>NC_136072.1:1004817875-1005383733 GCF_964261635.1 Lissotriton helveticus | reverse complement strand
TGGACTGTTTACTTTTAGCAGCCTCTGATTCTTGTTTTATTTATCTATTTTTCACGTAATCTTATTATCTTTAACAAATTGTTTTGGACTACACATGTTATCCTTGTTGTTAACTAGTATCCAGTATCGTTCCAAAGTTCGGAATTTACAGCTGTTGTACTGATTGTTCAGTGCTGCTTGTGTAAGAAGTCGTCTGCACTCATACATATTCCTTACCTAGTTATTACAAGCGTATCCTATTTACTACTAGTTTTGAATTCACCCTATACTCATTGGGCTCTTGTTGTACACGAACGAGAAAAACTGTTCCATATAAATCTCACGGTTTTCTGGTTGATAAGTCCAGCACCACCCTTCCTATGCCAGGGAACAAATATTTCGCTTTTTTTAAATTGTTGATAATGGATATGTTTATAACTTGTTTGAAATATAAATGGGAGTCTAAATGTTGAAGTACTTACTTAAATCCGTTTCTGGAGAGAAATCTGCATTACTTTAACCTTGTATAAGGATGTGGTAAGTGCATAAGAGATAACATGTACGTACCTACCACTTGTTGAGAAGCTGCATATGATTATCAGACAAAGAATTGAAATGCAGATCTATACTGGAGGCCAGTTATGGTGTTATGTTGACACAATCGTTGTAGCAAGATATTTCCATTGGGGAATTGATTGATTGAGAAGTGTTTGTCAAATTGCACTTTTTAGTGAAAATGTCAATAAAAGTTGTCCAAGACTGTGCCTAAAAGAATTTTTTTTATGTATTTGGTATTTATGAACAATGTAATAAAGCCCAAACCATGTTAAATTGGTGTGTTCTTGGGATCTCCATTGTAAGTGCATAGAATATGAGAACCAGAGATTTTCTCAGAAGAACAGAATCTGAAAAGCATCAGAGGTCCTTCCTGCTGTATTAGTTGAGGATTCTGAATCCATGGCCACACTAAGTGGATTGAAATACGTATTGCATAAGACTTTTAGCTAAGAAAAAGCAAAGCCTGGCACAAAAGAAGTGGAAGTTCTTCAGAACTCGTTGTACAGTTAAACTCTGCTAGATTCCCTATGCACTCAATGCTCCAAAATCACTATAAAAAACAGGTTTGTTAAATGGTCTGGCAACACAAAAAGATGATGGATGGAATGCTGTACATTATCAAATACTCATCTGCAGTCACAGACCAGGTTACATCCTTTGTTGTTTTGCTCACCATGACACCCCAGTTTACTCAGATGTGGGTCCTGTGCTCACTATGCCATTTGATTAAAGGTAGCCTGGTTGATGAGGGGTGATACCGTGAAACCGGTCCCAGAATGCTTGTTTTCCGTTCCAGGGAGGACATTGCGTGGCTAGACTGTTCTAATGGGAAGCAGTGTCAAGACTGATTAGCATATGGCTGAGTCCAAACTGGGGTGGCATGGTGAGCCAACACACTATAGATTTAACCCAGATCTGTGACTGGGGGTGAATGTTTGTCAATGTTCAGCACTCCGCCCATCTTCTTTTTGTGTTGCTATAGTGCCCTAAATGGGAAGGGTATTCCCAGACGTGGGTCCCATGCCACTGGATTTAAGCTAGCCTGGCTGATGAGGGCTGATGCCCCGAAACAGGTCCCAGTATGATTTTTTTTTTCCCGGTCCAGGGAGGACCTGGCCTGGCAGTTCAGTCTGGACTATTTCCCATGGGGAGCAGGGTCAACACTGATTTAAATATGACTGGGTAGGCATTGTGAGCAAAAAAACAATAGATTTTACCCAGAGCTGTGACGGGGGTGAATGTTTGACAATGGTCATCATTCTGTCCATCATCTTTTTGTGTTGATATTGTTCAGTTCTCTGGAAATCTGGTATTATCCCAGCAACATATGCAAAGAGAATTGAGAGAGATGGAATTCCAGACACTTTGAGGTAACACACAGCTCAACTCTTCGATAACCTGTATTAAAGTGTCGAATTTGATTGCCAGACAGCGAGGTGGCAGCTACTGAATACAGGGGGTAAACCAGTATGTTGTCTCAACAAAGTGTGCTGGTTGATACCAAATTGCAGAGTTATGAATGGCAGGATTGATCTGTGGTGCATTGGGTTGTAATGTGGAATGAATGTGTTATGATGGCATGAGTAAGGTAAGCAAGGGAATGAGGCTGTAGTGGGGAGTTCCATTAAAGGTTTACCACTTAACAGCATTGTAGTTCTTGGCACACATTACGTCCTGGGAGGAGGAAGGAAGGCAGGGAAAACTTGCTTTGTTATAGTTGTCTTTACACCTGTTATGTTATGTTGTCTACTTGGTGTGCCTCAGAACACTTCAGTGAAAAACATCCCCATAACTCAGTTACCCATCTATAATTATGTATGTTTTGTATGCCTCTGGTAGAGAGACACTAGCATGAATAATTAGATTCAAATTCAAATTCAAATTCAAAGAATCTTTATTCGGTGATTAAAAAACACCATAAAAGCACACTCAAATATACATAGTAAAAAGTCATTAAACATTTCAAGATTCTTTGTGCAATAGATTTACAAAACATAAATACAACAATATAGCCATATTTAACACTTAAAAGTTAGAATAAAAAACATTTCAATCTTCTCCTCTAGTAAGCCTTAAACGGAGTGCTACCTTGATAAAATTCATAATGCTACACAGTATTAAGGGTTCCGCAGCTTTCTGTAAGAATGCTAGTGCCTCCCTAGCGTGTACCAAATTAGCTTTTTTCAAAAGGTTTACAAGGTATCTGCGTCTGGGCATTGAGTAAAAGGGGCAGAGTAAAACAAAGTGAAGGGAGTCCTGCGGAGACCTATTGTCGCAGCCGCAGGGCCCCTTCTGTTCTATTGATGTAACAAATCCCGCTGGTGATGCCAACATAAATGGGAGTAGGTTCAATCTGAAACGGCACATCAAGAACCTGTCCTGCGCATTATGCATGAGGTACAAGTATGGCTCCATACCTTCCACGCTCTTCACTAGGTGATGGGCCCTCACTGTCTTTTTACACCCTTCAGCCTCATCTCTGCGTAGGTTTTTCCGCTCTAGAAAAATTCTCCCTACCTGCAGTTTGTTCTGGGCTACAATAGTTGCAGGATGGGTAAAGAGGTTCCCAAAACCTAGCTCCTCTAGGGTGTTCTTCACATAAAGGAGCCAGGGAATGCGCATAAACTTGTCCCTCTGTAGGCAGTCCGATAAGATTTCTCTACTCAGTGTCGCATCAGGGTTGACCCAAATTTTTAACCAAGCAATAATGGGCCTCAGTTTTATCAGATCTTCTATATATACTCTCCCTAACTCGAATCAAACCAGCAGTACTTTGTGGTGCCCTTAAGAGTGATTTCAGATATTTATTTTCTTCTCGTTGGATACTAGTGGTATTAACAAAGCCCCATACTTCTGCCCCATAGATTACCTTGGAGCATGATACAGAGCTGTACAGGTTTATCACCTGTTCCGGGGACCATCTTCCTAGCCTCCTGCCATAGCTAGCAATTGCCCCGTTAGATGCAATCATTTTGCCACAACGTTCCTCCACCAAGGTATCAAACCGCAGGGCACCATCAAATGTTACACCAAGGTAGGGAAACGTTTTAACCTCTTCCACAATGTGGCTCCCTATTGTGTATGTAAAGTTAGAGGTGGTTTTTTTCCCCGCCAGGAGCACATACGATTTACTCAAATTAACAGAAAGGTCCAGGGCGCCCATGAACCTAACAAATCCATCAATCAAGATTTGTAGGCTCCTTGGTGTGCGTGCGATCAGTACCGCGTCATCTGCATAAAGCAGAACAGGAATATGACGCGACCCAACCCTTGGGCAATCTGCCTTCAGACCTAACAAAAACTGCTCCAGATTATTAATATAAAGGGAAAACAAAAAGGGAGCAAGAATGCAGCCTTGTCGGACTCCACTCATACAAGGAAAAGAACTAGTTAGTCCCCCCTCCCTATTAAAACGGACCTTAGCGGTGGTGTCACTGTGCAGTTCCCTCCATATATTAATTAGACCACTCTCTATCCCCATACTAAGCATCATACCCCACAATTTTTCCCTATTGACGTGATCGAATGCTGCTGCCAGATCCATGAAACCCATATAAACGGATTCATCACTAGCCATGGTATACTTGGCAGTCAGCATATAGAGGTTCAGGCACTGGTCACTAGTGGACCTCCCTGCCCTAAATCCGTATTGAGTGTCCGAGAAGATGTTTTTTTCCTCGGTCCACTCGGACAGTCTGTTAAGAATTGCCCTCCCCAAAAGTTTTGCTGACACATCGATCAGGGAGATCGGGCGGTAGCACTTTGGGTCATCCCTATTGCCCTTTTTGAAAATCGGCACAATTACTGTCGTGGACCAAGACGGGGGCAGGCCACAGATAATAGCAGTATTAATAACCCTTGTCATTAGAGGAGCCCAGAGTTCGATATTACTCAGGAACAGATCTGGGGGGATTCCGTCAGGCCCCGGGGCTTTATTTTTGGTCAGGCCCTCAATCCCTGCAGTGATCTCCTTAATGGAGAATTCTACTAATGGAGCCTCAGTCGGAATGGCCGATAGCTCTACAGTCGAACCAGGCTCATGATTATACAGGCTCCTATAGTGAGTGACCCACTGCTCTGGGAGAATGTTGGCCCCTATATCCGGGGTATCTTTTTTCCTGGAAAGTTGGATTATTAATTATTTTCCAGAAACCTGCTAGGTCCTTTCTTTCCCCTGCTTCTCGTAAATCTGCCCATGCTTCCGCCTGCAAGGCAAGTTTCCTCCTCTTAATCTCCTTTTTGTAAATATCCCTACACTTCTTAACTTTGTGGGGAACCCTTGGTTTAATTTTAAGGCAGCTTTTCAGCTCCCTCAAAGCTTTGGAGCAGTCTTTGTCGAACCATCGGGGATTCCCGTGGTTCTTGAGTGGCACACTGGTCTTTAGTAAACCATCGACCAGATTGGCGATCTGGTCGAAAGCTTCCATTATCCTCGACCCGTGGACTTCTGTGTCCAGACAATCATTGATAGCAAGTTTGCCTGCGTCCACCAGGCCCTTATAAAACTTTTCCCCATCTATTTTAGCCCATTTTAATCTCCTGCCCTGGTCTGTTGCTCTCTCAGTAAAGGTGCGTTGGACTCTAATGCTTAAACCCACCCTGTACAACAACTCCAGGACAAGAGGGTTATGGTCGCTAAAGCCACTCCATTCAATCCCTGCACTGGTTGTCTTATTCATTAGGGACCTTGAGACCAGAATGTAATCTATAAAGGAAGAGCATCCTCTACCCTTGAATGTGGGGGGGAGTGTACCATCCTCCTGCGTCCCTACCATGTTAATGCTATGTTCAAGGTCATGCTTAAGCCGTAACGTTCTAAAAGCTGAGCCCAACGGCGTGTGAGAGAAGTGCGGTCCCTTCTCCATGGGGCATCGGGACCAATCTGTATTTGTTTGGACCAGTACCGGGCACAGGTGGCAATTAAAATCTCCCATGACCACCAACCCATATGACTGCCCCTTTTTTTGGCCTGTTATAACCTGGCCCAACCTGTTATCTAATTCAGTGACAAGAGAGATGTTAAATCCCGCTGTCTCATTGTTATAAAGATTTACTGCAACAAATCTAAGACCTTTCCCAGAGAACATGACTGCCTGAATCCTATGGGAATTCCAGTCAAGACAAGTATAACTTCCCGGAAGGCACAGATCTATATAAATAGCTAAACCTCCCATGGCTCTCCCTGATCTTGATTTTTGAGCGAGTACAAAGAAACACTTGTACCCTTGCAAGTGATAGTTATTCTCCTGGGCCCAGGTTTCCTGCAGACAAATCACATGGAATTTTCTAATATAGTCAAGCCACTCTTTATTATTAAATTTTCCAGCCAGGCCAGCTATATTCCATGAAATTATTCTTAGTGCCTCGCCCCCTTGGGCACCTCCTCCCTGGGGCCCTCCTAATGATTCGCGCCCTTGTTTTTCCATTTCCGGCCCCTGTGCCCCTCCTATACATGCAATATCTACAGTCCTAGGTTCATCCAGCACGTGCATCCGGGCAGAGCTCGATGACAATTGCTTTGCCTCAGAGCTGTGCATCTCCGGCTCATCATTCAAAACCCCTATACCCCCTACTCCCCGTGTGCCATTATCTGTTTGTCAATCTACCCCCTCAAGACCATCCAGGCAATGAAACCGATTAGATGTGTGGAAAAGTGGCTCTGGGCGGCTAAATAATGGTCTAGGGTTGGGCTCGTGGTGAACACCCCTCCGACCCACCCTTTCCCAGTTGCCAAATGATCGGGTCACGTGTACAGGTGCAGGGATGGGGGGGAAGAAAAAGGACACATGAAGGGTTTGAATGGTTGACTCCTGCGATCTGTTCTTTCCCTGACATATGTAGGAGACAGTTCTAGCGTCCCTACAACTCACCAATATGCAGTCCCCTATTATAGATTTGCGAGTTCTCCCCACCCATGGGACCCTTCTAACCATTATAATTTCATTATTTAAGTGCACTGGTAAGGGTCTATTCAAGTTTAGCCACTTAATTACCCTGCTTTTTAAGGCACAAAAGTCCTCAGCTTCACCTGCCTCTAGCGGGGGAACACCCGCCATCACTACAGTGAAGTCATTTGCCTCTGGTGGTAAATTGGGTCTACGTGGCCTGGGCGGAAGCTTCATTAGTGGTGTTAACACAGCACTATCTATGGGCTGTGATGGTGAAGCAGAGTTTACCGAAAGGATAGGCGCAATAGAGCTGGATGTCTTCGTTCGGGCGGGGTTGTTCCTCTGGGAGTGTGATGGGGCAGCCACAGTCGCAGCCTGTGTCGGGGCTAAATTCATTCCTTTTTTTGGGAGTTGTTTGGGGGGGGCTGTTGGGGTGGCGATGGGCTCTGGAGCTCTTCCTTGCGAATTAGCTGAGGGTTCTAAGCTATTTAATGTGGCCTCAAGGATGGTTAATCTAATTTCCACCTTTTTGATGCTTTCACTAATTGGTAGCAATAGGGACCTCAAGAGAAATTCCAAGTTGCCTAACGGGACGACAGAAAGGGGGACATTGACAGTATTATTTACTGTGTTTCCCAATAAACCAGGAGCCAAACCGGTCTGTGCAGCAGGTTTTGACTGTGGCACCTCCACTGCTGACACAGTCGGTGTGGTGGATTTAGATAGCTTCCCAAACTCAAAAATAAGGGGTTTGGGTCTGTTTTTCCTCTGTGCCCCCTTCACCTTCCTCCTACGTTTTGGCGGAGGCCCAAAGGCTGCATGTGCAGCAGCTGGCTTGGATTTGGCTTTCCTAGGTTGCAAAGCTGGGGGAGGTTGGGAAGTTAGGTCAATATTCACCTTGCTTGAGCATATACTGCTCACTGGGGTAGAACTCATGGGGGAGGTTACGGGAGTATTAGTACCATCTCTCAACAGGATTGGGATATCCTCTATTGGGGTTAGTTCTACATTAGGCGTGATAAGATCGTCACCCAAAGGTCTATTTTTCAAATTGTCTATAGAGCGTCTCCGTTCAACCCTGAGCCGGTTTAAGGTGCTCTCTTTGTCCCCATCTCCCACAGCCCGGGGAAAATAGTTCTCTAAGGTTTTATTTTTAGCACCACACTGTTTCATGGGGGTGCTGTCCCTATTCGGGGATGGCATGGCGTCTAGGGTTTAGTGGCGAGTATGGGGCACTATATCAATTACTGGGATCTAACGCTTAATAACACAACCAAGAGAGTAGGCCCAGCCCAGCCTACTCCGGCCTAGGACGGCCGCAGACGGCCCCGCCCTTGTCCCGGGCTTCTCCCGGCGCACACCCGCGCGCTCCCGCGCGGCGGGAGAACTGGCCGCCAAATATAGTAACCACGTACTAGGAGGGGGAGGGGTCGGGGAGAGCGGCCCAGGTGATCGCTATCCGGGCTGGCGGGTGCTCCTGGGAAGCAGAGTCCCAGCACCCGCGCTCGCTCGCAGCCCCGCCTCACACAGTCCTACAAGTCCTTCAGCAGTGGCCCCCAGCAACTATCCGGCACCCCTCACGATGCGGGACCCGCGGAGCGGGTACCGCGAGGAGTAGAGGTGAGAATGCAGCAAAGACCCAGCAAAGCGTCCGTTCAGCAGAGAGTCCCGCTGGGCAGTCCGGCAACACCAGTTTTAAAAGGCTCAAGGGCGGGGGGGAGGGGTCGGGGAGAGCGGCCCAGGTGATCGCTATCCGGGCTGGCGGGTGCTCCTGGGAAGCAGAGTCCCAGCACCCGCGCTCGCTCGCAGCCCCGCCTCACACAGTCCTACAAGTCCTTCAGCAGTGGCCCCCAGCAACTATCCGGCACCCCTCACGATGCGGGACCCGCGGAGCGGGTGCCGCGAGGAGTAGAGGTGAGAATGCAGCAAAGACCCAGCAAAGCGTCCGTTCAGCAGAGAGTCAAATCACGTAGTTCACTGCTATGACATTGCAACAATTAAATCTCAAAAACGTGTAATGCACTGTTGCATTCTCTCTCTCTCTCTCTATATATATATATATATATATATATCAGAGAACAAGGGGGTACTGAAATGATTCTCCCCATGCAATGTCTATTGGCTTTTTCCAGTTTTTAGGCATGGCTGCAGCCGGAACCGCTGAACAAAATTACACCACATTTGGCAGAAAGATAGATCTTGGTGCAGAAAGTGACCTTTTTGTAATGTGGTGTAAATACTTTCAGTAGTCAAGGAGTTATTTAAAAAAAAACAATTTATAGATCTCTAGGGATACGGATCCGGATCCCTCGCGAATCCACCCTTTGGGGATTTGCAGGTACCCGCAGATTCTGAGGGAAAAGCAAAGCCCTCATTGGCTGGCCAGAACCTGAAAGGAAAGTTGCGGCCGCTATTTGTTTGTTGCTTGAGAAAAATAAAGTGTTAAAACACATATGGAGTCCGGATACAGGTATCCTGACCCCATAGGACACATGAGAGGAGTGGTCCCTTAGACCACTTCTGGGCAAAGAATAGTACAAACATTTTTTGCTGCCAGCAATTGAGGATCCGAAGCCCATGTGGTGGGGGGACATCCCACACCATACCCTTTTCTCGCACAGCAGAAGGCTATGTTCTGCATGTGTTAGGATGCATGCGCTGAGGTTGGCCACCGGGCATGGCTGCAGGGGGTTGAAATAACACACTGTAATTATATATTACTTGACGTAAAAAAATAAAAACCCATAGAAAGTCACTGAAAAAAACCAAAGGTTACAGGGACGTTAATGGTTTGGTTGATGTTGTACCCACCCAAAACCATAAAAAATCAGCAGTTAGTTATATTTATCTGAATGAATGAAAACTTTATTGTTCAGTTAATTTAAACTTACAATTTAAACACATAAAAGTGAGCGCACATTCATCACATTATTACACAATAGTGCCTAGTGTATATCAAACTGCGTTAAAAGGTTGAAGTATTAGGACAAGGAACAGCAACTAACTATAAAGCGCCCGGGCCCGTGACCCTGTTAGCATCATTTGACTTGGGCTGCTAGTACCTTTGTTGCATGAGTGTACCTAGTGATGGTCACGCAGCGTAAGAAGGTAGGTATGGGCACGGAGCTGGCAGTTAATAGTGTATTGTTGCGCTCATAATGTCAGTAGCTAACTAAATAAATAAAATGACGGGAGCAATTGCCTCAATAAAAAAGTGAAATTGAACTAAGTGCTATCAGTGTATTCGCGAATATAGTTGGGAGAGTGCTAATTGCTGTTGCAGGTTGCACTTTGATTACCTTTGTCCTTTATCATGCAATCCGTGCATTGACGTAGAAAGATTATATCCTGTCCCTGTAGGATAGTGCAATCGGTGATTTGACAATAAACTATTTGCTTTTGCAAACTACAAGATGAGAAACAGATATAAAATATGTATTGTCCCTTGAGCAAAGTTCACTCACTGCTTTGATAGTAAACTAATAGTTTTTGCAAACTAAAAAATAGGCACAGCGTATTAGCAAAAGCAGTGGTGTCCTGTCACTGTGAGGCTTGCTTAATCCATTTTCTTTCAGACGGTGAGATGCACCGCTGGAATTTCCTACAGATCACTAGATCCTCTCCTTGTAAACATGTCATTTCTGCTGATCGCCATGTGCAGGTTCCATTCACCAGAAAATATTGTTTCAGTAGTCTCTTTCGCTCGGCCTTTGGTGCTGGGCAAATACAGACAAAATGGCATGTTTTCCTTTGCATATTGGCACAGTCGTTATGCGGTCATCATGGTTTGTCTCAGCCAAGCAGGGGAACTTAGAGCCTATGATTTGCTGCATATGTTGCTGACGCATTAATCAGTCTTTGCAGGTCAACCTTTGTATAGCTGATCAAAACTACGTTGTCAGTATACAGTCTATATGTGAGACATTGATCTCGGATAATGTAGAGGCATGCGTATAACTTTATTAAGGATTGTAGTCTGCTCCGCCTTATACAGGTTGAACAGAAATGGGGCAAGGAAGCATCCTAGCTTCAAACCTTTGTTCATGTAGATTTTCCTTGAGACTGTCGACCTGGTGGCCAGTTTTACCCATGTTAGTATATAACAATTGAATGGCTCTGAGGAGAGTAGGTGAGATTTCCCAGGCTGAGAGCTTCTGCCAATGTTACAATGAACTGCGTCAAAGGTGGAGCGGAAATCCACAAAGTAAAGATGTATATTTTGAGAGCTTTAGGGTGTTTGTGACTGTTCCTGTATTTTAGAGGAAGCCAGTGTGGAAACTATGGAAAGGATAACTTGTGCCTTTAATTAACTTTAGGCCACGAGTTTTAGTATCTTAAGATAAGTATAACTATAACTGCTGAATTCCTTTGGTTATATATATATATATATATATAATCTTCCAAAATGTTGCCCTGAAATTGAAGACGCACTCCGTGAAGATTGGGAACCATTCCCTTTATTTCAGCAAATCGGTCTGTCACAGCAGGAAAAGTTCTGCCGACGCGTTTCGGGACGCTTGTCCCTTCATCATGGGCTGTGTTCTGCGCAGTCTCGGTACTCTAGTCCCCATAATATGCATTTCAATAATTAAATATCGCTCTCAGGTGAGTATTTTCGTGAGTGTTTTCAATTTCAAGGCATTCTGGGACTAGTAGTGCAACTTGGCATATAACATCCTCCAGTGGATGCCGAGGCTGCTACAGTCTATTACACATTCATATCAAACCCTCCAGTGGGCTCCCGTGTGGCATCCGAGTCAAATTTAACTGTCTTCACGCCGTTATTACCGCCCAGTATGCTCCCGGGTTCAACGGAATCCTATTCATCTCAGGGGCGGTGCGATCTTCCGCAGCCGGACCGCCGCGTGTTACATCTTCCAAAATGTTGCCCTGAAATTGAAGACGCACTCCGTGAAGATTGGGAACCATTCCCTTTATTTCAGCAAATCGGTCTGTCACAGCAGGAAAAGTTCTGCCGACGCGTTTCGGGACGCTTGTCCCTTCATCATGGGCTGTGTTCTGCGCAGTCTCGGTACTCTAGTCCCCATAATATGCATTTCAATAATTAAATATCGCTCTCAGGTGAGTATTTTCGTGAGTGTTTTCAATTTCAAGGCATTCTGGGACTAGTAGTGCAACTTGGCATATAACATCCTCCAGTGGATGCCGAGGCTGCTACAGTCTATTACACATTCATATCAAACCCTCCAGTGGGCTCCCGTGTGGCATCCGAGTCAAATTTAGCTGGAGGATGTTATATGCCAAGTTGCACTACTAGTCCCAGAATGCCTTGAAATTGAAAACACTCACGAAAATACTCACCTGAGAGCGATATTTAATTATTGAAATGCATATTATGGGGACTAGAGTACCGAGACTGCGCAGAACACAGCCCATGATGAAGGGACAAGCGTCCCGAAACGCGTCGGCAGAACTTTTCCTGCTGTGACAGACCGATTTGCTGAAATAAAGGGAATGGTTCCCAATCTTCACGGAGTGCGTCTTCAATTTCAGGGCAACATTTTGGAAGATGTAACACGCGGCGGTCCGGCTGCGGAAGATCGCACCGCCCCTGAGATGAATAGGATTCCGTTGAACCCGGGAGCATACTGGGCGGTAATAACGGCGTGAAGACAGCTAAATTTGACTCGGATGCCACATGGGAGCCCACTGGAGGGTTTGATATGAATGTGTAATAGACTGTAGCAGCCTCGGCATCCACTGGAGGATGTTATATGCCAAGCTGCACTACTAGTCCCAGAATGCCTTGAAATTGAAAACACTCACGAAAATACTCACCTGAGAGCGATATTTAATTATTGAAATGCATATTATGGGGACTAGAGTACCGAGACTGCGCAGAACACAGCCCATGATGAAGGGACAAGCGTCCCGAAACGCGTCGGCAGAACTTTTCCTGCTGTGACAGACCGATTTGCTGAAATAAAGGGAATGGTTCCCAATCTTCACGGAGTGCGTCTTCAATTTCAGGGCAACATTTTGGAAGATGTAACACGCGGCGGTCCGGCTGCGGAAGATCGCACCGCCCCTGAGATGAATAGGATTCCGTTGAACCCGGGAGCATACTGGGCGGTAATAACGGCGTGAAGACAGCTAAATTTGACTCGGATGCTACACGGGAGCCCACTGGAGGGTTTGATATGAATGTGTAATAGACTGTAGCAGCCTCGGCATCCACTGGAGGATGTTATATGCCAAGTTGCACTACTAGTCCCAGAATGCCTTGAAATTGAAAACACTCACGAAAATACTCACCTGAGAGCGATATTTAATTATTGAAATGCATATTATGGGGACTAGAGTACCGAGACTGCGCAGAACACAGCCCATGATGAAGGGACAAGCGTCCCGAAACGCGTCGGCAGAACTTTTCCTGCTGTGACAGACCGATTTGCTGAAATAAAGGGAATGGTTCCCAATCTTCACGGAGTGCGTCTTCAATTTCAGGGCAACATTTTGGAAGAGATATATATTCACTGAAAAAACCATAGGTTTGACACCAGTTGTAGTTAGCTGGAAATTTTACTGACATAAAACCATTGAAATTCCCACGTTATAGTTAGTTGGACTCACTATAACTTGCGCCCCTGCAATGCACTGCTGATGACGTCACATATTACATCACTCATGACATCATCGTGACGTACTGTTTCACTGGGTTTTCCCCATGGTACGCACCCCGGTACGCTCCCCGGTGCGCGTACCGGGCGCTCCCCCCGCGAAAATCGAATTTTTATTTTTTATTTTTTTGCCCCGCGGGGCACTTTTATGGCCCCCACATCAAACCTAGGGGGTATGGGGGGGGTCTACCCTGCCCCCTTTTGGTCATTTCCCCCTTTGTTTTTGCACCTCTTGTGTCTCGATCCTACCGAGACACAAGATGGCGGCCGCTCCGCACTGTTTGGAATGTTGACAGACACCCGAGAGCCAATCAGCTTTCCGCTCGCGAACTCGCGTAGCGCGCTGGAGCACGCCCCGGTGCGAGTACCGGGGCGCGCATATAGATATATATATTTTTTTTAACCTAAATTACTCAAAATCCACTGGAGCACATATCTTAAGACATAGCAAAGGCACATCGGGCTACCAGTCCCTTCAATTTTGCCAAATTTGGTGGAAATCCATTCAGCCGTTCGGGCTAAAAGTGAGTCCAACCGTCCTATGGAAATGAACATGGGGAAAAAACGTTTTGGGACCCCCCTTTTATCTCGGCCCCCGCTTGACGAATCCCCCCCAAACTTTCAGGGAAGCCAGCGGAGCGGAGCTGGCCATTTTCTTGGAGAAATTCAGCCAATTCCATCCATCAACGCCAAAGTTATTCCCAATAGAATGTTGCGGATTTCCTATGGAAAACGATCCTAACTATAACTACCTACTGGCGCCCGCCAGTAGGATATATATATGGATATATATATCCACAAAAATCCGTCAATCCTCGAATTGAACGTAAAGGACCCGCCACTCACAACCAATGTCCTCTGCAAAAACAAGTATTTATTTTCTATAATCGCACAGGTTTTCTGTGCGATTATAGAAAATAAATACTTGTTTTTGCAGAGGACATTGGTTGTGAGTGGCGGCTCCTTTTCGTTCAATTCGAGGATTGACGGATTTTTGTGGATTGTTGGGCGGCTTGGTTCAGCCGCGGGAGCGACGCACCGCTAAGCAGCACCATTACGGGGGAAAACGGAACCACTGTGTTGTACTACATGGATATAGATATATATATATATATGTATGTATATGTATATATATATATATGTATACACACATATATATATATATATATATATATATATATATATATATATATATATATATATATATATATATATTCACAGAAAAAACCATAGGTTATAGACCATATATAGTTAGGAATTAGCATTTACAAAACCTTGAAAATTCACTGAAAAAACCATAGGTTATAGACCATATATAGTTAGGAATTAGCATTTAAAAAACCTTATTTTACTCACACAAAACCATTGAAATTCCATATATAGTTAGTTGCACTAACTATATATCGCGCACCCGTAATCCACTGCTGATGATGTCACATATTACATCATTCATGACATGGTCAGTGACATCACTGATGACATCACTGATGACATCTCAAATGACATCACTGATGATATCTCATTTGACATCAATGGTCACATCAATGATGATATCATTAATGTGACAATACAATGCATCTCCTCACACTTTAATATAACCTCTGTTACAAAATGTTGAAGATCATTTACACAATCCTGGACTAGTAATATCTTCCCCTTCTTGCTCAATCATGTTCTACATTTCCTATCACACTGATACTGCTTACTATGAAGCAGACTTACACTACCTTTATGACTAGTACAATTATTTAATTCTCTACATCACTTTTAATCACAAAGCAATGTAAAACAGTAGACAGCATTGCAGACTTACATTCCCTCTACTCCATGTTTTGATTCGCTGCTTCAATTAGCTTATAAAAAGAAATAGTTTTTCTGAACTCATTCAAAGTGCAGTTATTTTTCCATGACGTCCAGTCTTATGGTTAGAAGTTATGTCTCTGTACTACACTTATCCTCAAGGCCAAATAGTGTAGGAGCCATAAGAACTTCTTGAAATTCCTCAGAGCACATCCCGAGATTCTTTCCCTAAAATTTTGGTTTTAAAAACACCAGGTAAGAGTTTTTAAGGTCATATGGCAATTTTTTTTTGAAAATTAAAACAGAATCATTGCAGAATGACCAGCCATTTCTACACTTTAAATAAGCTGTATAATGTCCTGATGTTATTGAAGGACCATCATGATATATAATTGCTACAGTTACAAAAGTCCTTCCTGATATTGACAACTGTGAAGCCACAAAATTTTTAATTAAAGTTGTCAATTTTGTTCCATCAGGCCTACATCGTTGGAACATTAAAATGACATACTGGCCATATGTTCGTATAAATAAAGTGGACATCATTTCAGATTTACATTGGCTACACTCCATGTTGTGATCAGCTGCTTTTACTAGCTTATTAAAAGAGACTGATTTACTGTCTGGCAAAGTTAAATATATAAATCTTTCTGAGTCTACACTAGTAGTAGCTGATACCCTACAGTTCTCGCAGTCATGCTGCCATTGATAAGAAAGCCCAAACAGGTGATCTACATCTACACCTTCATCATGCAATACATCAAGCATATACATTAAAAACTCCTGACAATCTTGCTGACTATTTTGAGAGAATTGTGTTTGGCCTGAACATCTGTCTAACAGATTTCGAATTTCAGACACACTTTCTATGTTTGTTCTATCAGTGCTACATTTCTCTAACACAGAATTTAACAAACTGCAAAATCTTTGATCCGAATTGACCACAATCTGTTCTTTTAAAGTTTCTAGAGAAAAGACAACATTAACCACTACATTAGCATAGCAGTTGACACCAGAACTGTTTTCAAATTGAAAACCAACAACATCTTCAACAGAATCCTTTTTGTTTCTGCTTATAATTTCAGGTTCATCAACTTTTCGTCTTTTTGCTACAACCTCCCCAGTATTGGTCACATTTCTTCGTTTCCGGCCTACCACACGTTTCTCAAACAAAGGATACTGAGGCAAATGTGGCGCATACTCTCTTCTCAACCTATTGTATTCCTTAACACAATCTAGATCCGCACAAATGTTTGTGACATCACACTCAATCAAGTACAATCCCGATAAAGTCCTAACTCGTGACAATGCCACATATGCCATACCCTCCTTGAACACAGAACTGCCAATATTCACCAATGCACAGTCTACACTTAAACCTTGCGATTTATGGATTGTCACCGCATATGCCAAGCAAACAGGAAACTGCTTACGACGAACATATAAGTCTTTTACAAGCAAAAATCTAGCAGAACAACGAGCAATTAGCTGTACTTCCTCAATGCCATCAAATTTAATTTTTAAAAATTCAATTCCATCTCTATTTCTGTATTTCACAAAATCAACAACATTACCCATTGATCCATTTACCAGACCTCTTTCAACATGTAAATTCCTTCTTAAAATTATACGGCAGTTCAAGCACACATTCAGAGTCTTTTCAAAACCCGCAGTTTTAGATATACTCTTCTCTAATGAATCCAATTTTGTTTTCAGATTCTCAGACAAAATAATTGTTGATCCCATATGCTCTACTCTGTCAATAGCTTCCAATTTCACAATCTCTTGCTTTTCTAAATGCAACATTTTGTTGTTGAATTTGGCACATTCTGCAAGAGTTGGCATCAAACATATTCCAGATTTTTTCTCAGTAACTTTCTGAAAAATATTCTCAGGCACAACATCTTCGTCTGGATATAAATTTGTCAGTAATCGTGCATGTAAAGCTTCTTTCCCATGCTCGGTCACTTTTCCAATTCTAACATCTTGTAGAATAGTCTTGTAAACTTCATCCTTTGCCTGACGCATATTTTCATGCAGTTCAGCATAATTGAAGTTTAACCATATATTAACGTTGCCAATACTCCCTAAGCACTTCCTGGTATCTTCATGCGTGAGCATTTTGAACACAGGTTGCCCTTTCACTGGTGTCAGCTGCAGAAGATCTCCAAAAACAATGATGTGTTTGCCACCAAATAACACATCATACTCTGTTTTGAGAACTTCTTGCATTCTCAAATGCACAAAGGCAAGCATAACATTGGAAACCATGCTTACTTCGTCAATGATAAGAAGTTTCATTTTCCTCAAGACTCTTGAAACTTCAAAACAAGCATCTCCAGATAGCTTGTGATATTCTAATTTGTTGTCATGCTCCACTGGCAGCATCAGTAAACGATGTAAAGTAATCCCTTTAATGTTATGTGCTGCCAGTCCAGTTGGAGCGGTGACAACACAAGACAGCGATGACTCTGTCCTTTCCTGCAAATAACATGAAATTGCTTTAATAAGGAAACTTTTTCCAGTTCCCGCTTCTCCACTCACGTACAGTCGGACAGGCTTCAACGACGTACATGAGCACTCTTTCTTATCATGACTTAATCCATGATCAATTTGCATGGTAAGTTCGTCATATATTTTCCTCTGCTCAACGTTGAGTTGTCTTTCCAACTCTTCTAAGTTAACCGCATCCTCCTGAGCATGTGCCATGGCTCTTTCCACTTCATTCATAGCAGTGGCAGCTTCATTTTCGATAAGAGGTCCTCCTAGTGGATCCTGACTCAATGAAGCAGAACTCTGACTGTCCTGAGAACTGTCTCTGGCAATCTCGGCTGCAATCGTTGCTTCCTGCTCAATTTCCACATTCAACATTTCTACATATTTGAGAAAAGCAGGACATTCTATGGTCTCCTTGGCAGCATTGAAAGAGTCTTCGTAACAGAGGAAATCTCCAAGCAGTTCCTCTTCTGCACGCCAAGGCTTAAAAAGTTGCAAAAGTGCTAAATAGAAAAACTCCTTTTTTTCAGGAGATTCGCCACTCAATTTTCGATGGTTTATCAAGTGGCATTTTCTTTGCTTGACCAGACATCCCTCACTTCCTATTACAGCATACACTCCTTTCTCAGTATCTTCTTTGATGTTCCTCTTGAATATGTAATTTTGCAGAACCTCATACAGACAAACATTCTCGAGGTGACTGCTTCGATTTGGATAATATGTATCCAACATGTTGCTCTTCAAAATGTCGGTACTGTTTGGCTCCTTTTCCGCCAAATACTCAATTTCCCGCACAGGTTTCAGAACTCGATTACGCGTTGCAGCAAGACCAACACTCGCCCAAACGATACTCCTGGACTTGGCATAGAGACTTGCTGAAGACAACCGGTCAGAACATTCGTAAGCTCCGATTTCTCGATGCGACAACATCTTCAGACTGAAACTGTACAACTTCTTGCTGAGGCTCTTTTCATGGGAAATGTCCTCCCACATATCCTTCAATTCTGTCTTCTCTTTTTTGGTGATGTAAGATGTCACATACCTAGCCACAGCCATACAGTTATCAGCCACAAACTGTATATCCATGTTAGCATTCCACATGGACAAAATCACCGGGTTGTAGTCGTTGATGTACTTAGACTCTTCGTTCCTCTTCAAATTGTATGTGTTTTTAGGTGATTTCTTCATCACATTATGTCGCAGCGAAGACATCAAACTGTTCACTCTTCCTTTAGAAATCACCGATCGTGGAAAGCCGAAACGACATTTGGTGTAGAACTTGTCTTTGTTCCGGAATTTACGACGACAGTACTTTCCACATCGATGGCTTTGGAAACGTAGAACTTTTTCTCTTAGGCTTTTTTTCTCCTTTGCGTTTGGAACAGCACACGTAGAATACTGTTCTATGAAACTCATCACTGAGTCGTCTGCATCCGTTCCAAATTTAGGTGCATCCTTGATCCACAGCAACATATGTATATGAGGAGCACCTCTTGCTTGGTACTCCTTCCTCCAGAAGAAATCCAACACCTCTCCAAGAGGTGGATTCTTCTTATTCATGATGAAAGACATCATACCTTCAAATCTATGATTGAAGTACCTACATACATTGACTGGATCCAAAGAGCACAGTTCTCCGGGTGTCTTGAATTCGATGTTTTCTACGTTAGCATTTGCCTCTCGTAGAAATTCAAGTAAGTCTTCCCAGCCATACTCAGCACAGCTCAAAGTGAGGAACCATGTGGGAGTTCCTAAGTTCCTCAGCATACATTTTAAATCACCATGACGACGGTACCAGTACTCATTAGTACCACGCTGACACGCCATGAGATTAATCAGGTGAGAATCCAAAATACTGTCTTGGACATTGACTTTATCCATAAAGTCACTTGCCGAGATGTTTTGCATGTGTATACCACTTTTCAAGATGTGGTTCACTGCATATGACAGTCCAGACAGATCACTTTCAAACAGGAGATGAAACAAATAAGGAATGCATTGTCGAAACCTAGGATCTCCTGCATACAATCGCAAAGTCCGGTATTCAGAAGCAGGAATTTGATGAGGTCGCTCATCATATCTTCCTCCCTGACCTGTTGGAAAAAGCTGTGGGAAACACCGAGCTTCCAAACTTTCCTCCCAAACACTAATGGGACTCCCTTTCGCTTGTTTCATTTGAAACAACTCAATAGCATTCCCCATGACTTCCTTGGAATGCAAAGGATGAACACTATAATGTTCATATATTTCTTCACTAGTACAGGGTTCTACTTTCTCAATTTGACCAGCACACAAATCGCTATCCTCTTCCTCACTTACTTCCTCTTCTGCAACATATACATTTTTATAGTATTTATTATATTTTTTCAAATACAATGTTGCCCTTTTGACTTTCCTAACATCTACTAAATCTTGCCATATTTTCTTATTCTTTGTCGGAACCCCATTAACTAAGATAACCAGAGGTTCCTCTTCCACTTTTTCTACTCCAATTGTGTTAATGTTTTTCTTCAAATCTAGAGGCAAATAAACAACTCTTCCCTTTAATCCTCTCTGTAAATCTGATGGAGGCAATTTCCCTGTCTTTGGCTCCATTCTTACAATAGCCTGAAAGGGATGGATACTTTGAATCAAAATAGATTCATAAGTATTTAAATCCTTCAATTCAGAAGGAATTTCAACCAATTCCAGATTATTATGAACTGCTCTAGCAGGCATCTGGTTTTGATTTAATTTGTTACAACAATAAGTACACACACGTTGATCCAATCCCAAATCAAAACAATTTTCTACCATCAAGTATGTTGTAAAATCCTTCCATTCACTATTATTTTCCCTTTCACTTTTTCCATATAAATCCACTAACTTAGTTTGATTCTTATAATAAGTGCGTCGACAACACACACAAGTGAAATTTGGCCTCTCACTTGATTTCACCTCAAACGTCGCAATTTCCCTCTGGAAATTATCTGTACTGGAAACCTGTACACTATCTTCCACATTACTCTCTTCTTCTTGGTCAATTTCAACATTCTCCTCTTTACTTCCAAAGTAACAAAACTCAATTTCTTCACATATATTTTTCACATCTATTTCAGAACCATGCAAAAGAGCAGCGCATAATTGTTTTAGCATAATTGCTGGACTCTTAGCATAATACAACATTCTAACTAATTTCCTCACTTTATTATGATGCACTGCTAGCATCCTGAAATGATGAAAAACACTCTGGCATACTCTCCTGGAAAGACAAGCCAGTGAATGACCATGCAAACCTATCACTTCTCTCACTCTGCAAGGATCTAATTCTTGCAACAACTTCATTTTCTGCTTCAAACTTTTCTTACTAAATGACCGTATAAAATCACAAAGCAAATTGATGGAATCCTGTCGTACACTGCAAATACTACTACACTTCCAGGTGTACACAGGACCCTTAGGACGTCTCCCTAAAACCTCATTACCTAACACCTCTTCTATCTCTGTTCTCACAAGTTTTTCTTTTTCAACTGGACAACCATCTTTCACTTCATAAGCTCGACCACTGGTGTCAACTGCATGCACCAAATCATTATCCTGGAAATAACTCTCCTCATTAAAAAATGCCTCAGAGCTTGAACTATGCATCCATTCTCCAGAAAAAACTTCACAAAAATTACTACGATTAACTATTCTCTTCCATCTACTATTTCTTTTGAAATCATAAATTACCTTGTTTAGCTTCCTAATTCTATTGATTGTCAAAATAAATAACTTACGTTTAATTTCAAAGGCCTGATCAATAACTTTCTCAACTATTTTTTTTCTCTTATAAAAAACCACTTTCTGCTGACCTTTCTTAATATTTTTTAACAAATTCCCAATTATCCTGTTGCGGAACATTCGTTTACGAATATCCGTAAACTGTTGTTTCCTTCTACTTTCATGCATAGAGTTATCTCTTACTCTAGCAGTAACATTTCTCATTGGCCTTTCCTTACCATTTGAATTCGGTCTCCTTTTCTGGAGTGAAACATTTTCTGTAGTAATATTTTTTTTACTAGACATATTTCTTATGACTGTTTTTCGACTCTTACCCGGTGCTTTCTTGGTGACTTGACAAATCTTTTTGTTAGAGGACTGCTGCAATATTCCATGCTCCTGCTGTCTTTGACGTTTTCCAGCCTTTCTTACTCTTTCTTTGCTAGGCATCCTAAAATCTTGAAATAATGTGCAGTTGAATCTGTGGTAAAATATAATAAAAAATGTTATTAACCACTATTACCCAACAGTAAATTAATAACAGTCATCAAAAACTTAACACACTACTTAAGTATATAATATACTGAAGCCTATCTTCAATTTTTCACTGAACAGGACTCATCTCTTCTTAACCTTGGATAAACCTCACCTACTCTGTGTCCCCTGCACATAATTAAATGTAAAGGGGCAGATTTATATTAACTAGCACATCCCCAGGGATGCACCAGTTAACGTGCACCGCTGCTCTGCCACCCACGGTGTGCCGCATTTACAATCAGATAGGACAAAGCTACATCAAAACCCTGCGCCTGCTTGAAGCAGGCATAGATCTTGACGCAGGTAGGCTGAAAGCTAAAGCAACAACTAAGTGTCGTGTGCAGAACTTACAAAAAAGGAAAAATGGCGTTTAAACCAGTAATGAGACCATGCTAACGTAATACAGAGTAAAAATATCCAGGATCTACATCAGTTTGGGGTTCACGAACCTGGCAGGTACAAGGCACTGAGGCTTTCCACCGTGCATGTCTCATCCCAAAACATATGTTGTTTGTGAATGAAACAATTTCCCAGACCAAATGCTTTGGATTGGCTACTTCTAAAAAATTAAACACCCCTACTATCCCGGAGTTAGAGGAATACGATGGTTGGAGTAATTTTACTCGTTGTCTATTAAAGATTTACAGGCCCTACTCCGTAATTCTTCCTTTAACATTTCCAGTATAAATCCAAAAGGTTGACTGCTTTGGCAACGTGCCTTATCCACGGTTTAATAACGCTGCCTTTTGCTTTATATAAGTTTTCAAATTGTATGAAATATATACCAATAGGTCGTTATTAACCTTTAGGTAGTGGTTTTCTTCATCAAGTCTGGTCGCTTCCATACACATACAGATTTTCAAAGATGATCAAGAACTTTATCTGAATGGAGAGGAATGCACTGAGACGCCAGATCATTCACTAATGTGTAGGCACAGACAGTTACACGGTTCATGCAACAAACACCGACCAAATATGGCTTGCGTGTTGCAAGGCACGCCAGTTCCTGCTATCATCCCCACGTTCAAGTTCTTGGAAAATGGTAGTTATTTGATGCTCAATAATGAAGATTGTTCTGGGTTAATTAAAAGTATTCATTTTATCGTAACAGTAAATGAACGGGTTATTTGCTGCAGAAATGTTCTATTTCCTCCCACACATGAACATAGGGAGTTTTCAATCTGGCCACAAATACCAACCTTGGGAGCACATTTCAACAGCATGGCAAGAATAAGAGCTCTTTTGTCTCAGAGAGAGGTGGCCTTGAGTTCGGCCCGTGAAACTTTCGTGCTTCACATAGCGAACACCCGTACAGAGGTGCAGACCCTTTTAAATACAGATTCGACTTTGCATTTCAGCAAGATTACCCATTCATTTCCATGCAGCAGGAGGCCCATAGGAATGAAGGTGCAATTTGCGATTAGCAATTACCTCATCGCAAATTACGAATTTTTCCGACGGTGCAGGGGTATCTCAAGAACACCCTGCTGCACCCCTGAAAAAAAAATTTGGGGTCATATGGCGCACATAAATTTTGAAAACATTCCTTTACCTCAAAAACGATTTTCAACTCATAATTTGAAAACACTGCACATGGGGAAATGACTTAAAATGTCCTTAAGACACATAAAAGCATTTTTTGATTGCCTTTGCAGCATGTTTCAGTCACCTTTAACATGCCTATGTAACGGAAACATTCAAAATTTAAATTTGCCATGCACAGGTGGGAGCATATTTACAAGCAATTTGCTCCACAGACAAACTTCTTACATTGAAATGGGAAAGACTCTCAATTACCTTATAAAGAAGCAGACACCATTATGTCCTTCTCATCAATATTAAAACCATTGCTTTTTCTCAAAAACGATTTACAAGTCATAATTTGAAAACACTCCACAGCTCCTATGCACATAAAAGCCCTGTCAGTACTAATACTTCACATTTTCTCCAATTACAATTTCTCAAACAAACAAAATCTATTTGTGAAACACTTGAGACAAAGCAACATTTGAAAAACACAACTTTCTTCATAATTTTCTCCTTAAAGCACACTATTTTCTATCTAAATTAAAGAAATTTTTTCTCACCTCAGCAAGTACTTTGAGTTTCAAAACAGTCTCAGAAACACACCAATTTGTCTTCAGCAGAGCAAAAGGTATGCACTCCAGAGTCTGCAGCTATCAAAAGCACAGAAATGCTGTAATTCCTCACACAGATCTCTCATGTCACCCAATCAAAACTCTTCCCTCACTTTTTTTCAAAGCAAAACCCTTCCCCCCTCTGCCCCCTCTCTGCTTTTTCTGCATAGCAACCACCTCTTGCAAGACCTCTCACACAACAATGTTGCAATTGAACTCTGAACTCTCAGTGCACCTGCATATCCAAAGCATTCTTTCATTTAATGATTTTTTCTTCGCCACTCAAAATACATCTTTCAACGAACTCATCCATGCACACTAACTTTCTGTTTTCAGCAATCAAAATCCACCAATCACTCTTACTGCTTCATTAACACAGAAACTCCTCAGTTTTTTTCATTTTACACTCTCATTTTTTCAACTGCCATTTCATTGCCACACTTCATCTGACTGCAAGAGAACCTTCTCTCGCCATGTTTTCTGTCTGGATTGTTGGACATAGCTACATCTATTGGGCTCAAAGGTACGCTGAAAACAGGAATTTACCTAACCTCAATTTACAAGATGTGGAAATTAAGTGGTTTGGCCACAGAGGATTAAAATGTCACCAATTGATACCATTGGTGAAAACCTTTATGCATTTGCCAAAACCTGACCTGTTAATTGTGCACTGTGGAGGTAATGATTTGGGCACTTTGACTGGGGTAGGTCTGGAAATGCTTTTAAAGGACACCTTTGAGCAATTGATGGCACTTTTTCCTCAGACTGCCTTGGTATATTCAAATATATGCCAAAGACAGAAATGGAGGTGGTCGAACCAATTTTGTCCACAAATTGAGAAATCGAGGAAGCATGTAAACAAATCTGTTTCAGCTTACATGAGAGACCATGGAATGGGCTCCCTGTACAACAATAACTTGCGTTACTACATGCAAGATATCTACAGAGGAGATGGAGTTCACTTCTCAGATGAGGGCAACAGAGTTTTCACTCTGAATTTAAGAATGTGCATTGGTACCTACTTATAAGTACCTAAATGTACCATAAACCCAAAAGCTCTTCTCAGAGCTACCCTACATCTGATCACTCACAATTATTATTGTACTCTAACTTTTTTCACTAATTTTCAAGAAAGTACGCTCCCCAGAACGCTTCCCGGTTCGCGAACCGAGCGCACTCCACGCAAAAAAACTAAAAAAACGGTATATATTTTTTTGCCCTGCGAGAACCTTTCAAAGCCTCCACATCAAACCTAGGGGGTCAGGGACGATCTACTATGCCCCCTTATGGTCATTTGCCCCTTCGCTTTGGCCTCCTCTTGTCTCTCGATCCTACCGAGAGACAAGATGGCGGCCGCTACGGACTGTTTGGAATGTTTACAGACGCCGAAAAACCAATCAGCTTCGCAAACCTCCGTAACGCGAAAAGTACGCGAAGCGGAGCGCTGTTACAGATATATATCTTTTTTTGAACGTTAATTTCTCAAAATCCACTGGAGCACATATATTGAGACCTAGCAAAGGCACATCGGGCTACCAGTCCCTACAATTTTGCCAAGTTTCGTGCAAATCCATTCAGCCGTTCGATTATTATTATTATTTTTTTTTTTGCCCCGCGGGGCCCTTTTAAAACCTCCACATCAAACCTAGGGGGTCAGCGAGGATCTACTATTCCCCCTTATGGTCATTTGCCCCTTCGCTTTCGCCTCCTCTTGTCTCTCGATCCTACCGAGAGACAAGATGGCGGCCGCTACGGACTGTTTGGAATGTTGACAGACGCCGGAGAACCAATCAGCTTCGCTTCACAAAGCTCCGTTGCGCGAAAAGTCCGCGAACCAGACCGCTGCCTGGTCCGCGCTTACAGATATATATCTTTTTTTAAACGTTAATTTCTCAAAATCCACTGGAGCACATATATTGAGACCTACAAAAGGCACATCGGGCTACCAGTCCCTACAATTTTGCCAAGTTTCGTGCAAATCCATTCAGCCGTTCGGGCTAAAAGTGAGGCCAACCGCCCTATGGAAATTAACATGGGAAAAACGCGTTTTGGGACCCCCCTTTTTTCTCGGCCCCCCCTTGACGAACCCCCCCCAAATTTTCAAAGGCTGCTCAGAAACAAAATGTGCCATTTTCCTGAAAATTTCAGCCAATTCCGTCCACAAACGGCAAAGTTATTAGACATAGAATTTTCAAAAAACCCATAGAGAAAAAATCCTAACTATATATACCTACTGGCGACCGCCAGTAGGTAATATATATATATATATATATATATATATATATATATATATATATATATATATATATATATATATATATATATATATATATATATATATATATATATATATATATATATATATATATATATATATATATATATATATATATATATATATATATATATATATATATATATATATATATATATATATATATATATATATATATATATATATATATATATATATATATATATATATATATATATATATATATATATATATATATATATATATATATATATATATATATATATATATATATATATATATATATATATATATATATATATATATATATATATATATATATATATATATATATATATATATATATATATATATATATATACACATATACACCCCAACTTGCCTTACAAGTAGGAACACCAGGCTGAAGGTTTCAGGAAAAATGCTTTTATTCCGTGTTGAAAGCTGGCGGGTAGGTGAAATAAACCCAACGCGTTTCTCCTCCCAAAGAGGCTTGATCACGGGCACAGTCCACGCTTTACCGGAAGGTTTGGTGTTCTCCCAGAGTGCACTTTTAAACAAGTGTGTCCATTATTTTGTCCACGAAGAGAAACAGCATGTTGCAACTTTATTGGTTCCTATTAAAGCAAACATGCTGCCTTTTAATCTTTAAGTGGGGTATGTTTAAAAATGCCAAGTTCCTTTTTTAACCTACTTCTTCACCTTGTAACTTTCTCACGTTGCACAATCCTTCCTTCAGCCAGCAAGTAGAAAAATGCATCTTGCACCCCATGCTCGCATTTCATCCGATTTTCACCTGGAAAAATTCCGTCCTTTTTTAGGTCTCGCCTGGCGTTGCAGCGCGAAAGCGCTGTCGCCAGCGAGACCTATTGTTGTTGTTTTGCCTCCCACGAGAGACAGGCCGGTGCACGAGCCGCTTATGGTTTGTGGACGCGCTTCGCGAGCACACACACACACACACACACACACAGCGTTACTGAGGCCGGCCGAAGGTACGCGCATACACACACACGCGGGTACACAGACACACATACACACCCACCGCCGCTGCCCCCCCCACACACACACAGAGGCACACCCACACACACCGCCGCCGCCCCCCCACGCACACACACACACTGCCGCCTCCCCTCACGCCCCCTCCCCCCCACAATTAAGCCCCACTTACCGCATCAGCGGCCTCAGCCGCCACTCCTGACTTCTGCTGCCACCGCACTGCTCTCCCTGAGGCATGGGAGCCCTGCGTCACCACTGCTCCTGTGCCATCCACTCCGTGGGCGCGGGCTTCTCGGAGAAGACGGAAGTCCCGCCCCACGACAGGCGTGACGCTCCCGAACTTCCGGTTTCGGGATGTGCACGCTCACGGCTTGTTATTTTATTAACTGTTATTGTTTAATATTGTTAATATTAATAGTAATAATGGCAATGCAGCTGGTAATAAGCACTGGATCTTTATTATTTTCAATATTAATTGCACAAGTAATACAGCACTTAATATTAATAATAAAGTTCTTACAAACCGCATAAGAGAAGTATGTATTATTATTAATAATAATGATCAGGATAATAATCGTTTGTTGTAGATTTTATTATTATTAGAAGAAGGAATGCTGCAATGCTTGTCTCTACAGACTACAACTAATAAATAAGCGTCTGGGTTCCTCCCACCCCGCCAATGACGTAAGCACGCAAAAGGTCATAATAATCACCACCCTTTCTATTGAAGTTAAAATCCTGCAGCAGAGCCCGGAACATGGTGAGAAAGGGTCGGCGCTCGAGTTTTAAAGGGGGGGTGTAAAAGGTGGGATTGCAACCCAGAGAAGGGGAACAGGTGCCCTCCAAAGAGCGGAGGACGGGATATAGACTAGACTCAATAAATAGTGAACAGAAAACAAGAAAATCAAAGTCTGTGGCCGGGGAACTGCAGAATATTTGATAAAGTTTGATGAGCTTCCCTCAAGTTCCATTGCATAGCCTGTGTGCGTGGGTGTCCTACAGAACACCCCAAATGGCGACTCATTATATGGAAGCAGCAGGTGTGCTCATCTAGAAAACGTATGGATTCCGCGCTGTGCTTGGACACTTTATGCATAATTAATGAATACACCACAATAAAACGAAAACACCAGGGGTTTATTGAAACCTGCGTACACACTGCAGGCAAAATGTTGGAGGGCTGGAGGGGACGACTCAGCCATCCTTCAGAAGCAGGTGGCATGTGCTCGACGGCGCTATCATGTGTGAAGTGACAGGCCTCTTTCGTGGAGACAGCGAAATGCGTGTGTTTTTGCACTTTAAATGAACAGCGCTTATCGCCGGTCGTAGATAATTAAGTGGCGTCTACTGGGGGTTGAGGGCAAACAACAAACATCGCTGGGGTGCAAATAATGCCCTGTAATGGCCCGCCCGCCGTCGTCTCGCTGTGTGTCCTGTGAACGGGCCGCGCTGCTTTTATTGCCTACTTCCTCTCGACGGCTCCTCTTCTGCCACCACTGTGACTGTACAGCATTTCTGGCCAAAATGTTGCTGCTTCTAAACAAACCAACAAGCATTGGCAACAGCCAATCGGTCTCACCTTTGGGACCTTGTAAGTGTTTAGCCCTGCAACAGTGGATTTTGTTGTACTAAGGATATTGTGCTGCATAAAAATTGATAACTTATACAGCTACCAGCAACTAATTTGTGGAGCTGATGTGACACACTGCAGATATCGCGTAGGCACACGTCCAGTTTAGTTACCAAAAAACTTTGTGACTGGCTTTGTTTACTGTATACTATTCAGTTGGTTCATTTCCCTAAGAAACATACTCCTATATTTAGAGCGAGACTGACTTCAAACAAATAAAGCACACAAGATTGATTATCGTGCTGACCTTAACCATACTTAATTGTGAGAAAGTACCTCCACGTTTGTCCAGAGCCCAAAATAGGAACTGGGTTATCTTCACTGTGAAGGCACAGATGGCCAAGATATTGCAATGGCTCGTTGTGAATAACACGTAACTAATCTCTGTTGATACCATGTGCTTGAAGTAATACTTATGCAGCCTTAGGAAAAAAAATATTTTTTTAAGATCTGGAGGATTGTTCTAAGCACTTGTGTTCCAAGATAGTGTTTTTATTTATTTATTTATTTGAATTTTATTTTCTGCAGTTATGTGGTTGAAACACATTTGTGGTTTATCTAGACTTTTGTGCCTTTCTGTATATTCTCTATATACAATGAGTGGTGGTATTGGTTGCATAATAGGGAGGCCAAAGGTTTTCAGATGTTACAAGAATCTCACAAGCCTTTAGTGTGTAATTTGGTATGCAGAGGGCTGCCGTGCAGATGCTGTTTGATTTTCACGTGATACCATTTTGCTGCAGTCATTAATTCTGGCTTTTGGTGATTTTGCTTGTGAATCTCCGCAGGCATCAGCTTTTCTTTAGCAGCCTTCTTGCAATAGCTGCTCTCCCCTGGTAGGTGGGACCATCTGCTTATTTCTTTCTGTGGTAATTCTTGCAATACCTTCACTCCTCTGGTATGTGGCATCTTTTCCCTCTGTCGCTACTCCATCCTGCCCATGAAAATAATGACAAGAAGCCCCATAAAGGCTCCAATTATGGGTCCTGACATAATTGTTTTAACACCTAAAGACACAGATATGGAGCTTAGCTCTTATATGTTTTGGTTTTTTTCACCATAAAAGGCAAAGCTATCCACACAGTTCCATCGCCACACAATTCAACTCCACATATTTACAATCCACACCACATAATTAAAAAACAATCCAAATAATTCAACTCAACAAAACAATGACACAACACACCACATACATCCAATGCACACCACAAAATTCCACATCATGCTACATAATTCAACAGCACAACACATAATTGTACTCCAACACATACTACTCCATAACACAAAATACAAATTCCCATAATTACAATCCATAAAAACACAATCACACTCCATACAATTCCAGTACACTCAATACCACCTAATTACAAGCCACATATTTCCACTGCACACTATACCACATAATTTCACTACACAAATACATTCCACGCCACGCAATTTCATGCCACACAATTCCACAACTAACAATTCCAATCCAACCCACAAAATTCCACTAAACACCACATACACTCCATAAAACATGGGCAAAAGACATTGTCATTTACAACGCCAATAGCTCTAACTCAAAGAAATGCGAGACCTATTGCATTTCCAATGCTTGTCTTTGAAAATGCTTGCAGGCCGGGCTCATGGAAAATTAAACACCACCAAAGTTGCGCTGGTAACTGAGCCATATGCACTTCAGGGGGGGTCAATGTTACGGGACCGGTGCCCCCTTTAATGCTCCAACACCACCCAACTTGCCTTACAAGTAGGAACACCGACACCAGGCTGAAGGTTTCAGGAAAAATGCTTTTATTCCGTGTTGAAAGCTGGCAGGTAGGTGAAATAAACCCAACGCGTTTCTTCTCCCAAAGAGGCTTGACCACGGGCACAGTCTCTGCTTTCACCTCGCCTCACGCTTTACCGGAAGGTTTGGTGTTCTCCCAGAGTTCACTTTTAAACAGGTGTGTCCATTTGTTTGTCCACAAAGAGAAACAGCATGTTGCAATTTTATTGGTTCCTATTAAAGCAAACATGCTGCCTTTTAATCTTTCAGTAGGGTATGTTTAAAAATGGCAAGTTCGTAAGGTGTTGGAGCATTAACGGGGGGTCACCTGTCCCGTAACACTGACCCCCCCTGAAGTGCATGTGGCTCAGTTACCGGCGCAACTTTGGTATATATATATATATATATTTATATATATATTTTTTTTCCGATGGTGCCCCAGATCTTAGAAACGCCACTCCACCAGGGATGATTTAACAAAATCTTTATTGGCAAAGGCACACATTCCGCCCCGACTGGTGACTCTCCCTACGTGTTTCGGTGCACCTGCACCTTAATCATGGGAAGGGGAGGCAGTTAACATCCGGAATGGAAACATCACACCATTGTCCCAAACAGCATTCGCTCTCCAGTGAGTAGCATGCTCGGAAGTGAAGCCCTTAATAATACCTTCCGGTAGGTTCCGTGATTGTTACCCCGTTATTTTTACTCCCGTTTTATTTTCAATGTTCAAAGCTCTCCAGTGAGCTTCAAGGCTGTCTCTGTGCCTCAATTAGCAATCCCTCGTGCTGGCATGGGAAGACTTCCCTTTCCAATCGTGCAAGAAGGGGGAGACAATGTTGACTGCTTTCCATTTGGATTTATTGAACAATGAGTGCATCATTTACTTCTGAGAAAAATGTACAACTTTTTGTGAGCATAAACAACATTGTTTTTTGAATTTACAACGAACTGTATGAATGATGAAGTCTGGGGGATGTAGTTAACAGCAGTCATGTGACCCGCAACTGCATTTAAAAAACCGAAGCACAGAGGCACTTTTTTTGACACTTCCTGCCCGTGATCAAGGCTTTGCCGAAACTAGTTGGGACACTAGAGGAAGCACTGTGCTCAAGCCTGAATTAAAGTCTCCTGTGTCTTGCACTGGGCCTCTCGTTTTGTTTTTCATGGAGAGTGAAGTAACGGGCGTCTCCGTGCCCGTGGTTGAGAGGCCGCTCTGCAGGGTTGGTGGCTCTCTTCTCTGGGACTTGTGCTTTGAAAAATATATATATATATATATATATATATATATATTATTTTTTTCAAAGCACAAGTCCCAGAGAAGAGAGCCACCAACCCTGCAGAGCGGCCTCTCAACCACGGGCACGGAGCTTTATCTCTACAGCAGCCACACAAGAACTACGTTTGCCCGAAAAAAAAATATAAAAATGGCAGAATGACATCACAATACAGCCACCAATAATATGTCGAGAACACCACAAATGATGTTGACTGCGAACAAGTCCTCAGGGATCCAGATAGGATCATGCTGTGCTGATGTCCCAATGGGTTGATGAGAAGATCTGGAAAAGGAGGAATCAAAACCGGAAAATCTGAGGACATTTCCAAAAGAGAGGGATACCACGGTTGGGCCTGCCAAAAGGGAGTTACCAAAACAAGGGAAGAAAGTTGTTTGCACCAGAACTGGAGTTGTGAGAAGAAAAGGAGGAAAAGCATATAACATTTTCTGAGGCCAATATTGGAGAAAAGCATCCGTGGCGAGGGCTTGCGGATCCTGTCTCCAACTGAAAAAGGAAGAAAGTTGGGAATTCAGCCGAGAAGCAAAAAGATCTATTGACATTTTTCCAAAGATGAATGAAAGTCGATTGAACACCGAAGGGTGCAACCTCCAATCGGTGGAATCTTGAAGATGTCAGCCTGCTACCACATTTAATTTCCCTGGAAGGTAAACCGCTTGAACAGAAAGATTGTGTTTTAGCCAGTAATCCCAAAGATGTCTGGCTAAATCTGCTAGAATCTTTGACCTCGTACCTCCTAGATGATTAATATATCTGACTGCGGGCAGATTGTCCATGCGAAGAAGAATGGTGCAACTTACTCTATTTTTGGTGAAAGACTGGATGGCAAAGGACCCTGCAAGCATCTCTTAAACTGTTAATGTGCAAGAAGGACTCCTTCCGAGACCATACGCCTCCAGTTGAGAACTCACCACATCTTGCGTCCCAACCTGTCTGACTTGCATTGAATTCTAATACTAGATCGGGGCAGCAGAAAAGATAGTTCTTCCGTTCCAGGTGTCTAGATGTTGAAGCCACCTGAGAAGTTCCTCTTTGAAATCCTGGTCAAGGGCAATGGGATCTGAATAGGCAAGGTCTCTGCGAAGATGTCGAATTTTCAATCGCTGAAGGCCTCTGTAATGGAATGGCCCGGAAATATGGCCTGAATTGACTAGGCCAGAAGGTCTACTAACCGAGCCAAAGACCAGAGAGAGAGAGAGAGAATGACGAATCTCCTTTATAAGTGAAACTTAATGAGATGAAAGTTGGAGGATGGAACGGTAGGTATCTATGAGAAAAACGAGAAACTCCAAGGACAGATTTCTGAAGATTTAAGAGAAAAACTAGTCAAAATAGGAGACTCTGACATAGATGAAGATGAGATAGCAGAAGGGTTCTGCCTTGGGCCATGATAAAAATATTGTCGATGTATATAATGAGACAAATTCCCTGAGCACTTAGAAAGACACCACCGGATATTAGATCTTGGTGAAACACCAAGGGGCTGAAGACAGGCCGAAGGGAAGCACCTTGTAATGATAAACTTTCTTTCAATTGAAACTGGAGATATTTCCTGTGTGACTGATGAACAGGAACCATTAGATAAGCGTCCTGAAGATCGAGCCTGACCAGCCAATTGCCCTGGATAAGAATGTCTCTGAGATGTAAAATGGTTTCCATTTTGAAATGCTGATAAACTACAAAATTGTTGAAATCCTTTAGATTTAAGACCAAGCAAAACTTCTTGTTGTTTTTCTGAACTAGAATAACGTTGCTGAGAAAACCTGAAGGGTCGAAGGATTCTTGTTCAATTGCCTGTTTGGAAAGGAGAGCCGCAATTTTGTTGCAAATGATATTGTTCTGATCATTTGGACTGCCCATCAGGGGCGTGCCATGATCAGTATCAGGGCTGGTACCTGCATTCCCATCATCAGTTCGCCAAATCCTCTGAAGAGAAGGCGGGAGCCTTCGAAACGCGTCAGGAATTCCACGGCGAAATGGGATTGAATCACTTTCTCTTGAGCTCCTCAGCTATTCAAGCACGCTGTGGCAAGAAAGGCGAGTTCAAGTTTCTCCCCGCGAGTGTGACCGTGTCCTTACACGCGAGCGCACATATGTGGATGGAACCATCACCATCCTTTTACCGCACCCGCCAGAAGAGTGCAGCAGCGCCATGATGGTAACGAGCGAGCAGAGCCCCTGCATACACGCTGAGCACCGCCAAGCAGCCTCAAGGTAGGAGCCGACTAGGGCAAGCATCCAGCTTGTTAGTTTGACGGGCATACATCCGTCTGCTACTCCGATATCGTGAGGTCGCTTGGTTGGCGAGGGGAGACCACTCGTCCGCCTCGATCCACACATGGGGCGCCAAGACTAAACAGGACTACCAGTCCCAGCAGGCACTGGGACATTTGGACTGCCCATCAGGGGCGTGCCATGATCAGTATCAGGGCTGGTACCTGCATTCCCATCATCAGTTCGCCAAATCCTCTGAAGAGAAGGCGGGAGCCTTCGAAACGCGTCAGGAATTCCACGGCGAAATGGGATTGAATCACTTTCTCTTGAGCACCTCAGCTATTCAAGCACGCTGTGGCAAGAAAGGCGAGTTCAAGTTTCTCCCCGCGAGTGTGACCGTGTCCTTACACGCGAGCGCACATATGTGGATAGAACCATCACCATCCTTTTACCGCACCCGCCAGAAGAGTGCAGCAGCGCCATGATGGTAACGAGCGAGCAGAGCCCCTGCATACACGCTGAGCACCGCCAAGCAGCCTCAAGGTAGGAGCCGACTAGGGCAAGCATCCAGCTTGCTAGTTTGACGGGCATACATCCGTCTGCTACTCCGATATCGTGAGGTCGCTTGGTTGGCGAGGGGAGACCACTCGTCCGCCTCGATCCACACATGGGGCGCCAAGACTAAACAGGACTACCAGTCCCAGCAGGCACTGGGACATTTGGACTGCCCATCAGGGGCGTGCCATGATCGGTATCAGGGCTGGTACCTGCATTCCCATCATCAGTTCGCCAAATCCTCTGAAGAGAAGGCGGGAGCCTTCGAAACGCTTCAGGAATTCCACGGCGAAATGGGATTGAATCACTTTCTCTTGAGCTCCTCAGCTATTCAAGCACGCTGTGGCAAGAAAGGCGAGTTCAAGTTTCTCCCCGCGAGTGTGACCGTGTCCTTACACGCGAGCGCACATATATATATATATATATATATATATATATATATATATATATATATAATTTTTTTCAAAGCACAAGTCCCAGAGAAGAGAGCCACCAACCCTGCAGAGCGGCCTCTCAACCACGGGCACGGAGCTTTATCTTTACAGCAGCCACACAAGAACTACGTTTGCCCGAAAAAAACAATATAAGAATGGCAGAATGACATCACAATACAGCCACCAATAATATGTCGAGAACATCACAAATGATGTTGACTGCGAACAAGTCCTCTTTTCTTGAGGCGAGAAGTTTAACAGATAAATCAGATAATAGAACAAAGAACATAACAAAAATGTCCAATAAACAGATCAGAAATATCTGAGAAGATTGTCCAAAAGACGGTTGAAGAAATCCATGGAGAGAAGAGCAGTTCTTAAAATCGGGTGAAGGCCCATCCAGATTAAGAGGAGGTGCTGGTAGAAGGAGCCGGCACCGCAAAATAAAGGGAAAAATGAGGTGGGATAATAATCGCCTCTGTGTCTTTAATAAAATCTATCCTTTCTGACACCAAGGCTAGGCAAATCTCAATTTTATTACAAGACACGGAGGCTCCTATTATGCAAGTTCAAAGCATTGCAATCACAGAATCCAAAACATTAACAATTTGTTTACAGTAAAAAGTTCTAAATGTACTCACATTTGACCAATCTGCAGATTTGAGAATATAGTTTAAAGAGGCACAAGCCCAAAAAGCCCGAGAAGCCATAGCCATTTAACGCAACGAGGTAAAGAAGGGGAGGAAACAGGTTTATGAGGTCTCTGAAAAGAAATAAGTAACTGAAGGAACGAAGGGAGTCTCAAATCTGCAGTCTTGATACATAAGTCTTCAAACAATTACCTAAACACAATTTAGGTGGAGAAGAAAAAAGGGATAAAGAATGGAGGATAGATTAGTTTTAGTGCGTCTATGAACTTGGAAAAAGACACCAAGAGAAGAGAGTTGAAAAGAGGATACATCTAATGCTCTCACATCAGAAACATGGTTCAAAGAAATAAGACATAAAAGCATAGTAAGTTTCGTAGAAAACGGTTTAAGGGAAAGAGAGACATTATCTGGCCAATCAATAAACAATTTAGGCACTAAATTAACATCCCACATGCAATTGTAATATGGAAGAGGTGGTTTAACATGTCGTACTCCCTTTAACAGGTGACAAACTAAAGGATGTTCACCAGTGGGTCTCCCATCGACATGTAGATGTTTAGTGGAAATAGCAGATCTATATGTATTGATGGTACGATAAGCTTTGCCTGGAGAAGCTAAGCTAGCTAAAAAAATTGACCACAAAGATGACATTGGCTCAAATGGGATCTGAATTCCTGGCCAAACACCAGCTACACCAGGCAAGCCAGGCAAACATATAGACCCTAGAGGTACCAGGGGCCTATGATTGTTGTATGCATTGGATAGCTTTTACCAAAAATCAAATATCAGGGATCCAGATAGGATCATGCTGTGCTGATGTCCCAATGGGTTGATGAGAAGATCTGGAAAAGGAGGAATCAAAACCGGAAAATCTGAGGACATTTCCAAAAGAGAGGGATACCACGGTTGGGCCTGCCAAAAGGGAGTTACCAAAACAAGGGAAGAAAGTTGTTTGCACCAGAACTGGAGTTGTGAGAAGAAAAGGAGGAAAAGCATATAACATTTTCCGAGGCCAATATTGGAGAAAAGCATCCGTGGCGAGGGCTTGCGGATCCTGTCTCCAACTGAAAAAGGAAGAAAGTTGGGAATTCAGCCGAGAAGCAAAAAGATCTATTGACATTTTTCCAAAGATGAATGAAAGTCGATTGAACACCGAAGGGTGCAACCTCCAATCGGTGGAATCTTGAAGATGTCAGCCTGCTACCACATTTAATTTCCCTGGAAGGTAAACCGCTTGAACAGAAAGATTGTGTTTTAGCCAGTAATCCCAAAGATGTCTGGCTAAATCTGCTAGAATCTTTGACCTCGTACCTCCTAGATGATTGATATATCTGACTGCGGGCAGATTGTCCATGCGAAGAAGAATGGTGCAACTTACTCTATTTTTGGTGAAAGACTGGATGGCAAAGGACCCTGCAAGCATCTCTTAAACTGTTGATGTGCAAGAAGGACTCCTTCCGAGACCATACGCCTCCAGTTGAGAACTCACCACATCTTGCGTCCCAACCTGTCTGACTTGCATTGAATTCTAATACTAGATCGGGGCAGCAGAAAAGATAGTTCTTCCGTTCCAGGTGTCTAGATGTTGAAGCCACCTGAGAAGTTCCTCTTTGAAATCCTGGTCAAGGGCAATGGGATCTGAATAGGCAAGGTCTCTGCGAAGATGTCGAATTTTCAATCGCTGAAGGCCTCTGTAATGGAATGGCCCGGAAATATGGCCTGAATTGACTAGGCCAGAAGGTCTACTAACCGAGCCAAAGACCAGAGAGAGAAACCGGAAGAGAGAGAGAATGACGAATCTCCTTTATAAGTGAAACTTAATGAGATGAAAGTTGGAGGATGGAACGGTAGGTATCTATGAGAAAACAGAGAAACTCCAAGGACAGATTTCTGAAGATTTAAGAGAAAAACTAGTCAAAATAGGAGACTCTGACATAGATGAAGATGAGATAGCAGAAGGGTTCTGCCTTGGGCCATGATAAAAATATTGTCGATGTATATAATGAGACAAATTCCCTGAGCACTTAGAAAGACACCACCGGATATTAGATCTTGGTGAAACACCAAGGGGCTGAAGACAGGCCTAAGGGAAGCACCTTGTAATGATAAACTTTCTTTCAATTGAAACTGGAGATATTTCCTGTGTGACTGATAACCAGGAACCATTAGATAAGCGTTCTGAAGATCGAGCCTGACCAGCCAATTGCCCTGGATAAGAATGTCTCTGAGATGTAAAATGGTTTCCATTTTGAAATGCTGATAAACTACAAAATTGTTGAAATCCTTTAGATTTAAGACCAAGCAAAACTTCTTGTTGTTTTTCTGAACTAGAATAACGTTGCTGAGAAAACCTGAAGGGTCGAAGGATTCTTGTTCAATTGCCTGTTTGGAAAGGAGAGCCGCAATTTTGTTGCAAATGATATTGTTCTGATCTAGGGAAAAATGAAAGGTAAGAGGTAGGTAATGTTGAACTGGAGTATGATAGAACTCTATGAAATACCCATGAAATGACTGGATGAGCCAGGTATTTGTGGAAAGAGAAACCAAGAATCTAGAAACAAAGCCAATCTGCCCCCTATGGAAGGAGGGCCAGAATTGGAAATACTTACCGGAGTACTGTTCTCCTTTGTTCCTGTGTCCTCTGGACCGGAAGCCTCTGGAATATCGAGAATAGAACTGAGGTTTGTATTCAAAGTAGGAGTTGGATTGACTCTGCTGATTGAAGGAGCCTCTTTTGAAGGAGCGGCCAGCAAAGCGACTCCGACTGGCAAAAACCAGAGGGGTTAAAATCATTTTGAGAGAAGTTTGGGCATTGTCAATAGTGGCAAAAGTGGAGACCTATTTTACCAATTCTTTAATAAAGGAGTTACCAAATAGAAGACCTTTAGCTGAAGAACCCTCTTCCTTGGAAGCCAAAGAAACTAGTTTGGTGTCTATATTAAGTAGAAGGCTTTTCCTTATCTCCAACGAAATATGGGCATTGGCATTCCCCAAAATACAAATAGCCCGTTGGGCCCAATCAGAAAGGGTATTGGGATCCACAGAAGTACCTTCCATTTTGGCTTCTTCATCCAGATCGAAAAGTCTGGTGAGAAGACCCACCAAATCCAACAATCTATCCTGGCAATTAGACCAGGCCCTATCCCCTCCCTTCTTGGGATCTTTGCTAAACTTGGTAAAAAAACATAAGCATGTTAGAGTCAATAACGGGAGTATTAGTTACATTAATAGGAAGGGAAGGACGGGGACACTCTAATATCAGTTTATTTTTTGTGGACTTATCAAGGGAATTACATAAATAAAAAAGAACATATTCAGCCACGTGATCAGAAGGGAACAACTCAGTAGAGTTAGGGTGGCGAATGAGAGAGGGATTGAACATAGGTAAATGTTACGCCTTTTCTCCGGAGGCCCATGTTTAGAAAGGTCATTTGATCCATCCAAAACATATGAGTCCTCCCCTCCACCATACCAACATCATCATCAGTATCCATTAAATGAGAAATAACTATAGGGGAAGAGGGAGGACCAGATTTAGACACCTCTATGGTGGGAGGACAAACTTTAATTGAAATACCCCTAGAGTAGTCAGAAGGGGCCAGGCGTTTTTTACTTTTAACAGAAGTCCCTTCATGAAAAGCAAACATTCTGGACAAGGAAGCTTCCAAATTCTTTGAAATGTCCAACATAGAAACAGAAACAGCCTTTTGTACAGAATCTTTTTTTAAATGTTTCTTGTCATTATTTATTAAGAAATGTATTGCTTTCCATAAAGCACATATTGCAACATAATACAGAAACAAAAAGAAAAAACAGCCAATATTGACATTCGTCACAACATTGCGAATGACTGATAACTGACATACAAGGTACAGTACTGTATACATATATAGGTTGGTCCATCTAGACATTGATCATTACGAGTGGCAGGGATTAGAATATCTGGGTGGTTCTGCAAGAAGTCTATTAGGGGTGTCCAGTAATCCCTTGGTTTTGAGCTGGTTGGAAGTTCTTCCTCATATGTTTTTAAGGTGTCTTTACAGTATACCATGTCGTTTAGCCATATCCTGCTATTTGGACTGTTTTTGCTATCCCAACGTAAGGAGATCCTTCTTTTTGCTAGTAAAAACGCTGTAGTGCATAATTTCTTCTTCACAGATTGCAAGTGCTTCACTAGGCCCAGTAGACAAGTTTGTATTGTACATTCCAGCGTAGTTTCTAATATTGTACCCAATATTGTAGTTACCTCCTCCCAATATTTCCTCATTTTTACATAGTGCCAAGCGAAATGGATAAAGTCAGCATTGTCTGTCCCGCACCTCTTGCATCAGGAGTAATCTCTTAGTCCGCATTTCTGTAGTTTCAAGGGAGTATGATGTGTTTGATGCAGAATTTTATAATGTAACATTCTCAAGTTGCCGTTAGGAGTCAGCATTTCAGTTAGTGCATAACAGTTATTCCAATCTTCTTCATCTAGCAGTGTATCCGGATGTATATTCCATCTGTCCCTAGCTTTTCCTGTATTCCTGGCTATATCGTCTTGCAATAATTTATATAGTTGGAGACTAGATGCACATTATTTTGACTGGTAATGATCATTTGGAGTGCTAACCGTGTCGGTGGTTCATTGGAAAATTCCGGGTATAATTGTCTAATCGCCCGTTTAATCTACGATAGGCAAATTTGAATAATTGAGACTGATTACTAATATAACTTAGATCAGTGCTGTCCAGAACGTGCCATTATTATATAGATCTCCCATTGTATCTATTCCAACTTGTTGTAGCATATTCATACTTGCTTCCTCTTGTGCCATTGAGATAGCCTTGTGATGCCTCAAAGGCAAAGCTGGTGCATATAGTGCTGCTTTATGTGTTCATTTTCCCATGCGCTGCCATGCCGAGTTAGTAGTACGTATGGGATTTATTTCTTTTCTTGCTATATGAGGACGGTGGTGTGTTAGGATTCTACTGAGTGGTATGGGCTGTGCCTCTATCTTCCACTACTACTTGTGTCATATACAGCACTGGATGATACCAGTAGTGTGCATATTGCGCTTGTGCGTAGAGGTAATAAAGTAGGAAATTTGGGACCGCGAGCCCCATTTGGTGTAGGGTAAAGTTAGCGTTTTGAGCTTGATACGTGCTTGCTTACCAGCCCAAATCAATTGTGTTACAATTGTCTTGTCAAATACTGGCGCTGCGGGCGTGATGGGGATATTGTTAAATATAGGACCGTGGGCAGTATCACCATTTTTACGATGGCCGTTCTGTCCGCTAATGATAGTGGTAAGCGAATCCAACTTTCAACCTGAGCCTCTTATTTCGTTATAGTAGCTCTATATTTTGTTCGTATTACTGTGTCTAAATCCCAATTATACTATATCCCTAGATATTTATTGGTGTTTCTTGCCATTCTAGTGGATAATCTATTGGATGGGGTTTAGTTATTTCTGGTATTGGAATTATAATGGATTTTCTCCAGTTAATCTGCAAACCTGAATGCCTACCAAATGTAATATATTCCCTCAAGAGAGGTGGTAGGTTTACAGAGGTCCATGCACATACAGAACCATATCATCCGCGTAAATTGATATGTTTATGGGATGCTGGGGGAACTGAAGTGCTGTGGCTTTATGTTGTCAGATTTTGCATGCAGCGGTTCCAGCGCTATTGCAAACAATAGGGGTGATAATGGGCACCCTTGTCTTGTCCCACGGGTTATATGGATCGGGTCTGATATGTGCTTATTCACTTTGATGCGGGCCACAGGTTTGGTGTACATGATCTTAATCCATCTCATTCATGCCTGCCAAGTATCACGCTTCAGGTGTGACACTCACGCATTTCAGTGTGGTGTTCCGCATCACCGCACTGAAATGCATTGTCACGCATAATAGGCTGATAGCGCCTGGGCTGTCAAGCCGGTAGGGCTGCTTACTAACTGCACTAAGCTGGAGTGGCTGGTAGCGCGCCTCCATAGTGTACGCACTCACGGCAGCACTGGGCTTCTTGGGGGATGGCTGAGAGAGAAGTTGCTTCAATGTATCAATGGAGACAACGTTATGGTTCCCCCGGGCATGGCATTACATTTTGACCAACGTCATAGGCGTCGGCCCACACAACGTTACGTTCTGCTGCTGATTGGGGGTGCAGTTAAGTCCTGGGAGGCCGGCTGGCCTTGGCTACGGAAAATTATAGCCTCGCTGCTGGCACCGCCGCGAATGGTGGCAAATTAAAATCATTGAACCCGCCGCAACCGCCGGATCAATTCCCACAGGACCGCAGCGCATCTAGAGCCCACTGTGCAGCAGTGCAAGTTTACCAACAGGAGAGACCGTCACCAGTTTTGCAGCAGCTATGCCAGGCTGATATGATAAGCTTGTGGCGCTGCGTTAAAATCCGGCGGCCGGACCTGTCCCGAAATGCAGCTCTCGCTGGCTGGCGTAGTCCTGAACCATGGAGCTGCTTACAGGCGGACCGGACATAAAGGCACACGCTAAAAGTAAGTGTCAAGACATTATAGCATTACTTAGTAATGTAGTTTTGCAATGAGCTTGAGACTGTGAAAGCCCATGGAAGTATTTTGCTTTTTAGCAGGGTGAATATCATGAAAAAGAGAGTGACACTCGCCAAAAATGAGGATGAATTGACGGGTATGAATGGATAGTCAGATCGAATGAAATCAAGGTATTAAAGGTATTTTTATAATTAGTTTTTTTCTGTGTATGATTAGCAAACAACTAGGCCAGGCGTACAGAATTTCAGCTTTCCAGTGCTGCACTGCCTGAGGGCCCAGCCATCCTCAGTGCATGGGGAGGGGCGCTGTGACTGCTCCCAGTCAAAGCGCTGATGTCTCTGGCCATGACAGGAGTGTGTGTGTGTGTGTGCGCACGCAAACCAGGGTATACAGATTACTCAAATCTACTTTGCGAGTCTGATGGTGATTTTAATTCAACCGTCCAACCAGCAGCCTGCCATACTCTGTACCACCTAATTTGTGGCGACATGAGTGAGTCTGCCATAACCGGATGGAGTTAGTGGCTGAAGGGAGGATTTCTGCAGCTCACCGTGACAAGGCCTTCCCCAGCCAGTATGTGGTCAGATGAAGTACAGCGGAATCAGTCCCAGAGACAGTACGAGTACCTCCCTCTTTCTATTAATGTTAGTCACTAGACTCCCAAGCATCAGTGTTCATGCCCAGTCAATATCCATGCCACGCATTAAAGGAAAAGGCCATGCTTCAGTGATTATACAGCAAAAGGTACGTCACAGAAAGTTATGCAAAGCAGTTGAACCGACTTTATTTATTTATTTATTTTTTTAATCTTTTTATTAGAGATTTTTACTTTTACGTACAAGGCACGGCACATTACTTCAAGCAAAAAAAGCAGAGGATAACAATGCAAACTTTTTTTTTTTTCCATTTCATTTACATACTAACAAGAAAAGCAGAAAACATAAGTCATAACAAAAGCAAAACAAACAATCATCGCAGGCAGTTACTAGCATGCTACTTTTCATTATATTGCATATATTCTCTTTTGTATAGTTTATCCATAATCAATTGACTAATAATTATCCCTCTCCAAGTGTATCAGGGGAAGCATCTGAATACCTTATAGAACACCATGGCTCTCAAGAATTCGCTCATTTCTAATTTTCAATCCATTCTCCCTTCTTTCCATCGAGTAATGGGGTTCCATATTAGCTTACCCAATTTCCTTCCCCTTTTCCCCTTTCTTGCATAAATCTCTCTCTCCAAATTATACATTGTTAATAGTTTGGCCAACCAGTGATGAAAAGTAGGTGCAATAGGGTCTATCCATGCAGATGCTATACATAATCTCATAGCTGATACTGCTACGAATAGAAATTCCCCCCGCCCTGTAGTTGCCCCTCCTCCTCATTCACTCCTAATAAGATTATTGCGGGGGTTAACAACATTTCAGTTCCTAGTATCTTATTTATAAAACCTTCAATATCTTTTTTAAGCAAATATAAATGAGGACACGTTGCAAACACATGTACCAGATCGGCTTCCAAACTTCCACACCTGTAACACTTAATGCCCACTGTGCCTCCCCATTGAGCTATTTTTGCAGGGGTGTAATATAGATGGTATAGCATTTTATAATGTTGCGCTTGAAGTGGTGCCGAACATAGCAGCGAGTATCCCTTTTCTAAAGAGATACCAAAACTTTCCCCGCTGATATCCAGACTGTTTTTCCATTTATCTATCCATTTTTCGAGATCATCCTGTTTTGACTTCATCAATTCAGCATAAAACCTATTGATTGTACAGTCTTCCCCTGTATGAATCACTTCCATGACCGGGTCTCTCCTAAACCCCTGTGGTCCCCCCCTTTTACTCAATAAAAAACTCCTTATTTGTAGGTATTTAAAAAAAATGCCTAGTGTCTAACTTAAACCTTGCCTGTAATTCTGAAAATTGGCAAACCCTTTGTTCCCCCATAACATCACCTACCCTTCTAATTCCCTTGCTTTCCCATTCCATAAATGTAGAACCCGAAAAGACCTCTTCTGAAAAATTATCTGTAAATCTGGTATACAAATGATACTTCCCAAAGCCCGTTCTTTTAGTAAAAGCTTTCCAAACTGTGTGTGCTGCCATAAGCGTCTTGAACCTTGTCTTTTTGTAGTAGCTAGCCTCTGTATATTTCAAGAGCACATTCTCAGCTTCTGTTCCCAAAACTAACCCATATATTGCCAACGTCCCAAACTCACTCCAGCCTTCAGACTCCGCCCCCCCCCAGTAATCCTACCATATATTGAAGAGCTGCTGCCCAATAATATAGCCTTAATTCTGGTACTGCCCATCCTCCCCTCTCCCTTGGCAATGTCATAAACCTGAGGGCCCTTCTAGTTTTCCCTTTTGCCCAGATAAATCTATTAACCATATGCTCTATTTTTTTAAAATAATTTGGCATCAAATAATAAAGGTATTGCTCTAAACAAATATAAAAATTTTGGGAGAACCAGCATTTTTATTATATTCGTCCGCCCCACAATTGACAAATGCAAGTTATCCAACCTATCCAGGTCTTTCTGAACTTTCTTAATTAGAGGTGAGATGTTCTTCTCTACCAGGGAATCTAGATCAGCCGAGATAGTTACACCTAGGTACGTTCCTGCCTGCGCCACTCGGCTGTCTGTACAAATAGTATAACAGTTTTTGATTATCTGCGTTTTACCCGTATTTAATTTATACCCCGAAATCTTCCCAAACTTCAAGGCCTCAATTTCAACTTGCTCTATAGATTCCATGGGGGTTGGCGTGATTACAGCAACATCATCCGCATATGCTTGGATTTTACAGTGCCCAATGAGTGTTGATAGGGGTGTGATCAATTTGCACGCCTCTATTCTGCGAATGAGTGGGTCCATATACATGGCGAATAGAAGCGGTGAGCAGGGGCACCCCTGCCTTGTACCTCTATTTATTCGGAAATGTCCCGTGTTCCCGGCATTCACACGCACAGTCGCTACTGGATTTAAATATAGCGCCTGGATCGCTTTAAGAAATCCCTGTTTGACACCTGATCTTTCCAGTACATGCCAGAGATAGTCCCAGGAGACCCGATCAAATGCCTGTTCTGCATCAAGTAACATAACTGCCATCGGGTCTCCTGTGACTGCTGTGGCATCGAATAGGGTTATTACTTTGCGTGTGTGATGGGTAGTACCCCTTCCAGGTATAAAACCATGTTGGACCCTGCTGACCATTTTGTCAATCACTCCAGCAAATCTTGATGCTAATGCTTTGGAGAATACTTTAGCGTCTGAGTTCATTAAAGTGATTTTAATTCAACCGTCCAACCAGCAGCCTGCCATACTCTGTACCACCTAATTTGTGGCGACATGAGTGAGTCTGCCATAACCGGATGGAGTTAGTGGCTGAAGGGAGGATTTCTGCAGCTCACCGTGACAAGGCCTTCCCCAGCCAGTATGTGGTCAGATGAAGTACAGCGGAATCAGTCCCAGAGACAGTACGAGTACCTCCCTCTTTCTATTAATGTTAGTCACTAGACTCCCAAGCATCAGTGTTCATGCCCAGTCAATATCCATGCCACGCATTAAAGGAAAAGGCCATGCTTCAGTGATTATACAGCAAAAGGTACGTCACAGAAAGTTATGCAAAGCAGTTGAACCGACTTTAAAACCAGGTTGCTGCTGATAAAGTTTAGAAATACCAGAAAACGTTTGTCACTGTATGCTACAATAGTGAGCTACATTCCCTAAGCGCTAGTTTCCAAGTAAATTCATCACCCTGTCACTCATGGCATTGTACATGTTAGCTTGTGGTTCTGTCCTGTATGATTAAGAATATTTGCGCTACTGCAGTACCAGTAAATTGGAATTTATTTTGTAAACATTTTAGTTCCATATTTCCCATAGCATTCTTATTATGTGTCCAATTTCTTCTTAACTCCCACAACTATAAAAAAAAGTGTATTGACTGAGCTGTTCTTCACGCCTTCTGGCTTAACTTCAGTTGGTAGGATGTAGTGTCCCAACATTAAAAACGTAGCACTGCTAAAGCAATTACATCAGAGGTCAGTTCTGCTCTGGCACATGCATGCATGCCTGTACTCGCACCGTTGTTCCCATTTCTTCTGGCACGACTCATCAGTAAACTCACTCGCACCTGCACTCATAAACCTACTGGTATACTTACACCAGCAACCTCACTGCCACATGCACAAGTAACCTTCCTCGCACCCGTCATGGAAGTTTAAATGTAATTTCATTTGCACCCCACTCATGCAATGAACTTGCACCAGTAAGCTCACTCTCACCTTCACTGTCACTTGTACTAGCACCTGTACTTGCACTTTAACTCTCACACTTGCTGCACTCACTGCAGAGTAATGAAGAACGGTGATTCCTGATCCTCAAAGAGCAGAAGCCTCTCTAAGGAGACTGATGGTAATGGACAGTGAACATTTATACTGGTGGAGTATAAATTGGTGAACAAAAGTGATTGTTTTATTCTAATTGCAAAGTGAATGTATAAAGGAGAATTGAAGAATTGAGGCAGGTGTGCGTGTGTGTTTGTGTGTGACTGTTGGGAACAGAGCATGAGACAAAGAAAAAGAGCATGGAGGAATCTTTGATTCCAACGACTACAATTGTCTTGGAATCTAATTTCACAATTGCAAGGTCTGAGTAAAACCAGCCCTGTCCAGTACCATGCGTCAGGTGTTACAGTGCCTGAGCTGATCTCTGCATTGCAGTCACTGTCTACAGTCTGCACAAAGCGGAGTTCAACGTCAGTGAGGCTGGCTCAGGCTCTGCTCATCTGTGGCCTCTATTTCTGGTGCTTTGGAGCAGTTTTAAGATCTTCTGAGAGTTTCTCGTTGCTCAAATGGATGTAATTTCTGATATTTATATGTTTCCCTCGTCTTTCATTGCTTAATTTTGCTCCTGAAAAAGTGTCACTCATAGTGTTGGAATGTCACTCATAATTCCACTGAATTTATGAAAATGTCACACATGAGCAATCTGAAACCTTGGCAGCTATGCTAATTAGACTAGGGAGCATACCCATTTTAGTCAGAACAGTGAAGAGATACTCCCACTCAACTGAATCGAATGCTTTGGCAGCATCAAGCAATACCGCCGCCACCTCCAACTATGAATTAAGTTGGTGTGATAATGCAAATAGGGTACGTATATTGTGTGAAGTGGATATGTTGGGTATGAAACCGGATTGGTCGGGCAGTATAATGTTTGTCATTAGAGGTTGTAATCTCTTTGCAATAACTGTCGCTAATATTTTCGCATCTGTAGTAATTAACGATAGTGGGCGACTTGATTTGCATACATCCGGATCTTTGTCCGGTTTTAGAAGAGCTATTAGCAATGCTTCTCTTAGCGTAGGTGGGAGTATATGCTTATCATGAGCATAACCATACATGTCAACCAGGTAGGGACATATTGTTTCCCTATATTCTTTATAAAATTCACCAGTGAACCCATCTGGTCCCGGGGCTTTCTCATTGGGCAAAGTTTTTATATAGTTTTTATAGCTATCCTCTTCCGTGATGGGCTGTGCCAAGTATTCCCTTTGGTTATCCTATAGCCATGCTATAGCTATGTCCTCTAAATACTGCATGACTTCACCAGCTTGAACTGTGTCCCGGGATGTGTAAATGTCGCCATATGTGTCCATAAAAGCGTTTAGTATGCCTGCAGTACTATATAGCATATTACCCTGGGCATCTCGTATTTTAATTACTGTGTGGGGTTGACGGTCTTTGCATATTTTTGTGCCAATACACTTCCAGATCTGCCGGCTTCACCATATGCTCTTGCAGTGTGCCTAGTAGTTAAATATTTAATTTTGCTGTCTGCATATATCTGATATTCAGATAGTGCCTCTCTAATTGTGCCTAGGAGAGTGGAGTCACGAGTAAGGTTGTATTCTTGCTCTAGTTGTTTACGTTTATTTTCACATCTAATGAGTTGTTGTCGTATATCTTTCAGTATCCCAGCATTTGTACTTATGCATATCCCGCGTATTGTGGCTTTAAAGGCTTCCCATAACAGGCTAGCGTTGTCTACCGAGTTTTTATTTAGACAGAAGTAGTCTTCTATAGCTTCCCTAATCGTATTGTTATACAATAGGTCCAGCAGTGCTTTGGCATAAAAATCGCCATATATATGGTGGTGGTACGTAATTGGGGAGTTCTAGTGATAATAGGACTGGATTATGATCCGATAATATCTTTGGCAAGTGTTTGACGCTATGTGTCCAGGTGCTGGCTACCTCTGTTGTCAGCCAATAATCAATTCGGAACCAGCTATTGTGAACTGTGGATGTGTGTGTGCTTTCAGACCGATGTGGATGGCGCAAGCGCCACACATCCACCATCCTGAATTCGGACATGCCATTGTGTATTACTTTAACCGCTTTCCTGTGAGGTTCTGTCGTAGTACCTGGCCTATGTTGGTCTTCATTTAGTGACACATTAAAATCCCCTCCCCAGAGTAGCTCTGTGTCTGATAATTCTCTTAATTTCCTCCATATGCTTTGGAAAAACTCTGGGTCATCTATATTCGGACCATAGACATGAATGAGTTCTATGTAATGACCTTGCAGGTGTCCCGTAACAATGATACCTCCCCTGCTCGTCTGTGATAGTGCTCTATGATAAACTGTACCCATTTTTAGGTCACACCTGAGCCAGCGCACATGCTGCTCTGCGAGACATTTAGTAAGTGGGTTTTGAAAGTGCTACCACAGGCTTTTGCTGGACTCAAGATTTTGATTACCCCCGCGCAGCCGCCATCTGTCTTTCCTCCGTCACAAGTCATTAAGTGCATCGCGATCACTTTCGCGGCCGCGTCATGGTAGAAACTCATAATCTCTATAGCTGTTAAATAGACATGCTTACGTGGACTATGCAAATAGGTGGCAGCTACAGGAAAGATCCTGCAGTTGTAAATGTAAGATATTTATAATAACTCCGTTCCTCTGCTTTTGATCGACCTCACATAATTGGGGCTATCCTTTGCTAAAAGTAAAGAATGCCCAAGTCCTCCAGTTATTCTTTAAAACCTTTGCAGATATGTAGATTTGCTATTTTAAAAAAAAATGAACAATCAGGCATCACTACATAGCTACCGACAGTATCTTAGCTATTCAGTTTTTTCATCTGTGATTGAGCCAATTGGGATAGGGGTGCATTGTGTTGGACACTATTAATAAGCAAGATCAACCTCCTTTGGGAAAAAATGAACTAGTAATGGTACAGACAGCTTATCAAGAATCACCGCATGAAACTGGCACGCAGTTATGTTTTATTAATGTGCTAACAAACCTGTAAACCTATTTTCATTCTCAATACCATCTTCACAACGTAACTATTCTTTATTGTGTCATGATATAACACATAACGTTCTTAAAAACTGCGTACAGTAAGCACTTAAAGAATCAGTCAGTCATGTGTTGCGTGTTTTGTTTACATCCGTTTCATGTACTGTAATTAAATACAGCAACGATAATGTTGGTGCAAGTAGGCTTTCGTATGGTCTTCGTTGGGAAATACTGCTTTGGAAGAGTTCGGTTTCTTTACATCCTTTAGTGTTGACTGCACAAAGACTTAACTGATGTTATTCATGAATGTTAAAGATCGTGAGAGCCCCCCACCTCATATAAATGTCATGTTGCTAGTGGCTGTACCTTCTGTTATAGAGATCATGCACTTTTGTATCTGCAGCAGGAGCCTGATAGCCTTTAGCTCTGAATTTCAATAAATGAGGTATGATGTTTAATTTTTTTTTAACGTGTGCATTCAGCTAACCACTTACTGTAAAACATTATTCTGTTAGCAATATCAACTAAAAGGATTGCGCATCCCTTGTTTCAAACGGCGCCCTGGCTATTTTTAGAGACGGTTCTCAGTAAATTTGCGCAGTTACTCTGAAATACGCCTCTAAAAATAATCAGGTATTTTATCAGTCGCGCTCAGTGGCACCATGAACAGAGCATCCATGCAATCCATCCTCCACTGGGGACTTAGAGAAATAAAGTTGGAGGCGGCAGAGAGAGCATGTTTGCTGACTCTGCGCGCACATATCCTGAACATGCATGTATCTCGCTTTGCTGTGCATTTGTTTGTTTTCTTTTACGTGGGAAAACGGCTCAGGAGAACATATTTCTAAGCAATAGTCCCAATGTGCTAGAAACAAGGTAGCACTTTGAGATTTCGTAAACATTAGGATTGAGACACTCTGTTTCTTTTGGGGCTTCTATAGTAATGTGAGCTCTGGGCCGGCCATACCCCCTCCACTCGAGCAGTGCCGAGCCCAGCCCGTTGCCCCATAATACCTTTTTACCTCTGCGGCCAGATCTTCGGAAGAGGCAGTGCACAACCTGCTTTACGCCGATCCTTGTGATTTCACAGTTTAGTAGGGGTCAGCTCCTCCCCATCACACAAGTGCAGTACCGACAGCTGACTCAGAGAGACAGCCACTCGCTCACATTTTCAAGAAGAAAAGTTAGTGATAATTTGAGCACACAAGCCAACTTTGTTCTGAAATGATCCGATGTTTATTACACGGCTGCATGGCAGTTAAGCGTTAAGCAGAGGCTCAATTGCAATATGCGAACAAAATTGCAAACTGAACTATATATACTGAAAAACACATGCACCACTCCACCTCCAAATTAAGATCTACCTAAAAGCGTCTGCCGTGAGACCACCAGTACTCCAGGCGCTGTGACGACACACTCCAAACATGCAGCGCTGGTCTTATTGTGGCTTTTATGACCAGAGAGTGGAAGATTTTTCAGTGGAGTTGATGTGTTACCAGGCACACCTGACTCGCATGAGTTCATTAGATTGTGCCCTTAAACTTTGCAATGAGCATCGGGCCTTATTTGTTTCCTCTTCATGATTCTTTAGTATTTAACCCCTATTCCGAAATTCACCACACGCCACTCAGCCATTTCAGCATAAACTATGTGTTCCTAGATTCTCTACCAATGTGCCCTTAGGATGGGTCCACCCAAGCCCTGCCAGACTGGAAAGGGAGGAACGTGTGACCAAAAATAGCCCTGGTACTTTGTAAAACATTCGATGGGTGCTGCGTTGGGACCTGGAAATGATGGGAACATGTCCTCCTGAAATAACACACCATCTCTCTTCTAGGGCCCTTTAACACACCACTACCTCTCCCATCCATGCCCTTTGCACACACACACAATCATTAGTCTTGCTTTTGGGACCTTAGGAGTGTTCAGCCCGGCAACAGTTGATGTTGCACTAAAAATATTCAGCTGCATAACTAAATACTTATAAGGTCCCAAAAGCGAGACCTATTGACTATGCCAATGCTTGTTTAATTAGTTGTAAATTGCCCCTCGAATAAGAATATTAAGATGATGCTAATATTTCTTCTGCCCATCTGCTACCAATCTTACACTTATAAGTTTTTACCAAGTGGGTTTCTTGTATCATGGCGATTTCAACCTGGTGACTGTCTAAATAAGCAATCATCTGCCGTATTTTCTTTGAACTATTGAGATCCCTTACGTTCCAGGTTAGCAGCCGGATCTGTGCAGCCCCTTGGTTACCATTCATAGCCATGTTTTTACTCTTCCCCTGAACAATGGTCTATATTACTTGAGATGGTTGTTTGTTATTGTAAGTAAACAATATTATTGCAGCTGTAAATGATCTTAATAACTATTACATATAGTACTTTTAAACCTGATAAACCAAACTTTTCCCGTGTCCCCCCACCCACTTTAGCATTCCAATCAGGCCAAAGATATCCCAGTTTTAAGAAAACATTCAACAGCATAATTGATGGTCCGCTAAGTGCCTGCGTACTCATCCGAATGGCGGATGTAGCCAGAATCTACTTTCACATTTTGACCTTCATCCTACTTATTAATGCGGAGCAGATACTGCAGAGGAGTGTATAGTGCCGATGAGCCCTCTGTCTGTAGTGCACATGTGACCTATATAGTGTGCTTTACTGTACACATCATTTCTACTAAACAGTGCAATAGCTGTATCTTAAATTTTATACCATAACAATATTTCCAAGCCAAAACGTAACTGTGCAGATATACTGCATTATGGCTGTATGAGTTTATAGAACATGAGAGTTCCGCACACATCAGGTAGAACAGTGTCCCGTTGTCCATGCACAGGTTCCAGCCCCCCAGCCAGATGCGCATAGCATAGATCTTACCCTACATAGTCTACTGCGTGCCATCTCGCTGTTGTTACATCCTGTAGACATGTGTCCATTAGTCTCTGTTCTCGGCTCTACCCTATGCCATTGCCTATCTCTTACTTCATTCGGACTGTGGAGATGTTTGTGTGTGTTCTGGAGATTTCCGTCTTGTGGAGATTTTCTTTAGGTATTCTTGCACACCTTTTGGTGTTGTAAAACGTTTTGGTTGCTCCTCATACACGACCTTCAATCTAGCTGGGTACAACATTGCGTAGTCTATTTCCATGTTGAGTAGCTTTTTCTTTACTGCCATGAATTCCTTTCATGCTGTTCGCACTGCTATTGTAAAGTCAAGATGGTGTTGCCTTGATATTGTATGCGCTGCTTATCATGTGCTAATTGCAGGATCGTATCACGATCTCTGTAATTCAGGATACAGGCTATAATGGGCTATGGGGGTGCACCTGGAGGAGGTTTTGTCGCCAACGAACGGTGTGCACGTTCATGAGTAAAACATTTTCAGCTCCAAATATATATCGTGCAACATGCCTTCCACATAGTTTTCAGTCGTCCAATATTTGTACTTTCAGGCATGCCCAATATGCGTTTATTATTGCAGGGGGACCTCGCTTCTAAGTCCTCCTTCTTATTTTTAATACCCTCTAGCAGTTTCGCCATATCTGCACATTGCTTAGCTGTTGCTCCTGATTTGTCTTCCACCGTAGAAAGTCTTTGTTCTGCTGCATCCAGACGTTCCTCTTGCTTATCAAGCTCACTGCCTTGTTATCTATGCGTATAGTTAAGTGAATCTTACCGTCTATAGCTTGCAGACTTTGTTGAATAACTTGTAGTGTGGCTTCCATGTTTGTGTCTTTAGTGTGCGCGGTATCCAGTTAAGTGTCTGAGTGTGCGGAAGTTGCCTTATTTGTGTGGCGATTATCAAGAGGTTTTCGGCTGTTGCTTATCTGTCTTGCCCATTATGGTATGGTTTAGGCGTGCGAAATGCATGGCGAGATATGTACTGTGCAGAGTAGGTCCTGGCTGGCACGTATTCCTGAACTGTAAATCCGGCGTCAATACACAGTATACTGGGCACTGATTGACTTTGACAGCTCTGGTGGCATGTTGCATATACTTATAGCTTGAAAGCCGTGTGATCACGTCGCTGTACTGCGTGTTTTTTTTGTTTTGTTTAAAGTGATCGGCGCGATTTAGTTTGCGCGCCTCCACATGGGAGCAGTTTGTGCATATATATGCGCAGAAGCTATTTGCCGTTGTGTCCCCTGGTGCAGCGAGTCGTCAGAATCAGTGCCCTGGCCCGCGCAGAGACACTCGTACTCTGATTATGCCCGGTAATACTGAGCCCTGTTATATGAGGGGCAGCGCGTGGGGCATCCTACCACATTACAGCAAGGCAGCGATCTGTGTGGTCCAGCCTGTCGTTTTAACGCTGGCACCTTTTTGGATGGTATTGCGGTCAGGATTGTCAGGGCTTCACACGTGCTCCAATCTGTACATTCAGAGTCAAGCTGGCTGAGGCTGTGCCACGAATCCTGCTTTATCCTACGGACTTCCTATCGACCTCCAACGCCGCACTAGATACACGTGAGCCTAGTGATCCGATCTATTAAATGTTGATTTGACGCTGTTAGGCGAGTGCAGGGTAAGTGCGGTGCATGTATGAATCTCCGGATACATGCGGCAGGTACATTTCCGACGTGAGGGGATTTAGCCTTGGCGTATTTCACTGCCCTGCTCTTTATAAAGCCAATTAGCTGTTATGCAGTAAGATTTCCCCATGTAGATTGTTCCGCTGATATCACAGGTTGTACGCAGTGACTTCACTTCCCCACAGGTCCTGGGGAACGGTTGGGTTCTTCAGCGCCGCTGCAGTCGATGCAAAGTCCTGCGCCACCATCTTGCTTCGGCTGGGAAGACCAGAGTCACGTGTGGTTCACTTTGTGTTTCTCCGGATTTAGCATGCCCTCACACCATCAAAGCACATCTCCTGCTGGCTTACATAGTCCGACGTCGGTTTTTATGTTTTTGCAGCGAACATTTTGGCCAAATTCGCTGTTCTTGATCGGTTTTGTGTTCTGGCCGGCAGAGCAGAACTAGGGGCCAGCCATTCCGCAGTGCGCCCTCTAGCGCCCCCTTGAACAGATTCTTTGATAAAAGATTTCAAATTATCCTTGAAATGCTGGGAATCCTCTTCAGCCATGCTGAATTCGAGATAGCAATAATACCTTAAGGAAAACGGGGACAGAAAAAACAAACCAGCTAACACAAGGTTAATATTTGAAAATACCGATAGGAAATGCACCATAGGGGAGTGTCCATAGGCACAATTAATAAGAAATATAGGCGGAGACTAGAAGAAAGCCACACCAGAAGGCGGAGTCCAGAAAAAACATCTCCGTGACGTGAGAGAAAAAACGCCCGATGACTAGAAATCAGGAACGAGCAGCTGCCGATCCCAACTGGGAAGCAAATGTAGATTGAAGAGGATCGCAGACTAAGCACAAGACGTGCATCCACTGTTGAGTGGCTTGTTCTGTATGGCTTCCCATTACTCTTTTGCCCCTGCACAGCACTCTAGCTTTGTTCTCGTTGTCTATTTGATGTCACTCAGAACCACTTGTGAAAGACATCCACGTAATTAAGTGTTACCCAGCTATGATTCTATATCTTGTTGGCTTGACATTCAAAGATATCTTTCGGATGTGTGTAGCAAATAAAAGGCCACTTTGTGGCACAAATTAGGCTCTGCTTTTTTCCCTGGGGGAGAAGCTTGATTGGTAATTGTTTTGGCAGCCATCTCTTTTCAGTTTAGGGTTTGTTTCATGGTCCTCGTCTTTATCTGTATCTTCTGTCATTGGAGACAGTCCTGTCCTTTATGATAACAGCTTTGTTAACTTGCTGATGTATGCACAGAGATGTATTGCACGATTTTGCAGGCCCCAGAGATGTAGCTTCCAGTGCCCTGGATATATGGCACTTGGAGATTGCCTTCTCTTGGGCACCCGCATCAAGACCAGCAGAGGGACGTCTCTGTGCACTGAATAGTTCAGATTTAATTCTTAGTAGTGAGGTTCAGGATGTCTATCAGCGTTTCAAAGTCATACTGCGCCCTTCAGCCCCTTTCAACCATTCTCTGTGTCCTCCAGGATTGCCTGCAAATTAAGTGGCAATTAGGAGATCTGAGAAGTGGCGAAGGGTTTGAAAACATCAAGTAGCCTATTGAGGAGAACAAAGGGCTGCAAAGGTACAGATGCATAGGCAATCTGTGCCCCCACCAATCGTCCAAAGTAGCACTAAACAGTACATCATTTGCTGCCCGATTGACAGAGGCTTGCCACAGATTGAACTAAACTACTGTTGCTACAGAGGTCACATTTTCTCTCTCTACCTCCTCACCTCATGTCTTGCATTTGCTACAGTGTCTACCAGGTTAATGGAAGTGTTGGCTCATCAGCTAGGTTCCTCGTTTGGGGAGCACTTTGCCTTTATGGGATTCCTGGCATTCTCTGCAGATGTTCAATACTGGATGCAGTGACAGATGACCAATAGTCACACCTGGAACTGGCAGAAAATGTTTCTGGTGGGCAACACTACAAGGGAATAGGAGACTTGCGTCCAACAAGCAAGAGTAAGAGTTGCAGTTAGGCTTGCTGTTATAAGCCTTCATCATGTCCCAATGGATAGCCGCTCCATCAGCAGCAAGAGAGTGCGTTATTGGCGATGATCACTTTTAGCTGAGAGGAAAGAAGCAATCATATAATGCTAGTCTTTCTGGTGGAAATACAAGTGTCTGAGAGTTAAAAAAAAATACATGAAAAAAGCCATTGAGGTTAGTTGATCAAAACTGCAGTGTGTTATAATTGTATTTCCATGTGTTGTTATTTATTTCTGTGGTTCTTGCTAGCGTTCATCGATCACCACTGCCAACCTCAAGTCTGTTTGGTGCAGGAGTGCAAATTCAAAGTGGATGCTGTCAGCAAATTGCACTCCACTTCTGTGTGGAGCTGTTCAGAATAAGCAACCTTGCAGTTTTTCAAAATGTGTGGCACTAGTAGATTGGCTCTGCACCACAAGAAGTGTTGCCTCTTTTGCTAAAGAGTTTCTCATCAGTGAGATGTTGGTGAATGGGATGTTGGTCCCAGGGTCTTGTCACTGATACTCATTATGATGATGGTGTTTATTAGTTCCCACAAATTCCAAGTGTTATTATCTAATAGTTTTGTCTTTAGTTGTAAATCTATGCTTCATATCATTAGAATGACTTGCTTTAGGTGGCGCATTTGTGGAGTGATGTTGGATTTTAAGTCCAACATCTTCCTTACTGTTGAGCAGACTAGAATTGGGATAGTAAATTAAACTATTCCAAAGTCCAGCGCCCCCCACCCCCAGCAAGTCGTTGTAATGACTTGCATGCTTAAGGAAGTGTCGTAATGACGTGTTCGTCTAAGGCCAGCGTTGTAAAGGCATGCATGCTAAATGCATGTGTGATTACGTCATACAACCCTTTTACATGGTAAATGAGATTATGGATGTGATTTTACATGCCATTCTCTATAGACCAGATGATTGTCTGGTACTACCCCTCTATCCTGATTTTTGTATTTTATTGGGGGGTTGGGGATTTCTCAGCATCATTCCTTTTAATTCTCTCACCCTCTAGTCTTCTTTCTTGCACTCCCTGTCCACTTTCACTCTCCGCTGTCCCTCTTTTTTAATATTAACTTCAAGTTCTTTTCTTTCCATTCTAGTCGTTGTTTGTACTTGCTTTTGTTTCACTGTTTCGGCTGGTGTTCCACTTGTGCCTTCTTTTCTCCTGCTCTAACCTTTCTCTTTCCACGCTTTCCACTCCTACTTCATGTGGCAGAAAAATGAAAAGATGGAGAGGAATAAAAGAACATTGCTTGGCATTGACAAGTGCTCTCATTCTTCTCTACTTATCAGTTAAAGTTAAGAACAGGGTAAAAAGACATTCTCACTGAAGTCTGTTCTAGCATTATGTCTACAACGGGTAGTCAGAAGCTTCTAGTAGACCAACATACCCTGTAAGTAGGTCATTAAAGTGCAGCCTAGCACAGTCAAGGGTCTGTAATCCAGAAGGCCGTGCTGCACATCTCCATATCCTTGGGAGTGGCCACCAGCCAAGCCTATGGCAGGGCCATGCACTTGAACACTAACATACACTGTGTCAGCCTGCGGTACCTGCAGCAGGACCACATGCACCCACCTCAATTTTGCAAAGTCACGTGAAGATTATTCACTTTACAAGCCCCACCCTGTCATTCGGATAATATGTGTGAAAACTGGGCCAGAAAAGATGTGCCAGCAATAGACCGAGTGGAGTCACTAAATTGTGGGACTGCCGAAGACCGAGAGAAAATGCTTTATCAGGAAAGCAGATGTTTGTTTCAGATGGTGGGAGTGTTGTGTGCATGCATATATGTTTGTATTAGTATTAGTAAAGCGCAAACTTAATTAGAAGGAGCACTATTCATTCGTTAGGGGAATGGGAGACGATCTACATTATTGTGTACATTAGGTGAGAATTACAAAAATAGAATTTATATATTTATGTGTATTTGTTTAAATGTTTCTGTGTGCATATGTACACATATGTGCTCCATTATGTGTGTGATGTATATCTAGCTGGCATCATGTCCCTCCTTAAAAGATATTGTCTCTCTATGGAAGCCATTGCTCTTACCAGTGAACACCAAATGTATTTGGTGCCCAGTGTAAGGTATTCCTCTCAGCCACAATTATGACTATTCCTGAATTAATGTAGGCATGATATTGGTGAATCTTGACATTTGTTAGGTATCCTTGAACTATTTATGGCATAACAGCAGATATCTTTGCCATATTGTGCAAATGATTGGCCTAGGTCTAACCATCTGTCAAATAATCACGGCCATTCCTAATATTAATAATGTCCACAACTGAAACAATAGTGGTCCTCACATAATGGTGGGCATACAGTAGGCGGCTTTGGCATTATGGTGGGCATCCCAGGCATGTGATACTTGAGGTGGGGCATCATTTGTCAGTGCGAGGCATTTGTACAAGGGACATCACAAGCTGATTTTTGTGGACTATGCCTGAAAACTGTTTTTGTAGCACAAATTGAGGTTTTTTCCCCCAGAAAAGACAGGATTATCTTTTGAGTTTATTAACTTAAAACTAAAAGTGCATATTAGAAAAACATGTATTCTGAAAAGCTAATGTTTGAAAGCAAAATAATTGAATTTCCAAAACCTATTTAAAGCTGCTCCTTGAATCATAGTTCATTCTGAGCTGAGTAGATTTATTGCTGTAAAATTTTTTTTTGTGCCAGTAGGCACTTGCTGTTGTAGCAGTTATTTAATTAATCATGTGGAGGGATTTCATACTGAAACATTTGCCTCTAGTAATCCTGTTCTGTGCATTGGAGTAGTTGGCAATCTGCTACTATATCGGGTTTTCAGTATCGTCCAGCTAGAATATTGTTTCCCTAATATCATCCACCACAATGACATGAAGGTAATTACAGAAAAGTATAGTTTTATTTACATTCCTAACTCCATTTTTATTTAGATTGAATGTGTCTATATCTTCACAGTATGTAGATGTAGAGTTAAGAATAGGAAATCAATACTGTTTACATCTGTATGTAGTTTCATACTATCACATTGGTCAACATTCTGAATGTATTTTGGCATCACAATATTTTGTCACTCAGTATGGTGAATTGCATTTTGGTGGTCACTAGTAATCCTGTCAATGTGTGGTCAGTATTATTATTCTTGTTTCTAGTTTAGTCATCCCAGCAACAGTGTTCAAAGACATTATAAGCTCAGGACTATTCACATTGATCAGAAGTAGCTCTTGATACAGCTAAGGTTGGAGAGACTTGTTCTAGCATATTGTTGCAACTGATTGGCCACTAAATAGTAAAACACCCAATAGTTTTAATTGAGACTCATCTACCCAAATACTTCAATGCAGGTACAGTTTCACAAATCGGAAGCTGCAGAATTGAAATTTTGTAGATGTCTTACAGGGTCAGTCAATGGTGCGTGGTAGATGTTTTACCCGACCAGAATTTAACTCTTTGCAGACATACCGATTCTCTCGCTGTGTGTACAAGAGTAATGCTGTTATTATTTCTTGTAGCTCCATGTTACACTTTTTAAATGGAAGAATGAATAAAGCAGGTGTGGGTGATAGATCACCGTGCCTTTTGGGGCGGGAGCATAGCTTCCTTGGACGGGGGCACAGGACCCTTTAAAGAGCAAGCACAGCACCGTTAGGAGAGGGAATGCACTACCAGTTATGGCAAAAAGCGCTATACCACTCATACAATATGAAATCTCAGCATTAGGCCGCATATTTGTAGCATCTGTCATTGCAGGACTCAGAAAAAAAAGTTGCACCTAAAAAAAGCCCGATCTACTTGCTTTGGCAAGACCGGTTTTCTTGTTGCACTTGCTTCTGCCAGGTGTATGAATTGAAGGGATTGTTGACGGATTTTCCACATGTAACTTCCTTTGGAAAAGGTTACATTGAAAGCAAGGCAGTCTTTGCTGTCCTATGTTGTAACCACGTTAATTGTAATCAGAAAGCACAGCTTTGGCATTCTTTCCACGCCCTCATCTAAAGTGTAGGAGAGGTTGCCTAGACCTGAAGTTACTAAGGTTCTTGGTCATTACATTTTCAGAATAGACCGATAGTGCTGGCACAGACAGCTTTGTTTAAAGTGATTGTTTGTTATGTCTTTCCAGTTCTTGGGTGAAGTTGTCTTTAAAAACTGTACTTGTCCTCAGAAGATCATATTGTCAATATTATGCAAGGATCATGTTGCATACATTATTGTCTACATACATATCTCACTTTTTTTATTTCGTTTTTAATGTAGACCAAGCATGTCAGGACTGCATTTGGCAAGGAAGGGCCGTGAGCAGAAGAAACTGGATTCACACAGGGATTTTACAGTTGCTTCACCTGCTGAGTTTGTTGCTCGGTTTGGAGGAAATCGCATCATAGAAAAGGTATGGTGTACTGTCTTCTGCGTGTTTCATTTTCTGTTATTGATGGCTGTGTTTTGCCTAGGATTATAATTATAATGAATGTCAGCAGGAATTGTGTTATAACAGGTTGTAGCTGGGCATTCATTGTATCCTCTTTGTGTTGCACTATAGCAATTAAGTAGTCAGTCGCACATTTGACAAGACCACAAGGGCTCTAATTTTAATCAAGTTCCTGTGCTTCCTTGCTGGGAGCAAGTTTGATAGGTTGGTGAATATAGCGTACCCACATAGATGGTGCTGTGTGAGGGCTTGAGGCTCAAAAGATGTGCTCAGATTCTTTGGCGAAAGTTGCTGCTCAGAAGATTGATGTTTTGCGGAGCATGTGAGATTAGATACTGCTATGCATACCGTACATTTTAATAGAGGTGAGTATCCTGTAGGTAATGCCAGTATGGAGTGCCTAATATGAACTTCGGAGTCCACTAATAAAGTATGCTATTCTGGAGTAAAACCTGAAGCAAAACAGTGTTGAGACCATGATGTGTCATGTGGGGTCCACCTAGAAGCAGCATGGGCCCAAACTGTAGTATAAACTATCAGTCACGGCCCGTCACCTGCCAAAGTGGCAGGGCAGGCCGGAGTTGTGTGCTGGTGAGGGGGTTGGGGGTGGGGGGGTTAGGTTCTGGGATAAAACAAAAAAGTAAACTTACCTGATCGCCGCTGCCTCTGCCGTCCACTCCATCGCACTCTTCCTGCTTCAAGGACCGGCTCCCAGACTGCACTGCAGCCAATCATGATGCTGCATGAAAGCAGCATTGGGATTGGCCGGAGCGCTATGACTTTGCGCTCCCAGGCAGACTGGAGCCTCATGCTTTCTTGAAGGGACAAGGGAGTACACGCCACAGTGTCATCCCCCCCTGGATCCGTCCCCAAGACTCGTCCGATTCTTGGGGGCGGGTCCAGTGGGATTAAAATAAAACAATAATAAAACTGATTAGAAACCTATTTAATTATTGTTTTATTTGTTGGAGGTGGCAGGGGGTGGGCAGCGCTCCTCCACCCTAAAGGAGTGGCCTCCACTGTGAACAATTATTTAAGCCTAGGTATAAAGCGTACAGGACACACTCGGTAGTAAGATGGGTTGTTCCCCATGTATATATTGTTCATCACCCAAGGAATGTGAGTAGGGTGCATTGTTCTAGAGTTTCAGCAGGAGCGCTAAGAGTGCTGCCTATGGAAGTAACCATGAGACTCCACAGTTTATAGGTCTGTGTTTACGCATATGTCTTACCAATGGAGCCTACTTTAGTTAGTCTAACAAGGGGACCAAGTTAGCATCATTATGTGAATTTGTGAAGAAAATGGCTAGCTTTAAGAAGAAGAGGAAAAAATTACATGGGGGAAAACATCAGGGAGTGACTTGAAGAAAAGGTAGTAAAGGGGTAACTGAGGTAGTTTAAGTGAGCAGGATCGAAGAAGCGGGGCATTGAGGTGTCCTAGATAAAATGGGCAGTGTTATGGGCTCCTGCATGCTCAAGCGCAAAAGTTTGAACAGAAAGATGCCCTTAGCCTCACAGGGAAGATGTCACATAAAGATGCTCTTAAATTTCTCCGCCCTTTATATGGAAACCCGGATGGACACCGGGAGAGGAGTATTAAAATACACTTTTTAGAACATAGCTGGGACAGGCTGTACAGAGGGTTGAGACACCAGTTTTTTGGGGCAGTTGGAAAAGCACTAGCCCTAAACATGGAGGCGGGAAGGTCCAGAGTAGATGGAGTAAATACACTGTATAGAGGGTGTCCACAGTGAGTTACCATATCAAAATACATCCGATTTCAGTAACAGTATTCCACAAGCATTCTGGGAACAAATTGAAATTGTGCATAGGGACCAGATTTAACCATCTTCTTATTAGAACTGAGGAAGGCAACCACATTTCCTAGAGTGAGAACGCATAGATGGATGTTGATGATCCAGCAAGGTACTCTTGTAGAGAGGAATCATCCTTTTCTGAGATAGCAGAATATTGGTGCTGACTGCAAAAGAAGCTAAATGTTACCAAGAGGCAGAATATGTAAATGAACAAAGTTTCTCGTTTTATTATGGGAAACGGACTATTAACTTTATTTTTGTGTGGCTTGACAGTGCAGCTATCTGCTTTAGCCATTGTTACTAGTACTTTAAAATATATATAGTGTGTCCTTTGCCTCCGCCCAAAGAAGTATTGCTCTCACCTCATGCTGTTGGCTATTTATTGCATCTTTCGGCCTCCAATGGTGTGCTTACTTTGCAAAGGATGAAGGAGTATTCATGTCTCAAAAGTACACTGAATCATAATTATTTTTTATATCGCATAGATGTGGTGTATATAGAAAGCAAAAATCTTTCCATTTGTTTTTCACTGTAGGACTCTTTAAATGTTTTAAACAAGACTCAAAATGCAAGTCAGACCTATTGACTTTGCCAATGCTTCTTCATTCATATGATCGTTTCAAGCATACATTGCAACAGGAGCTGCAAAATAATGTACACGATTATTTTCTACTTGACACAGTGGGGTTATCTCTGTTCAGACCATGATGTGAATTTTAGGCTCCAGGAGATTTTCCTCCCCCTCACCACCATCCCCACTCTTTTCCATTCCATTTCCCTTGCCCTCGCAGTGCCTCTGATGTGCCGAGGGGACTTGACACGCTGGACTAATTCCTAATATGCATACTGTAATAGTATTGTTATAGTTGCTCCATGTTGTTTTCTTTGCTCTCATGGTTGCCCATTCAACAAAATCTTTATAAAAATACTTACAAAACAAAAAATGATTATAAGTGGTACATCAGAACAACCAAAATAATTGAGTTAATAACTACTGTTGAATATTACTACATTGAATAAGAACATTGTAACTCCGATTTTCTTTTTATTATTTTAGGGCATGGACATTGTCAAAAACTAGAGACCCAGGGAAGTCCAGCAAGGTATGGCTTGCGTGGATCCCCCAACGTTTTCCTACCCAGAATGTGACCGGCAAACCTCAACTTTAGGTGAAAAAAACGCATTTCCCACATATGTTTGGGTGGAATCACCGTGCCGGCACAAATGTCTACCCCACAGCGTTCCCCTCAGTTTCCGGAGTAAAATGATACCTCACTTGTGTGGGTGGTGCAAGGGCCTGTGACTGGGAAGAGTTCAAAACATAGGGAATAAGTGTTTAGCACAGAGAATTCTAAGTGCAATTTCTTTTTAAAATAGATTTTTAGCCAATTCTGCATTGGACACCTACACAAGCGAGGCACCATTTTACTCGGGACACTAAGGAGAACGCTGTGGGGTAGGACATTTGTGCAGGCACGCTGATTCCACACAAAATATGTGGAAAATCTGTTTTTGTCAGCTAAATTTGAGGTTTGCAGGGATTTCTGGGTAGGGAAACGTTGGGGGATCCACGCAAGCAATACCTCATTGGACTCCCCAGGGTGTCTAGTTTTCAGAAATGTGTGGGTTTGGTAGGTTTCCCTAGATGGCGGTGAGGCCGGGCCAAAGAACCAGGTGCCCCCCCCCCCCCACAAAACTAGGTAGTTTTGTAATAGGTAATTTTAAAGTCTCCACAGTATGATTTGGGCCATTTCCTGTTGCAGCCACTATCCCTACCCACAAAAGTGAGGTGCCATTTGTATCGGGAGACCTGAGGGAACGCTGGGTGGTAGGACATTTGTGTTAGCCCTGTGACGCTACAACTTCCCCACACAGGAATGTGAAAAAAAAAATGATTTTTTGCAACAAAATTTGAGGTGTGCAGGGGATTCTGAGTAGGGAAATGTTGGGGTACCCACGCAAGCCATACCTTGCTGGACTCCCCCGGGTGTCTAGTTTTCAGAAATGTGCGTGTTTGGTAGGTTTCCCTAGATGGCCTCCGAGCCCAGGGCTAAAAATCCAGGTGACCCCCTTTGCAAAACCAGGTTGTTTTGTGATAGGTCATTTTGATGTCGCCTCAATATGTTTTGGGCCCTTGCCTGTCGCGGGTACTTGACCCACCCACACAAGTGAGTTACCATTTGTATTGGGAGACCTGGGGAAATGCAATGTAGAAGGAAATTGTTTGATCCACACAGATTCCAGAACTTTCCCACACAGAAATTTGAGAAAAAAGTGATTTTGTTTCCCACCTAAATTTGAGGTTTGCAGGGGATTCTGGGTAGGGAAATGTTGGGGGTCCCACGCAAGCCATACCTTGCTAGACTCCCCTGGGTGTCTAGTTTTCAGAAATGTGTGGGTTTGGTAGGTTTCCCTAGATGGCCGTCGAGCCCGGGGCCAAAAACTCGTGGTTGTTTGTGATAGGTCATTTTGATGTCGGTTCAATATGTTTTGGGCCCTTGCCTGTCGGGGGTGCTTGATCCACCTACACAAGTGAGGTACCATTTTTCTCGGAAGACTTTGGGGAATGTAAGGTGGGTGGAATTTTGTAGATCCACGCACATTCCAGAACTTTCCACCATAGAAATGTGAGGAAAATCTGTTTTTTTCTTCAAATTTTGAGGTTTGTAAGGGATTCTGGGTAACAGAACCTCGTGAGAGCCAGACATGTCGCCCCATCCTGGATTCCCCTGGGTTTCTAGTTTTCTAAATTATAGGTTTCCGTAGGTGCCTGGCACAGCTAGGGTTCAAAATGTACAGTTACACACTGCAAAAAAAGGGTCAGTTTTCACTGTGAAAATGTGGTGTGTCAACATTGCGTTTTGGGCCGTTTCCTGTCGCAGGCACTTGGCCTACCCACACAAGTGAGGTCCCATTTTTCTCTGAAGACTTTTGGGAATGCGGGGTGGGTGGAATTTTGTGGATCCACGCAGATTCCATAACTTTCCACCACAGAAATGTGAGGAAATGTTTTTTTATTTTTATTTGTTTTTTACAAATGTTGAGGTTTGCAAGGGATTCTGGGTAACAGAACCTGGTGAGAGCCAGTCAAGTCACCCCATTCACCCCCCTTGGTGTCTAATTTTTAAAAAAAATGTATAGGTTTGCTAGGTTTCCCTAGGTGCAGGCAGAGCTAGGGTTCAAAATCTACTGCTAGGCACTTTGGATAAAAAGGGCCCATGTTTACTGTGAAAATGTGGTGTGTCCACGTTGCGTTTTGGGCCGTTTCCTGTAGCGGGAACTAGGCCTACCCACACAAGTGAGGTACCATTTTTTTTTTAGAAGGCTTTGGGGAACGCAGGGTGTGTGGAATTCTGTGGATCCACGCAGGTTCTAGAACTTTCCACCACAGAAATGTGAGGAAAATGTGGTTTTTTTGACAGATTTTCAGGTTTGCATGGGATTTTGGGTAACAGAACCTGGTGAGAGCCAGTCAAGTCACCCCATCCTGGATTCCCCTGGGTGTCTAGTTTTCAAAAATGTATAGGTTTACTATGTTTCAGAAGGTGCTGGCAGAGTTGGTGTTCAAAATCTACAGCTTGGCACTTTGCAAAACAAGCATTGAAAATGCAATAGGTCTCGCAATAGAAGAGTTTGACCTTTTGGTGTTGCAAATGTAAAACTTTTTTTTTGGTTTATATTTTTTCAAATTATGAAAGTCTTAATTTTGTTTTTTGTAAAGTGAATAGTTATAAATCTGCCAGGTGGCAGGAGAGAGTGAGACAGAAATAGAGGAAGAGTGGAGAGGCCAAGACAGTGAAGGGGCAGGAGAGAGTGAGACAGAAATAGAGGGAGAGTGGAGAGGCCAAGACAGTGAAGGGGTAGGAGAGAATGAGACAAAAACAGGAAGAAAGGAGAGGCCAAGACAGGGAAGGGGCAGGAGAGAGTGAGACGGAAACGAAAGGCACATGGTGAATTGCGAACAAATGTGAACATTAACAATGCAAAAATACAACAAAGCAAGGCGAAATTGTGGTGTGCATGGACGTAAGAACAAACTGCAGGAAGAAGCTGCCTCAGCCATGTCTGGAAGATGTAAGAAGGGGTCGACAGATGGCCATTGCTGGCGAGGCAGCCATTGTTGCAGTGTCGTCCCCTTTACATGGTCAGTAGGAGCAAGTGGGAGGAAGGAGTGGGAGAGGGGTGTGAGATAGATCAAAGCCTTTACTGTGATCAGTGGCCGCAGGCTGCCAGTGGGAGGGAAGGGGAGTCTGGTGCGAGGCGTGGGGGGCGGGGGAGGGGGAGCAGGCATATGGTGGAAAAGAGAAAGAAACAAGGAAGCCTCAGGTGTTTCACCGTGAAAGTTAATACATGTGTTCTATTATTGTCAAGAAATGAGAAACGGAAAGTTAGACAAACAAGGTAAGAGACAACACCAAATTCATTCATGAGCATCAACGGGAAGGAGCATTAAATAATGAAGCTTTTACACAGCTGTTGAATCAGGCAGGTGGGGTACAGCATATATCTGGGGAAATTACAACTCTCATGTCGAGAAAGCTTATGTCTGGGGGCTCAGTTAAATAAAATGCACGGCTAGGATGGGATCAGATTACAATGTATGTATGAGCATAAACATCTTTGCTATGCAGCAGCACAAGTGGGCAAATATCGGTATGCAACCATACTAAGCGCGCTGAGACGTGCACCTACACTCCAACGTGCACACTGGGTAATATAGGCCTGGAATGTCAGTGTGGCATATCCTAACACCAGCACACACATTGCAAATTAAAATGCATTTTTTGAGTTCCTCGACCCAGGCTTGAGTATCTGGAAGCAAACTCGGATGGGAAAGAAAGGGGGGGAAGGTGTAGGGGGAAGTGACTAATCTTATTGTACAAAAGGGTAACATTTGCTATTAAAACACTCATGTCACCACCAAAGCTCACATTTATGGCTGCCATGAACAACGACAATGTGTAATTAAACTGACGTCAGTACCTCGTTGTTTTGGCCAGTGGGTACTGTCAAGGTGGACATGTTTCACCGAATGACGGACTTTATCGACCAAGGGCAGAAAAATAGTATTTTCAAACTAGATGAGTTATACAGCTCTTCGGGGCAGCCGTGTGCAGCTGGACAGAGGGAAATGTGCCCCACATATGAATCTGAACTCGAGCACTAATGTTTAATGTGTCATCTCCTTAAGTGAGTGCAAAATGTGTCTCTCAGACTCCATTGTGAGAGTACATTTAAGTCAGATTAGCTGTTATCATGAGGCTAGCAGTAAAACAGTTCCCTGGTAGAATGGTAAAAGATATCCTGACAGACAGACAGACACAAAAAACACAAATACTTGTGTACATGTGTCTATAATGTTTTAATTGCTCAGTACATAAAGCAAATGTTTGCACAGAAGTTTACCTTAATGACCCAAATACATAACGGTGAAGAAATTGTCAAAAAAGGAAAGGAAAGGAAAATATGGAGGAAAATACAACGACGTGGCCTGAGTGAGGACTGGCACTATTTGCACCAGCCCCTCTGTAATTGCAGTTCACCGAAGATGGCCATTATAATGCCCTATTTATTCTATCGATAGCTTGAGGAGGAAAACATCGTAGAATAGTGAGTCGGAGGATTTGCGGCTCCAGGTGGCCCAGTCGTCATTTTTTTCGAGAACACTATTGGTTTATGTTAAGCGTATGCGACAGAAGCACGAAAATTGCAGAAACCCAGAAGGGACAGAATATACACAGTGCTGATAACTTTCAAGAACCTTTATTTTATATTGTATCCCTTACAGTGCGTCATTTGAGTAGCTGAATATTTTCCAAAACATGCAGTTCGGGGATTGAGAAGGTGGCAAGCAAAACGTGAAAAGAGCGATGGAGGGTGTGGGACAACGAACAGCAGCGGGAGGGAGGAGGGAAGAGGACAACGGACAGCGAGAGCAGGGCAGTGTTGGGGAACAACAGAGAGAGGGAGAAGGGGTGGGGGACAACAACAGCATGAGGAAACAAGGAGAAACACGAGAGACGGCCTGCGGCCGTCAAAGTGAAAGTGGAATTGCAGTTCACCGAAGATGCCCATTATAATGCCCTATTTATTCTATCGATAGCTTGAGGAGGAAAACATCGTAAAATAGTGAGTCGGAGGATTTGCGGCTCCAGGTGGCCCAGTCGTCATTTTTTTCGAGAACACTATTGGTTTATGTTAAGCGTATGCGACAGAAGCACGAAAATTGCAGAAACCCAGAAGGGACAGAATATACACAGTGCTGATAACTTTCAAGAACCTTTATTTTATATTGTATCCCTTACAGTGCGTCATTTGAGTAGCTGAATATTTTCCAAAACATGCAGTTCGGGGATTGAGAAGGTGGCAAGCAAAACGTGAAAAGAGCGATGGAGGGTGTGGGGCAACGAACAGCAGCGGGAGGGAGGAGGGAAGAGGACAACGGACAGCGAGAGCAGGGCAGTGTTGGGGAACAACAGAGAGAGGGAGGAGGGGTGGGGGACAACAACAGCATGAGGAAACAAGGAGAAACACGAGAGACGGCCTGCGGCCGTCAAAGTGAAAGTGGGGGAGGAGAAATGCGACACGGCGGGAGGGGGCGGAGCGGGGAGAGCGGCATGAGGGTGTGAAGCAGCAGGGGCCTTTGAAGTGAAGCTAAGCTAAGCTTCACTTCAAAGGTGTGGGAGGAGTGCTGCTGGTGATTGACTGGCGATTTGATGATGTGCACGCGCATTTTAGGGCAATGCGCTTGCGCATTGACCTAAAAGCGCACGGGCACAGCACCAAATCGCCAGTCAATCGCCAGTCTAGGTAAAGCTTATTTAAGCCCCTATATATCGAGCTCCCGCTCAATGCGCATGCGCATTGAGATAGGTCGCTCGACCTAAAAAGGGTCTGTTTTCACTGTGAAAATGTGGTGTGTCCACGTTGCATTTTGGGCCGTTTCCTGTTTCGGGCACTAGGCCTACCCACACAAGTGAGGTATAATTTTTAGGTCTCGGCTAGCGTAGGCTGCGCACATGCGCAGTCTCGCTGGTGAGATTTAATGAGTTAGAGTACGTTCCACTAGCGAGGTTAAGCCCCGCCCCTCTTTTCCATTGGCTGGCGTCACCGTTCATGCTAAACGGTGGCCATTGGAAAAGAGCGTCCTGTGATGTAAACTTTTCTCTTTGTAGTCCGTCCCATTCGGACGGACTTCCCCGACTTACTGCTGGCGCAAAAGGTTTCTTATCTTCTTTATGGGGCAAAACAGATTGCCCCATAAAGAAGATAATAAACCTTTTACGCTAGCAGGAAAGCAGGCCAAACCAGTCCTTATACTAGTGAGGAATGAGGTCTTGTTTGAACAGAACGTCACCTTTCAGTGCAGCACAGGGACAAGCGCAGTGCTGCACAACATTATCGTTTTTAATGCAATTTAAGGAAATGTACTTTGTACGTTTTCAGCACGTAGGTATTTTAACCTGTTCAATAATTAAAATCTAAGTCACAAAGTTAAATATTGGCGCAGTGTTTTATTTTTTAATTTGAAATGTAATTGATTCTTCGACTTTAGCTTCAACCGAACCATAGCCTAACACTTGTCTCTTTCTTGTTAAAACGTATGCTATTGTCGACTGTGAAAATGTATATCTTCTTGCTCTGTTGCCCTTTCTTGGTATCTTTCGCTTTACCTCTCTCTGTGCCCTCGGGTGAGCCACGGCGGCCGTGCGTATCTTTGACGCTAAAGCTTCCATCGAGCCCTCTGATTGGGCAGAGTGTGAGGTCCGGTGAGTGTGGCAGCCAATGGCTAATCGGAATGCTGGGAAGTTGGCCGGGCCTTGGAGTGGTTGCTCTGTTCACTTCACACACTCACACAGAACCGACAGACCCTTGGAGTATTTTCTGGCAGCAACGCCCCCTCCCCCCTAGCAATGCATGCCGCACCGCAGTGGTGCCCGAGGAGAGCGGGGGAGCAGTCTGTCCGCGTCGCTTAGTCCCTCCCTAGACCAGAGTCTCCATTGGTAAAAATCCATCCTCAAAGACCTCGGGGTCAGTGCACCCTTGGCATAGCCTCTCTTTCACATAAAGGAAGGGTCCACGTTTCCACCATAGCGGTACTCCCGGCGCATGCATCTCCTCCGAAAAGCAACTGTTATCTTGCATGCGAGCATTTGCATCCTCCTCTTTCTAGCGGTTGATAGACGCCCCCTTCCATAGTGCCTTTATTGGGGCATATCGCCCCCTCCCGGTTTGACCCCCCCCCCCCCCCCCAAATGGTTGCACCTAGAAGAGGGGTTCCTATGACAGGGGCAGACTGACCACCTTCCCACAGACTGGGAAACAGGCCATTCTGCCCCCATTCCATTCCACAACCTATATTTAGGGCCTGTTGAGTTCTCATGATCCTTGCTATCTCACGCAAAAGAGTACACCCATACCGAGAGTAATAGTTCTGAGTCATTATTTTATGCTCAATGTCAATTGATCTGCAACTGATACATTATTGAGACCTGCTACTCTCATGGTTCCAGGCCTCGGCACTAACTTGCATTCTCGTTCTCTTGTCTCATCGTTATATCACATTGCTTCCCTGACTCTTAACGTGTAGGACAGACTGAATACACCCGTATACTCTCACTTTTTCTGCTCACAGCCCTTGGCTCCCTCGACGACTCCAAATGGTGAGGAGCAGCAGGGAAGGTAAGTCACTGATACTGTTTCATATTTGGAGTTGTCCATCCCTGTTGACATAAGCGTTAATACCCAGGGGCGTCAAGAGTCAACAAAGTGCTCAAAAGGTCTTCTTCGTGTATCCAGAGTCACTAATTTTACTGAGGAATAACTTTCTGCCCGTTGCCAGAATTCCTATGATCACGTTTTCCTCAGACCCTTTAATGTTAATAGTTGTAGATAACAGAATATTCCTTTTCAGGAATACGGGAATTATGCCTTATTCTGTAAGTGTATAGGACTCTTGTGACAATACTATTGGTTCCTGTGCTCCTTTACCTCTGGAAATGTGTAAAGTTGTAGATTAAGTGTAGATGAGCCAAAGTTATTTCCTAAGAATCCCAGGAAGAAAGCCTGTAAGTGTGTTCTCACTATATTTGGGGTGTATTAGCTACACATGTACCAATTATTTCCTCTACACAACTCCACACAGGCCTTATGTGAGTGGCTCGGTCAGTTTATCGAGCTCAAACACCTGTTTGCATGGGGGTCGCATTACAAGTACATTTGGGGGATTTTATTGGAGCTGGTGATTACCAGATGTGATAAAATCCGACCCCTGAAGTAAAATTGTGGTTGCTTAAACATAGAGGGTTAAAAATAAGCCCAGTAAACTTTGTGATATGCAAATTAAACTTACTTCTGTCAAGTAGGTAGAGCTGTCAATTGGAAACCTTACGGGTGGCACGGCAATGTATGTACAAATATCGCCCCTTGCTCAACCTACTTCTCCTGAAAATAGGTTAGCTTCCAATCCCATTTTCCCTGCCTGCACAGCTGAGGTAGCTATACTTATACTACCCCCTTCTCATATCCGAAATTGAAAGTGATGGTATGCACCCCAAACCCATAAGTGAAATACTTTGAGTTAGACAGAGATAGTCATACCAATCTTTATGAACAAAATCTAGTACATGGTTGTTGGCAAACATAAATACATATGTGTTCACTTAGTCCTCAAAACACTTGGGGAGGACATCTGAACTTGCCCTATCTCTAGTTATAATCACACAGATGTGTCTCATCATGGTTATACCCTTAGAGACATGGCAGTCTTCCAGATACTCCTTAGCTCTATCCTCCTGTGAGCATTTTCGGATGCTCTCGTCCATCCTCCTGATTTTGGTGTGGTCACATCTGTTCCTTCATTCTGGTTTTCCATACATGAACTGCTTGTCAAGCAATTGAAACCCATCTGATAGCGAGATGGAGCATGCCCTGTAGGAATTGGGGACAAGCCAAATATAACTTCGGAAATTGGAATGTGTGTTCCACATAATATCTCTAACACCAAGTGGTTCTTCTTAAATGACGCGCTAACCTAGATACTTTACAGGCTAATTTGAGGATGTTTTTTAAATTGGTATTCAGTTTTTGTTCAGTTATAGAAAAAATTATTTTGCTAAACAAATGATCTCCAAGACATGCTATGCAATTTAGACCCTGGTTTAGCTCATAGGTGGCAACATGGTTGCAGAGGTCACTAGTGGATGTGATGGTTGTTAACGTAGACAATACAATTATAGTATATTGTACGTTTATATTTTTACATTACACATATTTCAAATGCATGCTTACATATACATATATGCATACATATGTATGTTATGTACATGAAAGTTTAAAAAAACACTAATAAAAGCAAATCTAAAAAGCCACCTAATTACAAACCGAATTGCTTAAACTTTACTAAAGACGAGTCCTATTGCATTTTCAATGCTTGTTCTTTGAAGACTTTGGGGAATGCGGGGTGGGTGGAATTTTGTGGATCCACACAAATTCCAGAACTTTCCACCACAGAAATGTGAGGAATTTATTCTACCTCAAACTATGTCCTTACTTGCCCTAACGTTGAGTGAGGAGTCCCGGGTCTCGCATTTGGTGACAGTGGTGCGGGACTGGGACTCCATCTTCCAACAGTGACCTTGATTATCTGACATCGCATCTAACCCCAGAGAGTTTGGAATTTGAAATGTAATTGATTCTTCGACTTTAGCTTCAACCGAACCTGGTGGTTCAGGTGCTCACCAGTAGGGCGAACACAAATTATTTTCCCATGAGTCCTTCTGAAAGTCGAACCAACTTGAGATATTTGGGAAGCAAATGTTTTCTACTGCCAAATTTATCCTTCAGTCAATCAGTTCCATCTGCTTACCTTGAAGATATACCCATGATTTAAGGGACATGTTTGTCAAGCAGTCCCTGGGGAATTTCGGGCTGTTTTGACTCCCAAGCATCCAGGATGGGCAGGACACCACAAAGTACATTATGTGCTTTCAGCTTGGGCAGAACTGTTGGCACTAGCTTGGTTGTAAGGCAATACGCTTGCATCCACAGGTTTCTCTGGAGACGTGTACGCCTGGTTAATGGACATGCCGTTTGAGCCTCACCTCTGGCTAGAAGGCTGATTGGGAACTGGAATGCTTAAAGAAAGCCCAGGCCATGGTGTGTTCTCTTGGTCTTTCCTACCCCCATGAGACCGTGTCCTCACCAGTTTCACTAATTTCAAGGCTACTGTAGAGGATTGGCATACTGCCAATCCAGGATATTTGGGATATATTTCAGCCAAGGTCCTGGATCTCAGTGAGAATCGCTCTGCGGCTTCTGGGCCACTTTGCATCTGGCATGCTGCTTGTGTTCTGTTCCAGGTGGCTAATGCAAGATATGCAGTGGAACCTGACGTCTCAGTGAGTCTATCATCAGAGGAACCTGTGGGATTCGACCCAGGAGACTGCAAAAAACCTGCAGTGGTAGTTCAATTGAAATTAGACAATAAACAGACTGCTCTCCCTGGCACGCATACCCCACCCCCAATCAGCTATTGGTGGTGACAAATGTTTCACTGCTGGTCTTCTGGGAGAGGTGGAGATTAGAAAACTCTGGTCTTCAAAAAATACCCGCTTCCAAATTAATCTGTTGGAGTTGCAAGCGGGAAACGCCCACTACAACGCGGCCGTTTCCACGCATAACTTAACCACGCATGCATTACATCGCATGCGTGGCTACAATGAATAGCCTTTACCACGCATAACTTTACTACGAGATACGTAGTAAAGGCATGTGTGTTAGAGGCTAAAAATAAAAAAGGGAGCTCCACCCCCCCCAAAAAAAGCGTGAAAAGAACAGGGGTCCAAAAAAACCGCACCTGTTGAAGTTTATATGTGGAGGCAATCGGCGTCGATAGAGGAAATGGAAAGACACTTCCGTTTTCTCTTAAAGACGTGCGACATCAACACGGAAGAACATTGAGAAGAGAAGACGTAGAGAGGTAAGGGGAATATTAGATTTTAGAAAAAAAAGCAGGGGTCCGATTTTAGGGTGCAGGGAAGGGGTATTTGAAAGAAGGGTTTAGGGGTGGGGAATAACCTTTACCAAGTGTATGCCCTTACCATGCATGAATTTACAACGAAAATCGTTTTAAAAGAATGCGTGGTAAAGGAATATTCGTGGTAAAGGTTATGCGTGGGAAAGGCATTCGCGTTGTAACGCATGCGTGGTAAAGGCATGCGTTACAATGGAATGCAACCGTTGCAAGCCATTCGCATAGCATTTTAAGTCCATCCTTCTGTCCATCAGAAGGAAGCTGGTTCAGGTTCTCACGGGCAACACCACCACCATCATGTGTTACTGCAACTAACCGGGTGAGGTCCTAGATCCTGTGCCAGGAGGTCCTTTGCCTCTGGAGCTGGCTTGAGCGACAGGGCATTTTCTTGGTTGTGAATCACCTGGCAGGTGCTTCAAGCACTAGGGCAGATGAGCTTAGCTGGCAGCCCCTAGCGAATCACAAATGGTGGTTACAATCTGAGATGGCACAGGACATCTTGAGCAAAGGAGAGAACCCTGGGTATATCTTCACCACTTCTGAGAAAATGCAGTGTCAAAACGTTTGCACACTGGAGTTTCCAAGAAAACTCTCTTGCTGAGACACATTCCGGATAGAGTGAAGCAGGCTACTTTTGTATGCCTTCCAAATTCTACCTCTTGCCACGCATTGTGACGATCAGGACCGTTGGGACCCAAGTGAACCTAGTGGTTCCGGATTGGCTTGTAGAGCGCGGTACCGAAGTTATTGGGAATGAGCATCTGTCCTCCGAGCAGGCTACCACTTTGGTAGGACCTCCTGTCACAGCAGTGCATCGTCCTCCACCCAAACTAGCTCAATCTGCAATTCCATGCATGGAGATTGAGCAGTAGCAGAGCAGTTGACTGCATGCAATCTCCCTCCCAAAGTTGTGGATGTCATACTGGCTACTAGGTGTCCTATTACTAAGTACTTCGGGTGCTGGGAGAAGTTTTTAGGCTGGTGTGGCACCCACAATACTTGTCCATTGCAAGCTAACCTGTGGATGTCCTGTTTGTTTAATTTCTGGCCAGCAAGCAAGGACTTTATTTGGGTACCGAAAAAAGGTTCTCTTTCCGTAATTTGTATGTTTAACTGACCAACTGTCACTGTTCAAGTCATTCGTTGTGAAGATATTTTAGAAAGATTTGCCACCAATGAGTTTCTTGTGGTGGTGAACTCTGCTCATAGTATGAGCAAACGCTGGGCTCTCCTAGAGCAGCCACCTTATCCCACCCTTTTTCCAGACTTTGGACAAAGGCGGCCTTTTTGTTAACAGTTGTTACTGCTTTTCATGTTGGACAATCTATCACTTTTACAGAGCTCTTTGTTCTGCCTCACTAGAAGAGGAGAGCCTCTATCGGCTGGATCCTAAAAGAGCTTTGAGTTTCTACATTGAAGACCATCGGGTGAACAATAATCTCTTTGTAAGGTGCTCTAGGGCAAAGAAAGGCAACGTAGTGTAGAACTCTGCCAAGGTGAATAGTTCTCTGCATCAAGATCTGCTGTGCATTAGTCAAGAAGTAGCCCTCTGGGTGGATTAGGGCTAATTCCGCCAGGGCCTTAGGTAACACTCTTTCTGGAAGATACACTAACCGCAGGTTCCTCAACACCCTTCCTCTTCCCTGTGGAGTAGGCTTCTTTTCTCCATCGTAAAGTTTCCATTTATATAGATCTGCATACTGTAAAATCTAATTAATAATGGCTCCGTGTCAGACAATAGGGACAGATGTAAAAAATAAACTGATATTGATGTGTGGAGGTGGTGGCTATTGTGACTCGACATCACTTCCGGGGTGGGTGAGACTGACGTGTATTTGCACAACCCCACCTACTTGTGTGTGAAGGAATTGTTTGAAAACTACAGTTCCCGTCTGGTCCCTAGAGGTATTCACAAGGTGATAAATCTGTGATTAGATGGAGTATCCACCAGAAAGAGAGTTACTGATAATTAGCCCAGACTTTGCAGGGTAAGAACGTTTTTTGTTTTGCTAATGTTTGCGCCATTTGACGAATCTTGACTAAACCTTCCCAAAAAAGTTCATACACCTCCGCTCCTTCCTTGAAAGTTTAGGTATGATCTGTCCAGGAGGGCCGAGAAAAAAGGGGGGGGTCCCAAAACGCTTTTTTCCCCATTCAATTCCATAGGAAAAATTAAACAACAATACAGAAAAAAACAGCTGAAAAACATTAGACCAAACTTGCCAGGAAGCTAGATGTTCACTCTGAAAGCATGCTTTTTGTGATTTTTGGTGTAATTCTGTTCTGCCATTTTAGAGAAATTAAGATTCAAATTGTATAAAAATCTGTTACTTTTGAACCAGAGGATTAGAAGATAAGGATCTGATTGGCTGCCGTGTATATCAACAGAGATGTTGGGCGGCCATTTAACCCCTTAGTTGCGGGGTGTTTTCCCCCCCGCTATGCGGGGGGGAGGGGCCGCGCGCAGCGCCCCCATGCTGGTGACGAGCTGAGCTCGTCATGCGGCAAAGCGGATCTGCCCTCATGACGAGCTGAGCTCGTCACGGCCGCACCCGTTTTTAGAACGTTCAGCACAGCGGGGAAATTAGCCCCGCGTGCGAACGTTCCAACGGCCGTGACGAGCTCAGCTCGTCATGAGTGGAGCTCAACTGTACTCCATGACGAGCTGAGCTCGTCACCAGCATGGATGAGGTTAAGGACTCGGGAACTTTGTCCCTGTGTCCTGAGGGGGAAAAAAAGTAAAGAAGAGTGGGAAGAATAGGAAAAGTAGAGGGGCTGCCTTTTTCCATTAAAATCCACCCAGGGTGGTCCAGTACCCGGAGGGGTAGCTCACATTTTTCTTTTTTATTTAAATATATGGGGAGGGATTGTCATGCTTGAGCACATCCCCCCTTCCTGAGCCAGGTATTGGCCTCAGGACACAATCCCCCAGGGCCTGATGCAAATTGAGTGTCGTTGAGACCCCATCCTCTGGGACACTAAATAGTTATTGCTCCCACCTCAGGTGGGAGCACAAGCCTACCTCCCTGCTCTTGCTTTCGTGGGCAGGTAACATTGTATTGCTCAACCCGCAGGAGCACAAAGGAAGGCTGCTTCCATCAAGTGGGAGCATATTGACTGGGAGTGGGCGCCCTGAAAGAAAAAAAGACGCACAGCACTATACCGCACATAAAAACTGTAGCAGCTTAGCTGCTCATAAAATATTCACTTCTTCTGAGAGGAGTGCCCCATAGTGCCCTGCGAGGGCTTTGTTATTACATCTTTTTGTTTCAGGTGGTTCCCCAAAGAGGGACAGGAGAACTACCAATGCACTTTTTTGTTTTATAAACGTTGTGAGCGCCTGCAGAGAGCACAATAACCCCACCAGGAACATTTAAAAAAAAGTTGCAGTAAGTTTCTTGGGTCATAGAATACATTTGTATTTGCACAGCCAAAGTGCACAGCCAAAGTCCATACGCAGCGGGGGTTGTCATAATTAGTATGGTAATAAAATCTTACTTTACGTTAAAATAAAAACATAGAAATTCTCTGAAATATAGCAAAGGTTAAAGTAATGATATCGTCAGATGAAAATGTCAGTTAAAATGTAACATTCAAAACAATGAAATTCACCAGTTATAGTTTACTGAGCCAACTATAGCTTGAGCCCCTGCCATGCGCTGCTTATGACCTCACTTATAACATAATCATTGATTGCATCTCTAATTACATCATCCACGCTAGTCCTGTTTAATTTACTCTATACATCAGTACAGCTCTTCTCGAACTTAGAGCCAGCAACCTTTATTTGTCAATAAAGCAGTGGTTTTGGAACTCGGCGATGTTGCATCAGAAATATGATTCTCCATTCAGAGATATTGCTAAATCCGATTGGACCTCTAACTTTATTAATAAGTATAGCTTTCACCATGTGGCCAGCTCTTTACGGAGAGTCCAAACACCGAGACCCAAGAACCATTCGGTGTCCAAACAACTACTACGCACAGCCTTTGTCTTTTGCACAACTGTTCCCAGGGAGCCCACTCCCTGTAAACACATACGACTCATTGGGTGGCCAAGCCCCTACTAAGCACAATCCACAACTCCATTCAGACACCATAGCCCTTGCTATGCACAGCATTTATCCTGTGCACAACTGTTCAGATGCCCACTCCCTCCAGATAAGTAAGCCCCATTAGGTGGCCAAACTCTACCTACGCACAGCCTTCTCCCTGTGCACAGCTCTTCACAGAGGTCCCACTCCTGTCACCAAGGCCCATTATGTGGCCAAGCATGTTACAAAAAGTTGTATTCATTAGCAGTAGAAAAATAATTGAAAATGTGTTCAAATCTTACCTTACATTTAATAATATAGAAAACTGTCGCACTCATTTGATGTCATAAATTGTCATCAATGATCTAATTGGAGATGGCATTAGTGATGTCCTCAATAATGTCATTTGCGATGTCTTCAGTGATGTCATTGAACATGTCATGAGTAATATGTGAGGTCATAAGTAGGGTGGGGGTGCAAGTTACTTAGCTCAGTAATCTGCAACTGGTGAATTTCAGTTTTGTTTTTAGTTTCAAATGTTAATATTTGCGTGTGTCTGTATGTATGTATATGTGTGTGTGTGTGTATATATATATATATATATATATATATATATATATATATATATACTCTGAAAAAAAAAGGTTACAGGGATGTTCTAGTTGGGTTCAGATTTCACAGAGACAAAACCATAGAAATTCAGCAGTCATAGTTGCCTGAGCTAACCATAACTTATGTTTCCGCAATGCACTGCTTATGACCTCACTTATTGCACCACTAATGACATTGTCAGTTGTTATATTCCCGGGTTAGGCCCATGTAGCGAAGCAGCTTATTTCTTACATTGTCCTCACAGTAACATTTCAGCCGTGAACGTTTGCGCATATTTGCGTGCGTGACAACGTTGGATTAGTTTCTCTGAAACAACATTATCATAATGCTCTGAATATCCTGTACAAGGACTCATTTCGCACTATGTACAAACGTCATCTCTATCTTCATCCAAGGATCGACAGGGCTATTTACATATCCATAACATCATTAATCTATATCCTCATCGCAAGGCGGCTTTCTATTATAAAAGATGCACATCCCAATAGATTAGTAGAGGAGACCCTTCAGCTGACACCGGGGGTCCTTGCATGCTGAGAATTCACCACACCGCGGTCTGACATCTCATGAGGGGTGTGCAGTTCGTGACCAAGACGGGGGTCCTTCATTCTCTCCCTTTAGGTAATGGGGTTGGATCGTCCCTTTGGGGGATTCTTGGCTCTACATCTACAAACACCCTAGGTACACTTAGAGTAGGGTTCGCATAGTAGGAGTACGCTTGATTACTGCCTTGTTTTATAAGCTTGCATATATACACTGTTTAGCACCATGGTAGAACTATATCTACTATTTACGCTCTTGGTGCTTGTAATCCCTTTTATCTGCTTTGGTCTGTTAACCATTGCAGCACACATATTGTGTACAAGAATAACGTTGGTTCTAGAAACATATTGCAAATGCTCCATTGTGTATTCGCTATATACTTCTCTGGGAGTAAGTGACTACAAGTGACTGAGCAAAATGTTCTGTACTGTTTACACGATCCCTGAGGGGCCAGGGTTGTCCTGTTCAGTGGTTGTCAGCGCTATGCCTGGTGGCAGTAGCGCTGAGTGAGCATATCCTGGTGGAAACCACTGATGCAAGGGTAAGTAATCCCACATCGTTTATATGAAAAAACACTCGAAATGGAGGTGGACATACCCAGACAAGTAAATGGTCTCTTTAGGGAGAACCTGACATATGGTTACAACATTTATTTGACTGAAAAGATTGGCTACCTTAGTTCGTAATAGGGGAAGACTTATTTTTACATGATTTCCCCGACCTCGTACCAGAATCAGTTAAAAATTCATATGCGCAGGAGTGAGCGTTAGCACTGGCTCCTGCACTTTAATGAAACCATGTTTGGTGGGATGGTGAGTCACCTTTTCACGGAATCCCATTCAAAATCCATTCCTCAACCACCGAGGCAATACCGAATAACACATGAAGCAAAGAAACATTTCAAGGAGATACTACATCAACTTGAATACCAGGGTGTGATAGAGAATTGCACCTCATCCATGAATAATCCATTATTTCTGGTACTGAAACCTGATAATTCATACTGTCTAGTCTTAGACATTTGAATGCTTCCACACGCACATTTGCAGTACAAAATGCACATAGTGCCTCACTAATGAATAACATTGTGCTAAAAAAATACACAACATTACATCTCAAATTGATTTTTCTGCCAAAATGTAGTGCCGGGTGGAGATATTTGACCACATTCTCAGCGCTAGATTCTCAGTGCAAATTTTGTCGATTTACCTTGGGTTATAAGAATAGCCCTGGACTGATTTCAGCCTGACTGACAGAATTGCTTCAAAGTTTGAATAAGGAGGCATTGCCCTATGTAGATGATAGCTATCTGATGGACGATGAATTGATGGAACACTTGGCTAAAGAAAACCACATCATTCTTGGGTTTGCTCACATAGGATAGAAATGTAATTTTAAAAAATCTAAAATTGCCTACCTCAATGTCCTGTTCTGGGAATAAGAGTTGTTGAATGAAGGAAAAAGCCTGACAGCTGATTCTTTTTGGAAAATGTGCTCTGCTCCATCCTCCAACTACTCTGAGAAGACTACAATCCATTTTAGGATTTTTTAATTTTGCAGGACATACATTTTGGATCACGCAGAATGGGTAAAACCTTTCTACAACTTAATTAGACCTTATTTTTCAGTGCATCATTGGACAAAGAAACATACATATATTTTACTTTCTGTACAAGCTGACATGATCGCTTCTAAACATTTAGACACGTGCGTCAACACAACTAACCTGGTGATCCGTATAGTCACTGGACCAACCGGTAACACCTACATCACTTTCAATGAAGGTGATACAGTACTGGTTGCATACAAATCACATTTGTACAGAAATGCTGAAATGCGTTTTGCATCCACTGAGAAAATACTTACAGCGGTATAGACTGCTGTAGTGAGAGAGCGCACAAGCGTAAAGGAAACCCATGATTGTCATGAACCTGTTACCGATCTTAGAGCCCGTTTCAACAGCAAGCATTCCAAATGCTAAAGCATTACACCCAAGATGGCTTCAATGTGCTAACTCTCACTGCAACAGATGTAGATTACAGATTTTTTTTTTTTGAAAACCTTTATTTGGACAAAAAGGATATACAAATACGGGCCTACAACCAGTCAGGCCGGCCACTAATACGAGAGGGCAAGCAATAAATCCAGGATGACAGTGTACGGAATAAAACACAGTAAATCGCAATCATTACGGCATCAAAAAAGGGGGGGAAACACAGACGGCCAGCAAAAAGAAACAATGAAGGTTAATTTTATAATAATACAAAAAGGAATATCGCAGGTTCGACTACAACACAAGACGTTACCGGGTTCCCAGAGCGAGTCATTGACAACAATAAAGCTAAAGGGTGACAATGTGGGAGAATAGTGTAGCAACGCACATCAGTGTAAGAGCAAATATCAGTAAATCAAAGCCATAATTAGTTTCACTCGTCTCATTCAGACCACCACCCACTAGCATATTAGAGACAAAACAGGAACCGGAATATTGACACCGTAAAGGAAAAACTAACCCGCCATATTGACCTTAAGGAAAGGAAAGAAAAAAAGGAAAAACAGAGCTGAAGGGGAAGAACACCACGCTGATACCAGTACCCCACAGCAGAAACACGTAAGGATTGGGAACATCAGTAATAAGGAGGGCGTGAGAGTCGCGTTCAAAATGCAGCAGAGCCCCATAGAGGAAGCAGCGGGTATGCAAACCCCACCCACATAGCCCATGGGAGACAGGGACAGATACGGCACCCCTATAAGAGACACAAAAGGGCCATAGAACTAAGAAGGAAGACAACGAAAAAGTCCCAACCCACCCATCCCACCCAGCACCCCTGCAGAAGGCTACGGCCTACCCCCCCCAGCAGCGTGCCTGTCGCCCTAAACCGAACCCGAAATGTAGGAAAGACAAAAGAAAAAGGAATGAAGACGAAAACAAAAACATAAAGACAAGAAGGAAATAGGAGGGGGGAGTAAAGGATCAATAAACAATACGTTCGGCCCCAACCCTCCGCCCAACCATACAAACGCAATATTTTTAAACCAGAGCGACACATTCTCGAGAAACGTAAAACACACTAGGGGGTCACCCACAACGCCATGAGTACGGGCCGGTCCGCCGCTAAGCTGTACCCCGGCGATCCACCGGGAATAAGTTGCCTCACCCCAGGCCTGTCTTAGTGACCACCACCACCCACCACATAGCGGCAGGAAATAGGCAACTCAGTATGAAGAAAGCACTCGAATGAAAAGATATTAGACAAAGGTGTAGATCAGGGAGGTCCATCAACAGACAAGAGAACAGAAGTCCGGGTATACAATTCAAGTGTCCCAGGAAAATTAACCCGAGCCACAGAACACAGGAGTTCAGTCTCGCCATCTGAAAAAACCGGAGCTCCCCCGCAGCACAGGACAACGACCCCACCGCAGCAGAGATAGACAACAGTCCACCATGTCCATTGGGTGCTCGGACAGGAACAGGCCCGAGCCCGGGGTCCAAGTCTCCAAACTCCAAACAGTGAGTCGCCAAAGGCTCCAACGCCACCGGATTGCAGACCTGTCGATGAACGGCGACAGTAATCTTCGCCGCGACCAGGGGGGGGGCGAGGTAGCGGCTCCATCGAAACAAGAAGATACCGTGAATAGCCGTCCATCCAAGATGGCGGCGGACCGCACAGGTTCCCCCGGGGCACCGGGGATCAAGGCCGCGTGCAGGGATCGCAAGGCGTTGATAACATCACCGATAGTAGGCTCATGCTCACACAGCAAGGTCTCCGTGCCGTCCGACATCTCAGGTCCACTGATTTGGGGATATCCACAGCCCCGGTCGTCGGCCGCCATTTTGTAATTCCAGCTCCGACACCACTCTCTACGGCTCTCGAAGCCGGCACACAGATGCGGATCCCCTCCGGCACACAAAGGGAAAAAATGAAGGGGGGGGACCCCGCTAATGGCAGCCTTGGTGCAGAAAGGAGAGCCGCCAAAGTCGGGGGTCCGCCGCACTAACACCTGCGCGGTCTACGAACAGAGTCCGGGCGCGTGGCTCCAGGATGGATGGACGGGACAGTGGCGGGGGGCATCCCCTCACACGATTAGTTCTCGGAGCGCCGCACCCCGCACCAGCACCACTGCCGCCGCGGCAGGCCCGGGCCGGATCCACTGGGTTACTCGCACAACGGCCCTTCGCTGTCAGGCACCTCTCTCGACCGGGGCTATCATCGACACCACCGCCGGGCTGAGTCCAGTAGGCGAGGCCCCGGTCCCGACTCCATGGAGGCCCCGTTCTCTCCGGGGGCAGAACTTCGGAATCACTGCACGCAGGAGCCTCCAGGTCAAACGGTGAGTACGAGCAATAATTCACGCATCTTTATCCGCTCGAGTGTGTCGTCTTGGGGCAGGATATGAAGCAGGATATGTGTTGCAGGCCGGATGGCTGACGGAGCCGAGCTACGAAGCGACCATTACGATCGCGAGCTTGGCTCCTCGTAGATTACAGATTTGACTCTACATTATAACCACAAGCATTCTTGCAGTACAAACAAGAGTATCCTCTGCTATATGAAATTTTGCCTCTAGATAGATATGCATGTATCATTTATACGATGGTTCTGCCCAGCCTGCCGTAGGAACGAAACTGCAATATTCTGCGGCATGCGTTAATGTTAAAGAGTGCATGCATGACCGAAAGTTCCGTCCTGGGAAAACAAACACTCAGTCTCTAGTGAACTGTACAGCGCAGCTGACAGAACTCAAAGCCCTGATACTGGCACTACAAAGTATGGATCATGACTTCCCTACACTTATTGTGTGTGATTTTGTTTTACTGTAACCAGTCCTATAATGAGTATCTACACTATTGGGGCCAGATTGGATTTAGAGATTCTAAAGGTAGCACAGTAAAGCACAAGATGCTTTGTGAGCAGGTGGCTAAGCTCAAAGAATGCCTGCCACAGGCTCATGTTATTCATACATTGAGTCATCACATGTTGGCGTTCACATTGAAAGGAATTCCATGGTGGATAAAGCCGCCAAGGCAACAGTTCCCATGCTCAGCGGTTCAGCTGTATTATTCTGTATGCTCAGATTCCAGGAGTGGGTAATAGAGTAATAACAAACATTGATCGCAGATTAGAAAGGATGCTAGCTGCACACGAGGGTCTGGTTTATGCTCACTCAGGGATTACTGCTACAATTTAATTACTGAATCACCGCGATTGGTGGCCAGATCTATCAAAACAGACCAAGGACTTTGACCTTAAATGTGACATCAGCCAGCAGATAAAAGGCTCCACTGTAGCACGTTCAGCACAGACACCTCTATTGATCTCAGACAAGCCTTTGGCTTGTGTTTATTTGGACAAATGCGGCCCCTTCCAATCAGAAAGGGCTTACAAGTATATCAACAGAAGGCCACGTGGGCTCCTGGGTAGCCACCACACTCCTGTTGCTACTGTCAGGGGGTTCAGATGGAAGCTTTAATAATTACAGAATATTCCACTCTCCAAAGAGAAGCTGTAAACAACAATGAAATGATACCTCTCCCTGTTGAAATAACTACAAGTGTACAATTGACAAATACAGAAATATCAATTCGAAAAATTTACGATGTTAGTTTGGCCTACAGACACAAATAGGTGTCAATCTAGATTCCAGGGTAACACCAAAAGGTTTAGAATCAATAGGCCTGATCAGAGATATGTACCAACAGACCAATCTGGGTGGTGATATCATATAGTGTTGGGAAGTTGTGCCTGGAGTGGCCAAAAACCTCAACACTTTCCCAGGTGAAGTAACATTTGTCCCTTCTTTCTGATGACATGGATCTCAGGGATATTTTATTATGTCCTTTGATCCGACGTCAAAAACGCTTTTTGTATGCAATATACAACGAGCTGTAGAAGATTTCTCAATAGGAAGTTGCTGAGAGATTGCATGAGATCGACCGGGTCAATTTAGAAAGGGCAGTGGCAGTGGTTGACAACGGTATGACGACATTATCATCCAGGATTTATTCACTGGGCAACATAGTGCCTTCTACAATTGACATAACACAACAAGACATGTCTATTTTACAACATGGACAGTCACAATTACCGTCCATTGTACTACTGAGCTGGACGCTAAAAACATTACTTTCTGGCCACATGCCATTGTGTTACATCAACAGTACTAGTCTGTTTTCTGAATATGATCTAACGGATAGACCAATAGTGATGGTACGCAGAGATGCAAAATATACCATGTTACACACTGAAAAATTAGACCAATTACCTTTCACCGTAGCTGAGACACCATCCACAGACTGGATAATCCATGGTTATATCACCCTACCAGTCACGACTTTCCAATTCCAATATTGTCTCCAATACCAACAGATAGGCAGATATGAAGCACTAGGGGAAGGTTATGTGCATAAGTACTGGGAATTACCATTCAGGTTTATATGCAGGAATGGGGACACAGAAGTATTCTTTAGTGGTTCTGACTGTGAGGATGCTTTAAGCAGATACTTAGTCTGCAGGGACATTTCTCCCAATGGGCATACAATGCATCAATGCCAAACTTTTCTTCTTATCTGAAGGGTTCTTCAGCTGCTGTGATTCATCCGGTGTTAAGGCTGCTCTTGAATGGGAGCCATTTGATGCTGAATGATCGAGGTTGCTGCAGAATGGAACCGGGCATTGCTTATATAGTGACTGTTAATTCCATAGTGACTTGTTGCTCACAAGTATTGTTTCCACCTGCCCGCACATTTAGGGAGGCAGCACTATTGCCTTTGATAAATGTTTCCGCCATGGTTTCTCAAAAGGATGTGGCCTTAACTTTAGCCAAAGAGATGTTTGATCTCCACGTTGCAATGTCCTCGTCTGAGATACAAACACTATGCCACACTAACTTTCTGCTGCGTTTTGGGGAGCTGGTCCACCATTTCTTTAACATGTCTGATATGAAAAGAATAGTGCATTTCTTTAAATGTATTGGCTCTGGGCTGGTTAGCACCTTACAGATGATTTTTGGAGTTATACCAACTTTCTTACACTTCGTGTTGGGAAGCGTTTTTGGAGGGCTCCCACTTGTCCTGTTACTTGTGGTGGAAATCCTGATTTTAATTTTTCTGCTCTGCAATAGTGTCCCAGTTCAACCCGGAATGGAGACAACACTGCTTGTGCTGCGTTGCCGTGAGTGAATGGTACGCTGCTTCGGCACACCTCGGCTTCAAGAACTGAACTAGCACTGGTTCTTATCCTTCAGGCCTGTCTGGCGTGACTGCATGCAACCGGTCTTCTGCTGTCTGCTTTGCAGCCACAAATGCATTCTGGATATGTCTCAGATCACGATTGGTTGCGCCACCAGACATTGAAGTACTGAAGGACCCCTTAAAGACCCATGTGTATTGTTCTCCCCTGTGTATTCCATTGATATTGAATGCATTCTTAGAGCCACCCTGGCATGCTTCAACTCTTAGTGATGTGGACAGCAGCTCTGTGGAACACTTCTTTCTGGGCTACAACGCCTCCATCAGCGGCTGCTTTGGGAATTGGATGGGATCACCTTTGCTCCATAAACCTGCTTCGAGGTGTGCCTATGGGAACATAGTCTGCGGTTGTGGGCAGCTGCGATGTTGCATCTACCACTCGGAACACATAAACTGTTAGCTTTTTCTGTGTGGGAACAATTTGGCCTATTTTTTTAAACAAAATAAACCAAAACAGGTTTTGCTTTCTTTTCTAGGCACAATGGTTTTCTTAGTGCTTAGGATTTCAAGTGGTATAATGACTTAAAGGCTTTTAAATGAATATTTTAAAGGGAAGCTTGCTTTTAGAGTTTTTTTAGGAACAGGTTTTTAAAGTTTTTATTGTGTTTTCGTTCGTTCCAAAGCTTTATTGCGGTTTTATATACCATAAAAGCACATAAGATATACACATTACATCCAATCGATTTAACCAAAATTTACATTTGAATCATATGTCGGCTTCAAGTGAATGTTAATAAGAAGCATTAAAACTTGATTTATACACTTTCTTTAAAAAGTATAAAATATAATAAAATCCATCAATGTTAAAAATGCTAAAAGATATAAAATCATTTTAATCCATACTTGGGTTGTCATTAGAACTCTGTGCAGATTTGTATTGGCTATTAATTTCCTTCGAATTAACCACATAGAGAACAAGAACTTCATCACGGCAGACACTATCACAGAGTTGGTATCAGTTTTCAGAATCCTATAAAAAGCTAGATAGTGCTTAATGCCCAGGTTTTTACACAGCTGGATTATCCACTTCTTCCTGATGGTACCATAAGCCGGACAGAAGAGGATAACATGAGTGGAAGTTTCAGCCTCTGTTCCACATCCTGGGCAAGGACGTGCTGGGCCAGCTGTCCACTTATCAATCATTGAATACAGTGGCAGAGTACCGTATCTAAATTGTAGATCTAGCTTCTTCGCCAGGGTCGGTTGAATGGCATCTAACTCCGGCTCAAAGCTATAAGTGGACTTAAAATCCAGGAAGGTATCAGTCAAACTTGAGGATTTAGCTGTGCAGAGAACCTTCCTTAGATTGAAGTCTTTTACAGTACACGACATGGTCTTTTTCGAAATCGCTGGGCAAGAGACCTCGGGGTTTAACCAGAGTTCCTCAAGCCCAACTGAAATAAGGGTCTGCTTTACAAAAGATAGCCAAGGGATTCTACCAGCACCTAGTGAGGCCATGACCACTTTCAATTCCTCCCTATAGCACAGCAGCTCAGGGGTACTCCACAGCCTTAAAGTTTTTATATGTTCTGCAGCCTTTTTAGATAGTTTTCATTTATCAACCCTTAGTATGAGGAATGGGTGTTAAATTCCTGGGTTAGGCCCATGTAGCGAAGCAGCTTATTTGTAACATTGTCCTCACAGTAACATTTCAGCTGTGAACTTTTGCACATATTTGCGTGTGCGACAATGTTGGACAGTTTCTCTGAAATTAAACTTGTTTACACATCCAGCTTCGCACAACATTATCACAATGCCCTGAACATCACATACAAGATCTCTTTTCACACTATGTACAAATGTCATCTCTATCTTCATCCACAGGGCAACAGGGCTATCTACATATCCATAACATCACTATATGCACATCGCAAGACTGCTTTCTGTTATAAAAGATGAGCATCCCAATTAATTAAGGAAGCATTACAGCTGACACAGCGGGTCCTAAATTAATAAAGGAAGCATTACAGCTGACACAGAGGGGCCTTGCATGCTAAGAAATCACCACGCAGCTGTCTGACATCTCATAAGGGTTATCCAATTCATCACCAAGACGGGGTCCTCCATTTTCTCCCATCAGGTAAAAGGGTTGTGGGGATTCTTGACTCTACACCTACACACACTCTAGGTACACTTAGAGTAGGGTTTGCATAGTAGGAGTATGCTCGATTACTGCCTTGTTTGCTATGCCTGCATATATACACTGTTTTAGCACCCTGGTAGAACTAGGTCTACTATTTGAGCTTTTGCTGCTTGTAATCACTTTTATCTGCTTCTTTCTGTTAAATTTTACAGCACACATTTTATACAAGAATAACGTTGCTTCAATAAACATATTGAAAACGTCCCACAGTGTATTCGCTGTATAGTTCTCTGAGAATAAGTGAGCAAGAGTGACTGAGCAAAAGGTTCTGTACTGTTTCCACGATCCCTGAGGGGTCAGGGTTGTCGTGTTCAGTGGTTGCCAGAAACCATTTGCTGCCAGGTATGGTTAGGAGGGCTTATGGTGGCACTGTGACCTAACTGGTCTATAGCCCGACATATCCTGCGGGGGTGTCTGGAATCATTCTAGGCACCAAGCCCCTGGTTTGTTGTCCAACAAACATTCAGATTCTACGGATTAGTAGGAACTACACGACACCGTGACCTCACTGATGACATCTCAAATTAAAAGAAGGTGGTGGCGAAGCTGTTCAAATGTTCTTTCTGTGAAAAGCAGCTGTCACATGGGACTGGTAATACATATAGCCATGTCCCAGGATTGTTTTTAAATGCTTCATCATGCTGCCTGCAGCATGATGAAGCATTTAAAAACAATCCATCCGCCTCAGCTTGCAAGAGCACAACTACAAGTAGAGACACCTTATTCATCAGCATCCCAGGTAGCGCCTCGTAAGCAAATACCACCAAGTGCCACTGTTCACATGCTTACTACTATGCCTGAGTTCCGCATGGTTGGAACATTTTGTACAGAGTGCAATAAAGTATTAACAGGAGAGCAGTTCATCGCTTCATTACAAGAGGTTGCAAGAAGACATAAGAGCTAAAGTTTTTTTGTGTGAAAAAAGGATGCACAAGTGTAGTGCATTTTGTTGCATATTTTATTTTAGCTTTTGTCAAAAAACAAATGTTAAAAAAACACACCATAATAAAGTTAAGACAATGTTTCTCTTAGAACCACCTTTTCTGGTTTCAAGAGAAAAATTATGTCTTAAATGTTTGTGAAAGTGTGAATACCTGCTATATGTCTACATGTATTTTAGACTGACTGTCTGTATCAGGTGTGAGTAGCTGTATGAGTGAGTGACTGAATGGATGTGAGTGGCTGTATGGGTGAGTAAAGGGTTGTGTGAGTGGCTGTACGGGTGAGTGGCTTTATGAATAAGTGAGTGACTGTGAGTGGGTGTGTGAGTGGTATATAGGTGACTAGAGTGGGTGTATATGTGGCTGTATGGGTGACTGAGTGGCTATGTTAGTAGCTATATGAGTGAGTGGCTGTGTGAGTGAGATGGTATGTGAGTGGTTGTATTTGTGAGTGACTGGGTGTGTGAGTGGCTGTATTGTGAGTGCCTGGGTGTGTCAGTGGCTGTATGGGTGAGGAAGGGGCTGTGTGAGTGATTGGGTGTCTCAGTAGCTGTAGCTGAATGGATGAGTGGGTGTGTGAGGCATAAGGGTCTGTAAAAGGGTCTGTGAGGTGGTGTATGCCTGTGTGGGTCCGTGAGTGGGTTTTTCAGTTCCTGTGTGAGTGAGTGCCTGTGTGGGTCTGTGAATGGGTGTGTGAGTGCCTGTATGGGTCTATGAGTGTGTGTGAGTGCATGTGTGGGTCTGTGAATAGGTGTGTGAGCGGCACTACGGGATCTGTCCGTGGGTGTGTGAGTGCCTGTGTGGGTCTTTGGATGAATATGTGAGTGGTTGTGTGGGTCTGAGAGGAAAGTGGAAAAAGGAAGTGAGCAAGGCCAGGGCAGGCCCCCATATCCCAGCCGCCGTGACACGGGTAAGAAGGATGGAATGATCAACCGTGTCGAAGGCGGCGGACAAATCAAGGAGGACCAGCGCCTGGGGCAGATTGACGTCCATCCCCTCTCTGAGCTTGTCCATAACAAAAAGAACTACCATTTCGGTAGAATGCGACGGGCGAAAGCCCGCCTGGCAGGGGGCTAAGCAGCCTCTGCCCTCAACAAACACACTAAGAACTTTGGTGACGTGGCATTCTAGGACTTTGCCCAGGAATGGGAGAAGGGAGATGGGGCGGTAGTTAGAAAGGGAAGTGGGATCTGCACCGGGCTTCTTTAATATAGGGATTATTGTAGCTGACTTATGATAGTCCGGGACAATGCCCTGCGCTAAAGAGTCATTGAGGAAAATAAGGGGGGGCAGAGGGCAGTCAGAAAAAATCTCTCAGGATATGTGCGGGGCAGATGTCAGAAGGGGATCCTGACTTGATCCTGACAAGCAGAAGCAGGAAAGTTTCCCTAGTCAAAGGGGGTATTTGGTCGAAATGAGACCGGTTGGGCGGGGGATAGGGATCAAGGAAGGGAGAGGAGGGTGGTGGTATGTTTGACTTAATGATTCAGATTTTCTCAGAAAAGTAATCATTGAGAGAATCACAGAGGGATTGGGAAGGGGATGGTTTGAGAGTGACTCTATCTGAAGAAGCCAGCTCCTGGACAGTGGTGAAAATTTCCCTAGGCTGGTAGAGCTTCCTATCACCAAAACTGATAATGTTGTCCCAATAGGTCTCCAATCTATATTCGATTTTATGGGCCAGAAAAAGGCCTGTTAAGGAATCACCATTCACCTGAGAAAAAAACTTCTGCCAGACCATATCCCTGTATAAGGCTTTAAGTTCTGTTTTTGAGGTGAAAGAATTCCCTTCTGGGTCCAATCACAAGTGGTTGATACCCATATCCGATAAAATAGCCTTAATCCTATGTAACCATGGGATTTTATTGGATTAATCAGCATCTCTAATATAATTAAGAGCTTGCGCGTAGGGTGCTTTGTACACTTGGTAGATGGCCAAAACCGGAGCTACTGGTTTGGTTTAGGATAGACGGTGTTCTTTTAGGAGGGCCCCTGCTAATTGGTTGTGCTTTAAGACCAGCAAATCCATATGTGGCTTCCAATTCAATCTTTTGCCCATTGTAACCCCCAAATAAGTAAATGAGTTAGTTTGTTCGAGGGACGCATTGTTCATTTCTACACTGGCTTTCACTGTTTTATTTTTGTGCAAGACCATGAACTTGGTCTTGTCAACATTGACCACAAGATCATGGTCATTACCAATATGGCTAAATCGGTCAAGGGCTCTTTGCAGACCAACTTGTGTTTTAGACAGAATTAAAGTATCGTCTGCAAACATTAATAAAGGAACCCTCGAGCCAGCGAGGGAAGGAGCGTCCGTGGGATAATCAGAGTAATATGACACAACATTGTTGATGAACAAAGAGAAGAGGGTAGGGGCTAACACACACCCCTGCCGCACTCTCTTGTTCACCGGAAAACGTTCTGTTGTCTCCCCCTGTTGGCCCCACCTGACTTGGGCATAGGTAGAATCATATAGTTTAATGATGAATGAAAGGATCTCAGCGGGCATCCCAGCTTTATTGAGAGTGTCCCAAAGTTTATTGCGGGGCGCTAGATCAAAAGCAGACTTAAGATCTACAAATGCTGCATGAAGGGTATATATTTATTTTTTGTCACTGAAAAATACAAAGGATAAAATGACTTTCTCTTTAGGTGAAAATGTTAGTCTTAATGTAGCATTTTATTCTTTAAAAAGACACTGAAATTCACTAGTTATATTTATGTAAAGTAACTTCAACTTGCACCCCTAACATGTACAGTATTGTCATCAGTGAAGTCATTTCTGAGGTCGGTGATTATCAGTAATTTCACAGAACATGTAATGAGGGATTTAATATATGAGGTCATATACAGTTGAAGGGTACGAGTTATAGTGACTTAAAATAATTAGGATGAAATTCAGTGAAAATAATTAGGATGAAATTCAGTGGTTAGTTTGTAAGTTTCAAATGTTACGTTTAAACTGACATTTTCACCTATCGCATCACTTTAAACTTTGTTTCTTTCATTGAATTTCTGTGTTTTTTAATGCAAATTAATATATTATCGTACCTAACATATAATATCACTTTAACCTTTTTCTTTCCCAGGGAATTTCTAGTTTTTTTTAATAAATGTAACGTATTTTACTACCATACTTAACTATGCTAATTCTTTGCTGAGCATAGATTTTGGTTGTGCACAGTGCGAGGTTAGCTGCACGACATGGCCCGTCAATGAGTTTAAATCAAGATAAATCTTCAGCTTGTTTAATCATGTCACTTAAAATGTATTTTTTTAAATTTTGTCTCAGATTTTTTTAATCATTTTTTGTTTGTCATTTTTTTCCAATGCTGTCCCATTTCTTTCTTTACTATTTTTTTATTTATTTCTATGCAGGTTCTCATTGCCAACAATGGAATTGCTGCAGTTAAGTGCATGAGGTCCATCCGCCGATGGGCCTATGAAATGTTTAGAAATGAAAGAGCTATTAGGTTTGTTGTCATGGTTACACCAGAGGACCTTAAAGCCAATGCAGGTAAGCACATTGTGCTATATGTCTATAGTTTATGTGCATGTCCTATACATGACCAAAGAGTTAAAAAAAATAAAAAGTGCACATTTTCAGTTCACTTTGTCCTTTCCAGATAATTGTCGTACTACTGTTAAATAAAACAATATATGAAACATCTAAAGAAATAAAGCTCTATGTTTTCGTTAGGTCACTTGAAAGCACTTGTGCTTAAGAAAAGACATAGCAATGAGTGGTCCTGAATCCTTGAAATTCATGAGTCCAGCCTGTTACACATGGTTGTCTTAGATCAGGCATTCAGGATTCATGCATCCCATGAGGAGCGACCCAGGAAAAAGATGTTTTGAAATGGTACATTTTCTTGGAAATCTCTTTGAAGGCCTCCTACCGTCCATCAAGCGGAAGCTGGTACAGAGTTTTGTAGACAATACCACTGCCATGTGGTACTGCAACACACAGGGCAGCATTGGGTAGGCCTGGACGGAGCTGGTGATGGAATTTCGCGGAGTTACCAAAAAACTGTGGAATTCCACTCAGGCACCCCTAAGTAGACCGCTTACAGACCAGAGCCGTGACATTGCGCTGCCATGATATTAATATATTGTATGGCACACATGGTTAGCTTTGGTTATCAACAGCGGTATGTATATAAAATATCACGAGAATGTGTTTAATTACGCAATACATGTAGGCATAGAAATGCCTATGAAACGGCACTGCACTGTATTGCATCATCTTTTAGTTACACATGGGTGTAATCCAGTGTATGCCCACAAGGTGCCAGGCCAGCTAGTGGAGCTTATCTCAGCATGTGCCAGCACTGTAGTAAAGGTTGCAAGCGCATCACCCCTGTCACTGGAAATTCCCTCCTGGCAACTGTTCGACCCTCTGCTGGCATCAGAAAATCGTTCCTTCACCAAGTGTAGTAAAACTTTAAATGGGAAAGTAGTATTCCTGACTGCAGATAATTACATCTGGTACACGTCCCTTCGATTCCTGTGTTACCTATTGGGTAGAATGTTTGTGGGGACTACCAGCCCTTCATCCTTAATGATCAGCCTCCTCATTCGCCCTTCTTTTAACTGATCTTCTCTTCCAGATGAGACCTGCCATCACTCTGTTACGCCACTGACTGAGTCCACCATTCTTGACGCAAGCCTAAAGTTACTATTTTATTTTATTTTTGAAATATTTTTATTATTTTCCAAGACCATGAAATCAAAACAAAAATCAGTTAGTCATACAGTACCTTATGTTAATAGTAATTATGTAAAACAGTACACCTTCATAGATTTTGCGGACTCCTTTGTTGCATAGCCAAGCATGAGTCAGAGACTTTTGTACATTGCCGTGCAACTTCCCCTTTTCTATAGTTTTGAGATGGCCTCAACTTGTCATTGAGCCTGGCAAGGATATCCCCCCGGGATCCATTTGATGGGCCCCTGCGCCTAACGTTACTATTGGCCCATGTGTCTCCAAGAACACAATATTAAATTCAAGTGATGTAAGAAGTCACGCGATTTCTCTTACCCCACCCCCAAACCATGAACACCATTGAAAAGATAAACACGTTTGTGGCAGCAGTCAGGACATGTTCAGCTGTTTTGGATTTAGTGGACTGTGGAAAGGGAAAAGCAAAAAAATCACTTCTCTGAGTCTCAGTCTCAAGACTTTTTGGCCCTCTCAGTCAGCCTTCACTTGATAAGGAGTCTGAGGAATATTTAGGAAGCGTCCGATTGGACTAGCCGGAAGGTTTGGGAATCAAGGTTTTATTCCTATCCCAGGACTGTCTCTGTAATAAATTTAGAAGCCCCATGTGGCTTTGGGGTCCTGGTGTACACTGTTCAGTGGAGAGTCAAGTTCTTGATTCGACATGTATTTTTAGGTCTTGCCTACGCAGCGCGCATGCGCTGCATAGGCAAAAAGACCTTCTCTGATCGCTTTGGCTTTTTAGCCAAAAACGTGCACGCGTTCCATTGCCATCAATGGCAACGCATGCAAGTGAGGCGATCTACTTGCGGGAGCCTGCGCCGCCATTTGGCAGCAATTATTGTTCCTGCAAGTGCAGGCCCCCACCTCCCCCCCTGCTGCCCGCCTCCTCCTTCTGCCGCACAAGCTTGTTTAAGGCTTGCATATGACCATGCACACTAACCGCGCACCCACTGTTTGCAGCATCACAGTGCCTATACTTTTATTAATGCACTTCGACCGCTGCATGCAACTTTAGTACCGCCAGCAGTTTCGATTTCTCTCCATCCCCTGCAAGGATGCTCAACTCTTTATCCGCAGTAAAGCATCTCTATCCGGACTACCAGGGGGCGGATTGGATATGCGCACTGGGTGAACAGCCTCCTTCACGTGATCCGGGCTGCCGCTAGTGGTGTAAGGGATAGACTCAACCAAGGTGAGGGCGACTGGGGAGAAGAAGGGGCAATCTGAGTGGTAAGCAGAGCGGGAGCTGACCAGACCAGTTTTTGCCATAAACGACGGGTACTGTCTATGCCTATGTACGATACATGTGTGCATGATGACTATGTGGTGCTCCTTGCTGCCTAATTATTGCTTCTGCTTCATGCTACTGGGATGTATCTATGTGTGGCATGTGATGGCGTGTGACTTTAGGCGTCTGTCGGTGCTTGGCGGTTCCCCCAGGGCGTAAGGGCGGCTGTGAAAGTGCTAGCAGTGTGCAGTGAGTTGGCAGTTAATGCAGTGTCCTTTGTGGCAGTTCCGTGCAGGCGTTGCTTCTGAGGGTCCGGCAGCATACAGTGTAGTTGACGCTACAACCTTAAGGACCGAGCACGTGCCGGGGTCTTCCACCTCCTGTGCCCCATCTGATTGCGCAGTTGTTGCCGCCCTTCCCTCGCGAGCTTCCCTTCTTCAAGCTGCCGCGCGCCCGGCTCCTGGGGAGTTCTTTTGCTCCTGAACTCATCCTCGTGGACTCCGTGTCTTGAGTGTAGTGTATCCTGTGCCGAGGAGGGCGCGCTTTCCGAGTGCTACCGAACTCTCACTGTGTGGGACCTTTCTCATTCTCTCAAATGTGCAGGGCCCTGAGCAGAGTGGGCTCTCTCTCCCCTATCGTCATACTCCTCATGGGTCCATCCAATATTCGGTCCTGTGGAGACGGCTGCTCCGTTGTGGCACAGCTCCAGTGTGAGACCCTCGTCTTGGTGGTAGCGGGTCCTACATGAAGAAAGGGGACTCTGCTGGTACTGCTGTTCCTGAACTCTTGCACCTTGTATGCAGACTACGCTGGCCAGCTGCAAGGGGTCGGTCCCTGGTGACCCAGAGGCTCACGTCTGACATTATGTATCTTTGGGTGAGTGCGGCCACAATTTGCACGTACATTCCTTGGTGGTGTAATCCACCGCACAGTGCTTCCTCCACTTTCGGTAATCTTCTGCAGTATCTTTCCTCTGGCACCCACTACTGGCTGCCTCCTGTACGTGTCCTCCTCAGACACTAGACGCTGGCCTCCTTTTGCACGCTTCTTCCTTTGCCACCTCTGGCACAGTCGTAGCTCTGACACTGCTGCCTGCCGATTCACAACGCTGAAATCCTTCACTCCTGAACACCTTTGGCGATTGCCTTCCGCTGATGTGGAATGCTGGTTGCCCTCTGCTTCTACCTTCCTCTGACTCCACTCAATGCTGTGGCGCATAGCTCCTTGTCCCCCTTATTAGCGGACATCGCATGCACGTTTTCCTCGCACCCGCTTTTGCCCACGTGCTCTGCTCACTGCAGGAGACTTTCGGCACATACCTTCCTCTGACTCTTATAGCAGACTACCTTCTGCACTCGTCTTCCTTTGAATCTACTCGCTGCAATAATGCACAGTTTTGCCCTCCCTTTACGGTTGCCTGGCTTCATCTGAAACCCACTTGAAACTAGATTCTGCACGTGCGTTCCTGTGTCACCTACCGGCCACTTTCTGCTCCTGCCCTCCTCATGGCCATGTCTGAACTGGGGTGGCTGAGTGGGCTAAAGAATGGTGATGGATTAAACCCAGATCAGTTGACTGGGGGTGAGTGTTTAATTTGCTCGAACGCTCCGTCCATCATCCCCTTTTGTATCGCTTTGTTCGCCCTAAGTGTGGCAGGGTATGCTCAGACGTGAGTCCCTTGCTCACTTGGCCACTGGATTCAAGAAAGCCTGGCTGATGAGGATTATGAATCCGAAACCAGTCCCAGGATGCTTGTTTCCGGTCCAGGGAAGACATGGCTTGGCAGTTCGGGCTGGACTGTTCCCATGAGGCACAGGGTCAGACTGATTTGCATATGGCCATGTCTGAACTGGGGTGGCTGAGTGGGCTAAAGAATGGTGATGGATTAAACCCAGATCAGTTGACTGGGGGTGAGTGTTTGATTTGCTCAAACACTCCGTCCATCATCCCCTTTTGTATCGCTTTGTTCGCCCTGAGTGTGGCAGGGTATGCTCAGACGTGAGTCCCTTGCTCACTTGGCCACTGGATTCAAGATAGCCTGGCTGATGAGGATTATGAATCCGAAACCGGTCCCAGGATGCTTGTTTCCGGTCCAGGGAAGACATGGCTTGGCAGTTCGGGCTGGACTGTTCCCATGAGGCACAGGGTCAGACTGATTTGCATATGCATATGGCCATGTCTGAACTGGGGTGGCTGAGTGGGCTAAAGAATGGTGATGGATTAAACCCAGATCAGTTGACTGGGGGTGAGTGTTTGATTTGCTCAAACGCTCCGTCCATCATCCCCTTTTGTATCGCTTTGTTCGTCCTCTGATACTAGTCGCTGCTCTGATGCCCAGCCATACACACTATCCTTCACTGAAGTGGTCCTCCTGTGCGTTCCTTTGTCTCACACCTGTTGCTAGCCACTTTTTTGCATGCTCCTTCCTCTGACGACCACAGCTGGCCATCATTTGTGAGCTTCTTTCTCTTGACTACAAGGTAGCCAGCCACCTTCTGCATGCTCATTTCTCTGAAACTACTTGCTAGTATGATGCACGGCCCCTCTTATAAGGTTCCAAAGGTGAGACCTATTGGCTATGCCAATGCTTGTTTTGTTAAGGGACGGGGTGATCACTGGGTGCTCTGTTCTCCCATCTGGGGCAACGTGGTGCGGTCTGTCAGTGCCTCAAGCCAGTATTTCTCATTCCCATGCCTAGGAGAGGGATAAACAACATCTCTAAGGTCATGGAGATGAAGTACAAAGTAAAGCTGAAGATTCAGTTCTCGCCTGCTATCGCCTCAGCCATGGCCCCTCCAAAGCCCAGCAGTCTGCTCTCGCTCACTCAACCCCGAAGAAACTTGGACTGTAAGTCAGCGGCAGGAGTAATCCCTAGCCCCTAGGGAACAGGAGGGCAGAGAACTGGGTAGAGGCAGCGCAAGGTCCTGCAGCATGACAAAGCTTCCTGCAGATTTGCCCCTTTTCAGGATCCAGTGGATCGCTAGGGTCTCTGGCTAGGACCAGTATTTGCGGAGTAATGAAAATTGAGAGTGGCCATCATTTGTGAGCTTCTTTCTCTTGACTACAAGGTAGCCAGCCACCTTCTGCATGCTCATTTCTCTGAAACTACTTGCTAGTATGATGCACGGCCCCTCTTATAAGGTTCCAAAGGTGAGACCTTTGGCTATGCCAATGCTTGTTGTGTTAAGGGACGGGGTGATCACTGGGTGCTCTGTTCTCCCATCAGGGGCAACGTGGTGCGGTCTGTCAGTGCCTCAAGCCAGTATTTCTCATTCCCATGCCTAGGAGAGGGATAAACAACATCTCTAAGGTCATGGAGATGAAGTACAAAGTAAAGCTGAAGATTCAGTTCTCGCCTGCTATCGCCTCAGCCATGGCCCCTCCAAAGCCCAGCAGTCTGCTCTCGCTCACTCAACCCCGAAGAAACTTGGACTGTAAGTCAGCGGCAGGAGTAATCCCTAGCCCCTAGGGAACAGGAGGGCAGAGAACTGGGTAGAGGCAGCACAAGGTCCTGCAGCATGACAAAGCTTCCTGCAGATTTGCGCCTTTTCAGGATCCAGTGGATCGCTAGGGTCTCTGGCTAGGACCAGTATTTGCGGAGTAATGAGAATTGAGAGTGGCCTTTCTTGGACAGGGCGTCTAGTGGGATACGACCTCTGAGGTTTTTCAGCCTGCTCGTTTCCCGGACTTTGTCTCTTGGCAGATAGGATCGCAGCCTCTCCTAGGCCAGAGTCTCCAGTTCTGCGGATTATCTGGGCTTTCTGCTCAGTGCCTCTGTGCTGTCTCATGCTCTATACTTCTGCTCACGGAACAATCAGAGTACGGATCTTGTGGAGGAGGGAAGCTTCACCCCGAAGGCAGCCGAGAAGACGTGACAACAGTGATGTAAGTCTGAAGCAACAGATGTAAAAAAACTTGTAAAGTTGGGGTGAGCGCACCTGTAGACTCCGCTCTGCCATTGGTTGGCGGAGTTTTTGCCAAACTCCGCGCTGCAAGCGGAGTGGCAAAACTCTGTGAACTCCGCCCGTGGAGTGGAGTTTACCGCCCAGGCCTAGCATTGGGTCCTGGGTCCTGTGTCAAAAGGCATTGCACCTTTGGAAGCAGATGAACTGTCAGGCCATCTGCTGGATTGTAACCCTGGTGGGATCTATGTACACCAGGGTGGACCAGCTCAGACAGCGATACCTGGCAGATTACGAATGGCGACTGCACCCTGCGGTGGTACCCGGCATCTCCCAACATGGGGAGTCCCGTGGTTAGATCTTTTTGCCATTGCCTAATGTGCAGTGTTCAAACATTTGCACATATATGTTCCTGCAAAGACTGCCCCTAAGAGATTAATTTTGCCTGGTCTCAGGACTCCTTTATGCCTTTCAAGCACTGCTTCGTCTGCCAATAGTTTAGAAAAAAATCAGGAACGACCGGACGCAAGTCGTCCTAGTGGCCATGGATGAGGCCATAGAATACAATTTCCTGAAGCAGCAGCAGCGAGACCTGATTCTCCACCTGAACCTGCTTAATTTGCACCTCCAGACAAAGAGATTGAGCAGCAGCAGTTGACAGCATTTGTTTTGCCAGCCGAAGTTGTGAATGTCATCCAGGCTGCCGGGCACCCTTCTGCAAAGTCTATTTATGTCGGGCTGTGGAGATAAGTTTGTGGCCTGGTGTGGCATCCACTGGACTGACATTACGTTAGCTAAGCTGTTGGATGTTTTTTTATTTGTTTGGTCTTCTGCTCTGCAAGGCATTGCAGTAGGTACCATTAAAGATGTATAGGTCACTTTTGACCTTTCTACGTTTACGCACCAACCAGCCTAGTTGTAATTACCTGTTGCGAAGAGTTTTCTTAAAGGTTTCTGTGAAAGGCCTGGAAACGTTCATTCCTACTTTCCCGGGAACAGGATCGCAGCTCCCTCTGCAGATCATCACAACATCCCCAGGAACCTTGATAGAGATAACGGACATGCGTTAGAGAGAACGGAGGGGAAAGGGCTGAGGCGAACAGAAAAAAGATAATGAAAGACTTGCTACTGCATACCGGAGGGGCGGAGCAAAAAGTAGAAAAAGCCGCGAGGAGGAGAGAGACCTGAGCAAGAGGACATGAAGAGAAAACGGAGACCAGATTCAGACTAGAGGAGACAGAGAAAGCCCCACCATGCTGGTGAAGGAGAAGTGGGAGTTTTGTGACTCATGGTAGAGGAGGTCCCGCCAAGAGACCACTCGCCCCGATGATGACCCTCCCCACCCAAAGAAGTGAGGACCCTTTTGGCGAATTGGAGGAAAAAGATGCCTGGTCGGAAGAATGGTGGATGCCACAGTTGGATGCCGACTCACCACAGCTCAGGAGGGTTGTGGCTGCCCAGGTGAGTAACTAGGAACGATTGGTAGTGGAACAAAGTTTGGGCTGCTGCATTTTGATGGAATTTCATTTTGTTTTTCTCAATCTGCTATATTTCAAAAGTTTTGAACTTAAACCCGAATGGGGGTATTAAAGGAGGGGGCCACTACAATGTTTATGCGCACTGGTGTTGGAGAAGGGAACAAGTCACCCAAGAGAGAGGGAGAACAGTAATAGGAGAACCCTATAAAATAAGCCTACGGTGGTAGTCTTATGGAAAGAAGAGAAGTAAGGGCATGGGTGTATAAAAATGAGTGTATACTGGTAACGAGACAGAGTGACTGTGGCTAAATGTAGTCTTAGGAAATAACATAGGAAAGAAATAACTGAAGTAAGCCCTCCATAAATAAACCGCTTAAGTAGATTTCATTTTTATTCCTAACTTTACCTGGGCATTCTCTTGTGAGTGTCTGTGGCATCAGCCGGCCAGACCTAAGACTGAAAGAAAATGTGAACACTGAAGATATTGCCAAAGACTGAAACTCTGCTGAACCCTAACTTTGGCTGGACCGGATTTTAGGACTATTCATTTTGTTTTGTTTCCCCACCGAATCCCCGTGCTCATGGGAACTGTTGTATGTGACTGAAAAGTGATAATTAAAATACATATGCAAATCAGATAAGCCTTTCAAGCCTTATTTCCGCCCATCCATACACAGTTTCACACACATGTTCTCTCCCAAACCGTTTTTGATGCCACAGTGGATCCTTAATTTGGTCCTAACATTTTTCATGTGTATTCTCTTTCAATCAATGCACATCTGCTCATTGTGTCTTCTGACCCTAAGGACTGTCTTCCTTGTTGCAAACACTTCTGCTTGTTGCATGAGTGGGTTTCAGGCTCTCTCTGTGCAACTCCCCTACATTACCTTTTTCCCAGGCAAACTGGTGCTGAGGATAAGGGTGGCCTTCTTGAGGAAAGTATTTATTCCTTTACACTTTGGGCTATCCATCCAGCTCCCAACTTTCTTTTCCTTGCTTCACCCGCCGAAAGAAGAGAAGAGACTCTAGCAGCTGGATCCCAAAAGAGCCTTTAGATTTTGCATCGGTATCACATAGGATCACTGGGTGGATGATCAGCTTTTTGTGGGGTTGTCTGGAGTAAAGAAAAGGAAGGCGGTATACAAAAGGGCTCTATTTAGGTGGATAGTCCTTTGCATTAAGATTTGCCTTTTATTGGTCAAAAATCTGTCTCCAGGAACACGGAGGGCAGATTCCACTCGGCCAAGGCTGCCCCCACTGCATTGTCTGTGACATCAGTCAGGCTGCGACATGGGTGTGAGTGCTCAAGTTTACGAAGTACGACTCCTGTGTCAACCATTTCTGACAACAAACATTTGCAATGCAATAGGTCTCGCATTAGGAAATTTTGAGCTATTGGTATTGTAAATGACAAATATTTTATTTATGTGTTGGTTTTGAAAATAGCGAAGTTAATAGCTTTGTCATTTACAATGCCAATAGTTTTAACTTTTGAAAACGTGACACCTATACTATAGCATTTGGAATGCAACATGTGTTGTATTTACATGACTTAGATGTATTAATATTACAAATAACAATGGCTTATTTTTTTAGATAATTAATACTTAAATAAAAGTTATAGTAATTTATAATGGCCATAGCTTAAACTTTTGTAAATAACTTTTGGGAAGATTATGTTCAGTGTATTTTATTGTGATGAAAATCCAAGAACAGCAGTGAAATATTAACATCTTTTTGTGACATTTGTAATAAAGCTTGAAACATTGATAGAACATATTAGGACCAGCTGTTGTTGAGTGGTTGCACAGAGTGATGCTGTGGCGTTCAGTGGTGCTGAGTGATACTGTGGCCTTCAGTGGTGCTGAGTGATGCTGTGGCCTTCAGTGGTGCTGAGTGATGCTGTGGCCTTAAGTGGTGCTGAGTGATGCTGTGGCCTTCAGTGGTGCTGAGTGATGCTGTGGCGTTGAGTGGTGCTGAGTGGTACGGTGACGTTGAGTGTTGCTGTGGCGTTGAGTGTTGCTGTGGCGTTGAGTGTTGCTGTGGCGTTGAGTGGTGCGGTGTAATGCTGTGGCGTTGAGTGATGCTTTGGCGTTGAGGGATGCTGTGCGCTGAGTGGTGGTGTGGCGTTGAGGGGTGGTGCTGTGGTGGTGCTGAGTGATGCTGGAGTGGCGCTGAGTGATGTGGTGATGCTGAGTGGTGCTGTGGTGGTACTGAGTGGTGCTGTGGTGGTACTGAGTGGTGCTGTGGTGGTGCTGAGTGATGCTGGGGTGGCGCTGAGTGATGCTGGGGTGGCGCTGAGTGGTGCTGTGGTGGTGCTGTGGTGGTGCTGTGGTGGTGCTGACTGGTGGTGCTGAGTGGTGGTGCTGAGTGGTGCTGCTGATTGGTGCTGTGGTGGTGCTGAGTGGTGCTGTGGTGGTGCTGAGTGATGCTGTGGTGGCGCTGTGGTGGTGCTGAGTGATGCTGGGGTGGCGCTGAGTGATGCTGGGGTGGCGCTGAGTGATGCTGGGGTGGCGCTGAGTGATGCTGGGGTGGCGCTGAGTGGTGCTGGGGTGGCGCTGAGTGATGCTGGGGTGGCGCTGAGTGATGCTGTGGTGGCGCTGAGTGATGCTGTGGTGGCGCTGAGTGATGCTGTGGTGGCGCTGAGTGATGCTGGGGTGGCGATGAGTGATGCTGTTGTGGTGCTGAGTTACCAAAGTGTTCGTTATACACATTGTGTGCACGTAACTTAATAATGCCCTAAGTGTTTGTAATGCCTGCCCGCTTTGCCTTTAAGCAGACAAAAATGGCAGCCAAACGAAAAGTGAAAAGTAAATGTAGACACCAGACTAAACAGAGGCCACACAAAACCATTATACACATTGCATGAACATGACTTAATAGCTCACAAAGTGTTTGTAAGGCGCGTTAAATTTGTAATATATTACACGGAGTTCCTAGCTAAACGTAAATATATGCGCTCGATATGCATTAAAGCACACAAAGATCGCAAATCAAAGTAAATCCCTTAGATAATGAAGCAAACAGAATCCATAGCAAAATGCGAAAGCAAAAAAAGTGCACCCAAAAAAATAACAGCCAAATGTAAATACCTTTGGGAATGAAATAAACGGAATCATTAAAAAAAATGCGCGCTCAATTTGCCTCAAAGTACACAGAAATCGCATCCAAACTAAAATACTTTCACGCGATAATGAGGCAAACAAAATTCATCACAAAAATGTGCACTCTGTTTGCATTAAACAAAGATCGCATCCAAATGGTAATCCCTTAGCTGGAGTTGCTTTAAAGTAAACAGACATCGCAGCTAAACGTAAATCCCTTCCATAAAAAATCAAAAAACAAATCCCATTACAAAAATGCACGCTCGGTTTGCATTGAATTACACAAAAAAGTACACGGAGATCGCAGCCAAACTGAAACTCCTTCGCTTAATTTGCATTAAATTAGACAGAGATCGCAACAACATGGAAAAAGTAAACAAAGAATCGGCTCGCAAATGGAAATCCGCTTTTAAGTTCAAAGGGGGAGGGGGTGCATGTGGTCCAGAGAGAGGTGGGACAGGCGGAGCCGAGCCCGGCCGAAAACAACAAAGAACAAAAGCCGACCCAGATCCGGCGCGAAGAGTCTCTGCCCGAGGATTGAGTCAAGAGAGCTGCGGTCAAAACGATGCTAGACAAGGCGGGACTAAACCGGCCAAAAACAACAAAATGGAACAAGCTCTTGGCATTGCTGTGTGGGGGGTGGGGGAGCAGGGAAGCGAGTGTGGGAGGGGTAGGGGAGCAGAGCAAATAGCAAGCGCGTGCACGGGGAAGCTTTTACGCTCCAGGACACAACATGCATTTTAGGAGATCTGGCTGGTTCAAGAGACTTTGGTTCAGATGTAATAGGTTTTCGAGTAATTAAAATTACTCGACCTAATTAAAATTACTCGACCTAAAAACAGGAACAGGCCTGGGACCCCGCGCGCGCTTCCAGGAAAGTCTAATAGAAGCAAACAATCCAAGCAGACACATTGAATCTGTCAAAATCTCCGATAGCCCAAGGCAAGAAGCAGAACAGGAAACAAAGAGATAGGATGAAAATGAGAGGGCGCTGTGGGAATGTTTCTTTCCTGACCGCCTTCCAACATACACTGATTTCATTATAAGAGCCAGAGTGTCTGGCACGTACAAGAGCGTATTTATTGCAGAGGTAGCAAGGGTATGAGGTCCACAAAGGCCAAAAGGGACTACGTGTCATATTACATGCTGTGCCTCTTAAACAAATACACAAACTGTTAACAAATAAACTATAAGTCCCAGAATGCAAAGTGCTGTTCCCAAAAAAGGCATGACTGGATGAAATCGTTACACATGACAAGCAGCAACTGGAGCAGCTGTGCATATCAAAAATAAATTTAGTCCCCATCCCCAAACTTGATCAGAGAGTTACCTAAAACCTAAACTATGGTGACAATTTCGGCAATGGAATGTTTACATGCCACCAGAAAAGAATGAGCATTTTAACTGCAAGTAATAAAAAAAACGACACCAGGGATACCTTGTTCCACGTAAGTCTTAATTTAACATGTGAATGTATTTTGGGAGTTGTAGTGTCTAACCACCCCTATAAGTACGAATTAGGCTATATAATTTAGATTACAGTGGTCTCTACAGCGTATAACTGGGCTTGAACCTGGAGCTCCCGGTGACAATGTCGCCTGGCATTCTAATCTCTTATTAGAACAATAACAGCTGACACTTTCCAGCGGGAGTCAGTATTGCTAGCAGTTCTTCAGCTGTCAGCAATGGGCTGCAAAGACATATTTGTATCTGGTTTACTGAAATTTCTGCCATGACAACTTTGAGTCTGGGTTGAGATTAGAAAGAACCCGAAACGGCAGGATTTTCCACAAAAGCAAATAAGTAAGTGAAAACGCTTCACCGTGAGAGGAGCGAGCTGCAGCTGTGCATGAAGTGTGCAGCGTGTTGTATTAGCATTTAGGTAGCGCTTTCTGCCTTTGATGAGACGCAGAAGCGCTACTGATCTTGGTCAATAGGACTATTAAAAGGGACATATGTTTGATATCAAGCAAATTCGAGTGGTCTCGTCAGTGAAAAGCCAGCGTCTGTAAAACTGTCTAAACAAAAAACGTGTCTCACTCCCAAATGTACACAAAGCAGCTTCCACATTAAGCCTGTGCATTGCTGTGGGGGGGCGGGGCGGGAGCGCATTGGCGGGGGAGCAGCAGCCTTTGATGTGCGAGTGGGAGAGAACACCATATGGGGTGTGGTTGAGAAGTGAGGCCAAGCCCGCGCTGGGGAAGCGTCGCGCTTGAGTACCTCACATGCATTGGGGACAATCCTCGCTGGTTTCAAGAGTTTGTTTCGCCTACTAAACTCTCGCAGAACAACGCATGCGCGTTGGTTCAGCGAGACCTAAAAAGGGCATTTTGCCCATATGCTCTTGCAGGACCCTTTGGTCTGAGCCCACTCCACAGACCTTTCACCTAGGGGACTGCTTTGGTATCTATTCTAAAGGTATTGTAACTGAAAGTTCCAATTCTATTAAGGACACAGAGGCGAGGATTATGATTTTTTTCCTCATTTTATTTTTCTCCAGCAGCGTTTAAACAAACCACCATCTTAAAAAAAAAAAAAAAACATTTCCCATGAGTCCGTGGGAAGGAGTGAGAAAACATTCCATCCAATCAGAGTGCTGGAGCTTCCAATAACGGTCCTCGGCGCCTCACTACCTTCCTCTTTCGTCCTGTGACACAACCGCATTCTCCCACATTTCACTCTAGTTTATTGGACTCTGTCCATGAAAGGAAGTATGAGAAAATATGCCCATTATCATTATCCAGACATGATGGCAGACAAAAAATAAGTGTATGACAACAAGAAATATCAAAGGTAACAATTCATTGAAAGTAAATTGACCTTTAACACTTCCCTCTTGCAAAGGAATAATGCAAGGCACTGGGTGGGCTATGAAATGGTTGTAACTTACTTAAGTAAATATGTATCAGGTGGGCTGATCTTCGCCTCCGTGTCCTTAATAAAATTGAGAATTTCCACTACGATAGCTAGGAAATTTTCATTCTATGTCAGGACCCGGAGGAAAGGATTAGGCTAGTTCAAAAGCTTCTCCACCACTCGGGTTGCCAGGTCAGACACTGGTTTAAAGTAGAACCTCTTAAAGGTTGAGCCCGAGGACCAGTCTGCTGCATTGAGGAAGCAGTCTAGCCCCCAAGGCAAAGGCTTTAGATTCTGTACCTCCCCACACTGAGTGTCAATACCGTCTTCTTGCATTATTCATCTGGCCCATCTCGTAATTGTAGGGGAGGAAACTTCCTTATGAGGTTTGGTAAGTGCAATGAGTAATTGTCTCTCGCCATGAGGACGAAGTTCCTCTGTTACCGCCTCATATGCCTTCAGTGTCTTAACCACACACAATTTGGGAACTTTATGAAATGAAGCATAAGACACAATTCTTGAGTTACATTTTGTACATCTCACAATGTGTAAGGAAACCCCATCCTGGGTGAATACTCTACCTTTTATGTCCAGAGTATGGACATCTGAGACCCTACAACTTGAGACTAAGCAGAATAACATTGCCAATTTTGCTGACAGTTGTTTCCTAGACAGATAGACGAAGGTCAACACCATCTCTAGGCGCCATCTGGTGTGAGGGGCCAGTGGCTTGCCCTCACAGGACTCTTGTATTGGAGGAGGAGCCTACTTAAGTGAGCTGCCTCCCCTTAGTCAGGTAGACTCATTTGCCTGCTACGCGACGCGCTACGCATGCTGCTATTACCTGCTGTTTTAAATATTTTAAATAACTTGTTAGGCTTAAATCTGTTTTTGCACTACTTTGTTTCGCGCTGCGCGCTGTTATCGCTAGAACGCCGTCGCTCTCCTCTTGTGTGTGGGGCTTTTTAGTTAGAACTTACCCGCATATTAATTGTTTGGCACCCACACTTGCTGGGATAGAGGGATAGCTTGGGGGCTCATCAGGAACTCGCCGCTTTTGGCCGCCATATTGGGTTGGGCTCACAAAGGTCAACACCATCTCTAGGCGCCATCTTGTGTGAGGGGCCAGTGGCTTGCCCTCACAGGAATCTCGCGATACTTCGGTACATAAGATGGCCACCCCCTTAGCGCGCAGCGTTGGCGCGCTGCGGGCGCAACGGAGATGCGCCAGAGGTAAGCCCGTTTGCACCCGTTCGCGATAGGGGCGCGCCTAGGGCCGACCACTCTGCCCCTTCGACTAGTCCACATATAGTATTCTCTAGGACAGATCTTTTGCAGCTGAGACCCCAGCAGGCTGCTCTTTCGGTCAAACCAGAGCAGCTGTTATGTGGACTACTTAACGTCCGGTCCCTCTGTAAGCACCACATGGAGATTGTCTTTCTTATTGAGTCCTGTGGACTCGATGTGCTTTTCCTTACGGAAACATGGACTCGGGCGGACTGCGAGGTAGAACTGGGTCTGGCGTGCCCTCAGGGCTATAAAATCAGGCACACTCCTCGCTTGAAGAACAGAGGTGGTGGCATAGGCTTTATTTTCCGGGAAACTCTTGCTCTTTCGCAGCTACAGATTAAGGAGGTGCCGGGCTTTGAGCTTATGGGCTTCTCCTTTAAAGGGCAGGAGAAAGCGCTATATTCAGGGGTGCTTTGCTATAGACCGCCGGGCAACGCCCCTTCTACTTTGCCGGATTTTATTGATCTTATTTATGATCTCTCCAACTCCCACAACAGACTGTTAGTTCTGGGAGATTTTAATCTATGGCCAAACGGGCCGTTAGATTCTGCCTATTATGACCTCTGCCAGGCCTGTAATAATATTCAGCTGCAGCAGCTGGTTCTCTCTGCGACCCATCAGAAAGGACATGCTCTGGACCTGGTCTTTGCTGACGCCCAGCATGTAGTGGTGAATGACATCTTGCCTCAATGCTGGACGGATCATGCGCTTGTTTCTTTCCATCTTCACCTACCTGCAGTCCCGAGCAATACAGGGCAGAGTAATACCAAAATGGGTAGACCTTGGTCGAGACTCCTAAAATCTCCAGTTCTGCCCACCCTTCTCCCTGAAGGTTTTGCACTAGGAAATGATGTCGATGAAAGCTACGCTAGTCTATGTCGGCAGATTTCCGACTCCCTGGATAAGGTGGCCCCATTGCGCAGATCAAGGAATAGCCAGAACCGCGCCATGCCTTGGTACACCCCTGACCTCTTGCAGTTGAGGTTGAGATGCAGGCGGCCAGAGAGGGTGTGGAGGAGGCACTATCTGGATGCTGCGAAAACCACTTTCAGATTGACATTACAGGAATACAAAGCACAGATTAAGTGTGCTAAAGCAGTCTATTTGGAGGATATGCTAAATCAGGCGACTAACAAGTCTCAGTCCTTGTTTAAGATTGTGAATGATCTTTCCCACCCGGCTGGTGCCATGAAGACTATCCCAATCTCACAGGCCTTGTGTGATTCTCTGGCAGCCGCCTTTGAGGATAAGATCGCCACGATTCTGAGCGGACTTGCTGGGGGGCTTCGCCTCTGTCGACCCCTTTGGACAGTCTACCCAGTCATGCTCTCTTAGGAGGTCTTCCATGCTGCTCTCAGCTGGGAGCTCCGGAAGAACCTTCCAGTCGACCCCGGCCGTGTCGTCTGCACCCCGACTTGGAAGCTCCGGAAGAGTCCTCCAGTCGACCCCAGCCGAGTTGTCCCTCTCTTAGTCCGGGAGCTCCGGACGAACCTTCCAGTCGACCCCCGCCGAGTTGTCTTTTTTCTCGGCGTGGGAGCTCCGGAAGAGTCTTCCAGTCGACCCCGGCAGTGCTGTTTGCCTCTCGGCTTGGGAGCTCCAGAGGAACCTTCCAGTCGACCCCCGCCGAGTTGTTTTTCTCTCGACGTGGGAGCTCCGGAAAAGTCTTCCAGTCGACCCCGGCAGAGCTGTTTGCCTCTCAGCTTGGGAGCTCCGGAGGAACCTTTCAGTTCTTCCCAACTGAATTATCCTCCTCCTGGCCTGCTAGCGCCGGGAGCACCATTCAATGGTCCCCTGTTGAGCTGCCCTCCCTCTAGTCTGGAGGTCTCGGAGAAATTTTCTAGCCAACCCCGGCGGAACTGTCCTCCCCTCAGTCTGGGAACCCCGGGTGAACCTCCCAATCATCCTCCGCTGAGTTGTTTCTCTCTTCCTTCTTTTGAGGAGTTTTGTAAATTGGCACAGACTGTATCATCAGGCTCTCGGCTGGATCCTCTTCCGCATACATTCTGGAAATTATTCCAGGACGAAGTCTTCCACCCTCTGTATTCCATCTGCCATCAGTCGCTTGTTACTGCGACTGTCCCGCAGAGTTGGAAGTTGGCGGTGGTATCCCCCCTCCTGAAAAAATCCACACTTGACCCCACCTGTTTGTCAAACTATAGGCCTATTTCCCTGCTCCCTTTTCCGGTTAAGATCTTGGAGAAGTTGGTTACCCGCTCCCTATCCAGTTTCCTAGAGGATAACACCTGGCTGGATGTGGCCCAGTTTGGGTTTCGGCCAGCGCATGTGACGGAATCTGCGCTGGTGGCCGTGCTAGACAATCTTCGTTCGCGGGTCGACACAGGTCGGGCAGCCTTTTTAGTGCTGCTCGACATGTCGGCCGCGTTCGACACGGTCAGCCACTCCACCCTCATTGAGAGACTGGAGGAGATCGGGGTTACCGGGCTGGCCAGGGACTGGTTAGTCTCTTACCTTAACAACAGACAGCAGGTGGTGGCTCTGCCGCCTTTTAAGTCGGACGTGCGGAAAGTTGGGCAGGGGTACCGCAGGGCTCGGCCATCAGCCCAATATTATTCAATCTGTACCTCCGCCCTCTGATCCAATTGATAAAATCTTTCGTTATCTCGGTGTTTAATTACGCTGACGATACCCAATTGGTCTTTTCTTTGGAGGGCAAAGACGCTGTCTCTTTAGAGACATTCCACCGCTGTTTGACTGCTACATCGAACTGGTTGCGTTCCAACTCCCTCCAGTTTAATGGATCTAAGACGGAGGTGCTCTACTACTCCAATGACCGTGTACCGCGTGCACTACCGGATGATTTTTGGCCCCCTTCCTTCTCCGGGACAGTGACCGCTGCAGAGTCTGCTCGAAATCTGGGGGTCATGTTTGGCCCCAACCTTCAACTGGACCTTTTCGTTAACAGAACCGTAGCCACCTGTATGATGCTGCTTCGGATGTTGCGGAAGGTCCTACCATTACTCCCAGCGCAGGCTAGGGCAGAGGTAGTGCGGGGTCTGATCTTAAGCAGATTGGACTACTGCAACGCACTGCTCCTGGAGGCGCCTAGAACGCTGGTGGGCAGGCTGTAGCGGGTCCAAAATATGGCAGCCAAGCTGGCACTTTCTCGACCGCGCGCTGCCTCTTCTACCATGGCACTACAGGATTTACACTGGCTGCCGGTTTATCAGGGGATCCTTTTTAAAGCATCTTGTCTGGTTTTTAGAGCTGTAAATGGGCAGGGCCCAGTTTTGTTACAGAACCTTTTCTCCTGGTACTCCACATCTCGGAGCTTACGCTCCTCTTCTGCATGTCTGGTGACGGTCCCCAGAGTTCAGAGGGTAAGGATGGGAGGGCGGTCGTTCAGTTATGCGGCCGCCAGACTCTGGAACTCCCTCCCGCTCTTGTTAAGGAGTCAGGGTGAATTCCCAGCTTTCAAAAAAGGGCTGAAAACTCATTTGTTTCCTAGAGTAGCCTGAGCTCCGCATCGGTGGTTCGGCTTGCTGAGTCAAAGCGCCAGGATACCCTCTGGGTGACAGAACAGCGCTATACAAGTATGCAAATACATACATACATACAGATATTTATTGGAAGGCCAGGATTTAAAAAGGCCAAGGACCTTGTTCACATCTCACAATACTGAATACCTTGGTTTCAGGGGCAGAGACAGTCTGATGCTCCTCAGATGTTTGCACACCAAGGGGTGCTCTCCCACGGGGTGACCATCCAGCGGCAAGTGACCTGACAAGATCGCATATCGGAAGGTATTTATTGATGTGTACGCTGAACCTGAGGAAGCCAGATGCGCCAGAAAATTCTGTATATGGATAACATCCGCCCCCATGGAATCCACTTTGAGTCGGACAAACCAACCCAGCCATCTGGACCATGCTGAACGATATCTCTTGGAAGTGCTGTCTGCCCACGCTTTTGCGATTAGATCAACAGTTACTCCTGAAATGCCTGGGACTTTCCAACGTTCCCAGTAATCCTCCAGGCCATGAGACGCAGAGAACTCGCTAGGACCAACGGCTGCAGATTGCCCTGGAGATCATGGAGAAGATCCGGAAAGAGGGGTAGAGGCACTGAAAAATTCCATTATCACTGGAAACCAGGCTTGAGACCTCCAAACTGGGGTCACCACTACCAGATCAAGCCTCTTGTCTCCACACTTGCGTTGTTAACCTCATTAACATTGCGAATGGGGGGAGAGCATATGCTGTCTCCTTGTTCCAATGCTGAAGGAAAGCACCTGTGGCCATAGCATTGGGGTCCGGATGCCAACTGCAACACCTTTGGAATTGGAAGTTCAGGCAAGATGCAAAAATGTCCATGGAGAAGGGGCCCTATCTCTCCTGGATTTGTTGCAACAACTGGTGGTGTAGTTTCCACAAGCTGACATCCCTCCAATGACGGAAGTGTCAGTCTGACACCTATTTGGAGCGACCTGGTAGATGTTCCACCGACAGCGAGATCTGGTTGGCTAGACCATAATCCCATAGCGTGCGCGCGATGTCCGATAGGGTTTTGGACCTCGTCTCCCTTAGATAGTTGACGTAACGGGTTGCCTCAACATTGTTCATCTTTTGAAGGACCGAGCACTAGTCTGTCTCGTTTGTCCAGCACTCGACGGCGAACGAGCCCGCCATTCGTTCCAGGCAGTTTTTATGCAGTGCTTGTTTGATAGCGGACCATTTTCCTCCTGTAGTAAATTCCCCGCAACGAGTTCCCCAACCTGATCCGCTGGCTTTTTCCAACTCCATCACAAAGTCTGGGTGTGAGACGAAAATTGCCTGGCCATTCCAGGCCTCCATGGGAGCAATCCACCATTGCATTTCCTCCCTCGCTTCCATTGACAATGGCACGACTTGGGAGCACGTCATTCCTTTCCAAAGGTGATACGTCTTTAGATGGTGAAGGGTCCGGTAATGGAGAGGCCTCTGTAATATAGCCTGAATGGAAGAAGAGAGGAATCCCACAACCTGAGCAATTTGACGTAGGGACACCAGAGGCTTGACCAATGTCATCCTGAGCTTGTGTTTGTCTTTGCCATCTTGTGAATTGGTACTCTGAGGGTGGCCTTGACTGAATCTATAAGGAAACCTAGAAATTAGGTTTCCTTATAGGGCATGAGGGCCAACTTGGCAGTGTTTATCACAAATCTGAGAGATTTCATCAAATCGATGGTCATCTCCAGGATTGCAGAGAGATGCACCGGACATTGGTTCATGATCAATATATCGCCGAGATGATCATCCTCACCACTAGTCTCATTAGCTTGGTAAAGCCCCAGGAGTGGAGGATAGGCCGAACGGAAGGGAGGTGAAGTTAAACACCTGAGACCTCCATTGGAACTGTAAAAACCGCCTGTTAGGGGGAAATATGGGAATCGTCAAATAAGCGTCCTTCAGATCTATTCTCACCATCCAGTCACCCACCAGAAGGACATCCCTGAAAAGATGAATGCCTGCCATCTTTAAGTGGCGGTAGACCAGCCACTCACTGAATTCCCTTAAATTGATGACGAGATCCTGTTCCCTCTTCTCCACGAGGAAAAGATTGCTCAGAAAACCATTGGGATGTAAGGAGGAGTGACTGATCGCCCCTTTCTGTAGAAGTTGGGACACCTCTAAATCTACCAATCTGTCTTGGTCTAGGGAGAAAGAAAATGTCCTGGGTTTGCAAGCTTGGGTCTGGGTAGCATTGAATTCTATATGATAGCCTCTCACCGTTTGGAGAACCCACATATCTGTGGAAAGAGCCTCCCAATTGCCGAAAATTTGCATCACTCTCCCCCACCTTTAACCTTTCTGGGTTCTGTACTCTCACCTTGGGAGCTGGTGAAGTTGCCGTTTCCTATGAAACCTACTCGAGCACCCCTGCCCCGGGGGTAGGCTCTTGTCAGGTAGAAGTATGCAAACTTAGAGGAGTCCTTCCTCTGACCGTGGTGATAGTAGTTCTCTCTGTCGGAGGCTTGCTGGAAATTGAGGCTGGTCAAAAGCCCCCATTCACGACTGGCCAGACAAAAATACGAGGTGTAAAAACGTATTTTATAGATGTCTCGGCTTTGCGAGGGAAGTGAACGTATTGACGAACTTGCTCAATTCATGGATGAATTGATCCCCAAACAAGCTACCCTGAGCCACCGTGCCGGCCTCTGAGGTCGCAAGTTCCCCTAATTTGGAGTCTATCTTAGTGAGTAGCGACCTACGGCGTTCAGTTGAAATCGTGCAGTTGACATTCCCTAGAAAGATAACAGCTCTCTGGGCCCTGCTCGAGAGCGTGTCAGGGGGTACCCACGCTGACTGGTGAGCTTCTGGAACTTTTACTACTGGCCTGCTTACCGGAGTCCTTCACCAGATCCCCCAAGAACAGTAAAGTCTCTTGTTCTGTGGCTGAACCAAGTCTTTTTCATGGAGCAGCAAAATAACAGTGAATGAATAAAGTCTGCTATTTTTAGAGTTTGTTGGATTTTATAGCTGAGCCAAACCCTAACAGTATGCACGGGGAGTATTAAAAAAATGACTTTAATATATCGACCTGCAACAATGTTTATTCAACGATAGCAACTTGCACAGCATAGTCAAAGTAAGTAGATGTGAATTTACAAAAGTAAAACTGTACTCCTCTGGGCATGTTTACCATGACCGTAGTGTGCAGCCTATAATCGGAGTCTATAATAGTGCAGGTTGATATTTTGAAACATGCACAAGTATGTGTCACTGAATTCTGCAATGATGGCAGAAACGTGACCTCATAGTCACAGTGATGTATTTAACAAAGCAATTGAATCTGGTACAAACCAGTGTATGGTGGAAAGCTTCTTCTCGCTCAGCTCACATAGAAGTACTTAATTTACTTTCTGCTGTAGATTATGATGCTTCAGCTTTGCTTTTTTATTGTTAAATCATGTTTTACATGTACATTTAACAAGTTATCTTGTACTTTACCTGTCTTCTGTCATCGTTTTTCTGTTTGGATGTTGTATTTCCTATATGTGATTTCACTGTAGGCTCTGGAAAATAGTCATACAATTTTGTTTATACCAGAGACAGTTATGGTTTACCTTCGATAATGTCTTGTGGTCCTCTTTCTGATACCTATAGTCATTTGAGTTTAATGTATTGAATACGTATTATACCTGCTCAGTCAGTATAAGTGTGCTATGTGGAATGTTGGCGCACGGTGATGCATTGGAATGTTGGGTCCCGGTGAGTGTCCGAGTATGAGCTGAGCAGCAGCGAGGCTGCTCCTGGTGGGGCTGAACATCTAGCTTATCCTAGAAGCTTACTATTGGAACACAATCTCTGGAATCTTACATTAATCTACACCTTGGAGTATGGATCATTCTTTCATTACTACAATACTGAATGCATAAGTCTATTGTACACTGGTTCCATTGTTTATATGACTTAGGCATGCTCATAAGCTGCTTTTCATGGTCTAATAACGAGAAACCAGTTGCTCGCAGCTCACATTCAAAGAGGCCTCTGAGAATTCCTCAAGGGAAGACAGTTGTCTTCTAACTAGTCCAGAGCCACCCCAGAGGGCCATAAAGACCCACTGATATTTTGCTATTTCCCTGTTTAACGCCCTTGTACCCAAAGTGTTTTTTCTTTCTCCACATTATAAAGCATGTCCAGTCCTGGCTTCACATGACCGTCCCCACAGACGTATCAGCAGTTGTACATCCTCATCGCCCTTTGATGGTGTACTGTAAACAAGGCAGTATGCTCCTTCTTAGGAAGCCTTTTAAAGCCTGCTCCTTAGAGGCTGATAGTGGCTACATTATATAATGTGGTTACGCACCCACTGGGTAGCTTACCGGCTTATTGATTGGACAGGTCATCTTTGTCTTTTATCCTGCTGCCCCAGGAATAGCCTTTGGGTTGTATGTGGTTAAGTCCTCAAAATGATTTTAGCATTTCAAATTCATATTTTGCACTGAGTCTGTGTGTGGAAGAATACAGACGTGGCACCTTGACCCTTTCGGATGCTCTTGACGGAATGGTTCCTTCATAAGCACAAGTGCTCCTGTGCTTATGACGGACTCATTCCGTCATGAGCACACATGCACTAAATCCCTCTGCTGTTTACAGCAGATGGATTTTCGGTTTTTGCCTCAGGAGGTCGGAAAGAGCTTCCCCAACCTCCAGAGGCATTTTTTGTTGTTGCTTCAATGCAATGACGATCACGTGCATGGTGCTCTGACGTCATTGCATCACATTGAAACTGAAATGAGGCCATCGACTCATTTCTGTTTCAGTGCTTCGATGCACGTAGGGCTATCTCAGCCACCGAGCACCGAAACACACGGGAGAGGTATTGTTGGAAAGGGGAGATTCTCTCCTTTCCAGAGATAGCCCTCCCTAGTGGATCCCTGCTTGGGGATCGCCCCAGGAGGGTGATCCCCAAGCAGGGATCCACCCACTAGGCACCAAGGAGGGGGGAGCAGCCCCTTGGGCAATGTCCTTTTCTCCCCATATTCAAATGGGCATAGTCACTCTTTCTGCATCCCTGTGGTGGGCGCTGGGGGCTGTAGCCCTCAATCGCCCCCCCTCGGGGAATAGAAAGCCAACTAGTAAGCCAGAGATTTATTTTTTCAAAGTTCAGGAGTGGGCATTTTCTTGGGGGGTGGGACATTGGGGCATTCCAATGTCCCACCCCAAGAAAATGCCACAGTCTTTTTACCCCCCCCCCCCCACCCCACCCCAGGAGACAGATGGGGGCAGAAAGCCCACTAGGCACCACAGATTGTTTTTTATACATAGGGGTGGGTGCTGCCTAGAATGGGCATGCAAATGCCCCCAACCCCAAAAAACAATTGCCACAATCTTTTTGCCTTTAGCCCCTTATCTCCGCCCATCCCCCCCGCCACGGGGGGTTAAAAGCCCATTAGGCACCAGGGATTATGTTTTATTCAATTATATGTAGCTGGGGGCTGCCCAGAATGGGCATGCCAATGCCCCCACAACATTTAGCTACAGTCTTGGTTTGCAGGGGATTCTGTGTAGGAAAAAGTAGCAGATTCCACACAAGTCACACCTCCCTGGACTCCTCTGGTGTCTAGTTTTCAGAAGTGTCTGAGATTGGTAGGTTTCCCTTGATGGCTTCCAAGCCCGGGATCAAAAACGCAGGTGACTTCCTTGTAAAACGAGCTCTTTTTGTAATCGATAATTTTGAAGTCTCCGTAGTAAGTTTTGGGCCATTTCCTGTCTGAGGCACTAGGCCTACCCACACAAGCGAGGTACCATTTTTAACGGGGGACTTGGGGGAATTCTGGGTTGGTGGAAGTTTGTGTCCCCTTAGATTCCAAGTCACCCCATCCTGGATTCCCCTGGATGGCTAGTTAAAAAAAATGTATAGGTTTGCAAGGTTTCCCTAGGTGCCTGTTGAGCTAGAGCCCAAAATCTGCAGCTAGGCACATTGCGAAAAAAGGGTCAGTTTTCTCTGGAAAAATGTGATGTCGAGGTTGCGTTTTGGGCTGTTTCCTGTTGCGGGTATTAGGCCTACCCACACAAGTGAGGAACCATTTTTATCTGGAGACTTTAGGGAATGCTGGGTGGGTGGAAGTTTGTGGCTCCCCGCAGATTCCAGAAATTTCCAGCACAGAAATGTGAGTAAAATGTTTTATTTAGGTTTGACAAAGTATGACGTTTTCAAGGGATTCTGGGTAACAGAACCTAGTGAGAGCCACACAAGTGACCCCATTCTGGATTCCCCTGGGTGCATATTTTTTAAAAAATGTATAGATTTGCTAGGTTTCCTTAGGTGCTGGCTGAGCTAGGGTCCAAAATCCACAGCTGGGCACTGTGGAAAAAAGGGTCAGTTTTCACTGGAAAAATTTGATGTGTCCACGTTGCGTGATGGGCATGTTTCCTGTCGCAGGCACTAGGCCTTCCCACACAAGTGAGGTACCATTTTTATCAGGAGACTTAGGGGGACACAAATAGTAGAATAAGGGTTATTACCTATTGACTTTCTTAGCATTTCTGCCTTCCAAATGTAAGAATGTGTAAAAAAGAAGTAATTTTGAAAAATGTTCTCTAATTCACATGCTTGTATAGGTACCCACAGTTTCGGAGATGTGCAAATAACCACTGTTTCTAAACTCTATAGTACTCTATATTTTGTTCCCATTTCGCAAATATATAGGTTTCCTTGGTACCTATTTGTCACTCTTTATATTTTACCAAATTAATTGTTGTCTACCTGGTACATAATGATAAACCATTGCAATACACAGCTCAGTTATTGGCTCTGGGTACCTCAGGTTCTTAGTGAACCTACAAGTCTTATATATCTCTCAACCAGAAGGGTCCAGCGGTCGTGACGGTATATTTCTTTAAAAAATCTGCCATACTTAGAAGAAGTTACAGGTGAAAACATTGGCATAAATGGCTGTTTTTTTCAACTCTATTTCAATATTTTTATATTTCACTTGTTAGTTTCTATAGAAAAACCTTGAAGGATCTACAGAAATGACCCCTTGCTGGATTTACAAGTTTGTTTACTTCTCAGAAATGTACAGTTGTCCGGGATCCATAATTGCTTTCACACCCATTTCTACCACTAACTGGAAGGAGGTTGAGAGCATAAAAATAGTAAAAATAGGCAATGTCCAAGTAAAATGCCAAAACTGTGTAGAAAATGTTGGTTTTCTGACAGAAGTCTGCCTGTTTCTGAAGGCTGGGAAGATGGTGATTTTTAGCACCACAAACCCTTTGTTGATACCTTTAGCAGGGGGGGGGAAAACAGACGTCTATTCTGCAGCACTTTTTTCCCATTTGTCAGGAAAAAAAAATTGGCTATATCTTGGATAATTTCTCTGTCCCCTCCAGGGGAATCCACAAACCCTGGCTACCTATTAGAATCCTCATGAAGTTGGAAGAACAGGACAGAAATTTGTTGTGGGTACCTTATGTGGACAAAACGTGACAGGGGCCTAAGCGTGAACTACCCCAAATAGGCAAAAAAAGGATTTGCACAGGGGGGTGGAAGGCCTAGCAGCAAAGGGCTTAAAGAAGGGGGGCTTCAGGTTTTTCATGATTATTTTATGATTATTACAGGGATTTATACAGGAACAAGACTATCAGGACAGGAGATGAGTTTGAGAGGTTAAAGAGCGAGCTCCAATTCCCACAATTGGAGGGTGGTAAAGCTGGGAGGAGATATTGAGCTACGAGAAGTGCGGGCTGCTATCAAACATATGGCGCGGATCAAAACGCCGGGAACAGACGGGTTCCCGATTGAGTTGTGTGTCACTTATGCTGAGCAGTTAGCGCCGTGATTATTGACTTTGTACAATGGGGCGAGGCACCTGGGCCACCTCCCTGTGACCACAAGAGAGGCGGTTATCATTCCGCTCTTGAAACCGGGCAAGTCGGCATGGGACAGAATGGCCTATCGTCCGCTGTCCATGCTTAATACGGATTATAAGAGATCAAGCCGTATCTTGACCACCTGGCTGTTGCCCTACATGTCAACCCTAATCCATCGCGACCAATCTGGCTTTATTCGTACTAGGAATACAGCCTTCAACATATGGCGCTTACGGCAAATACTTGAAGCGGACACCTATCCCAGGGCCACTTCTGCGGTGTTTGCCATCGATATAGGCGCTTGATAGCTTGGAATGGCCCTATCTCTTCCATGTTATGACCCGGTTTGGCTTAGGGTAAGATTTCATAGCATGGACGGCCTTACTTTACAAGTCTTCTACGGCGCTGGTCAGGATGGGAGGGGTGATATCAGATGCATGCAAGGTCACCCGGGGCACGAGACAGGGATGCCCTCTGTCCCCCCCTGCTGTTCGTGTTGGCTATGGAGCCTGTCGCAGCGAAGGCCAGGAAGGGGAGGTATTATCGAGGATTATAGGTGCAGGGTCAAATACTCTATATGGTCCTATATGCGGATGACTTGCTAATGGTCCTCTGCGACACAGAGGGGGAATTAATGGGAGCAAAGGCAATATTGCAAGCATTAGGGGAGATGTCTGGCCTCCGAGTTAACTGGACTGGCCTCCGAGTTAACTGGACTAAGTCCTGCTTCTTCCCCATCGATGGAAGTAGGAGCAACATACAAGATGTAGCTGGAGTGAGGTGGGAAAGCAGGTGGCTCCCCTATCTAGGTGTCCAGATATATCACTACAGAGCAGATATATTGGAGGGTAACATTGTCAGAGCGGTTTGTGGCTTGATTTCTGGGGAAGGCTGCCACTGTCGGTTGCTGGGCGGGTGTCTTTACTTAAAATGGTCGCCCTCCCTGACTATTGTATTATTTCGGGACCCTACTGATTTGGATACCGGCACATATATTTAAACAGCTGGCATCCTTGTCTACAGGATTTTTATGGGGCACTGGGAGGCGACGAGTTGCTTGAAGGTGATGATGCTCCCGCAACCGGAGGAAGGTTGGGCAGCGCCCGACTTCGAAACCTATTACCTTGCGGCACAATTGCAATGGTAGGCACAGAGAGTGGCAATGAGACTTCTAGGTACGGAAGGGGAAAGAGGGGTTGCCCCGGAATTACAGCAGCTCTCCCAAATAGTATTAGACCTTCCTATACGGCTGGGTGCCTTAACAGAGGAAATTAAGACAGCAAGGTAATGCTGGAGGTGGAGTTTTAAGGGAGCGGGCATGAAAGTATCGTATGTCCCTGATATACCACTCTCGATGTGCGAGGCCCTGCTTCATGGGGGATCTTGGCGGGAGCTGAGTGACTGGGATGAGAGGGGATTCTTTTATTGGGGATTTATATGAACATGGGATTATGATGCCTTTCGATACTCTACAGGAAAGATTTGACCTGAGAGGTGGGGACTTTTTACTCCATGCAGCGCTCACTGCGGCTATACGTGCGCACTGGAAGGAGGGACAGGCGGAACCTAGGGTATCGATGGGATGCCAATATGTGGAGACTGGAACGGGAAGGTTTAAAGCGGTTATAGGCCTCTATAAGTGTATGGCACTCGAGAAGCTGCCCCCCTTAGATGCACTCAAGCAAAAATGGGAGATAGATGTGGGAAAAGATATTCCGGAAAGGGCCTGGGCTGAGATAGTAGAACGAGTGTGGAAGAGTACCAGGAATGTTCGCTTCCAGTTGCTTCACTTCTATATCTTACACCGAGCATACCTCACTGGCTATTGGATTGATTTAATTACACTCTTGAAGGAGGTGACTGAAAGAAAGTTGGAGCTGGAGATATGGACTTGTATATTGCATTGGTTTGCGCACACAGCTAGAACCAAGATTACCAGCAAGTTTATAGACATGGGGTTGGTGTTGGCCAAGAGAGAAATTACGATGCATTGGAAAGCAAGAGGGCCCTCGAGCTTAGATGGATGGAAGACAGATTTTATCAAGTGGGCAGAATGCGATGGAATAATACGGCTACAGCTAGCGGGGAGTGAGAAAGCGCTTGAGGCAGCTAGAGAGTAGGAACACCTAGTAAAATTGAAGGGCCCGGATGACGGGAGTGACTACGATACAGAACCGGGAACCCCGGGCACACTATAGGTCCTTCCTAGAGTGTAGAAGCGACTGCCTGACCACATTCAACAGATATTAGAAGAGTGATATTGGAATGAAAACCTGCATCAACCCGCATTAGATTAGAGTTGGAAACCGCTCACTGAGCAATATCAGTAGTCATTGCTGAACACCCAGAGTCACGGGACGTGACAGGCCTGGAGGGAGGGGGGAGGGGATAATAAGATTAAGGTTTAGACTCATTAGGGCAAGCAATAGGGTTCTATATGGAACACACGAGCACTGGGAGCAGTTCTCCTAATCCCATGACTGCCGTTTTCAAATATGCAATGGAGATGAACCGTGGGTTGATAACAAAGAATTCATGAGCGAATGTATGGGGAGTACAGGGGAGGGAGGGAACTATGCTATGCTGTGTGCAAAGTGATTATCTTGAACTATAAACCTAATAAAGTTTGCTTAAAAACAAATAGAATATGAATGATACACAGCTGAAATAACTGGCACAATCACAGTTAGGTGCAGCAGTAAACATTAACTCTTGAATTCTCTTACAAGTCTGAATCAGTTGCCACTTAACCAGTTTCTTGGGGTGGGCACAGGGATAAGACAGTGATACTAACTCTTGACAATGCTCTTGTTTTAGCGGGTCTGTGAGGTTTAAATGCTTTCCGTGGGTTGTTTTCTGAAGCCACCGATCATTCCTGTTGAGCAGTTTTGTTTAACAACCTCTTGTATTTAACAAAACCTCATCCTTACAATTGTCTATTTAGAATACATCAAAATGGCCGATCACTACGTACCAGTTCCTGGAGGATCCAACAATAACAACTATGCAAATGTGGAGTTGATAGTGGACATAGCCAAACGCATTCCAGTACAGGTACAACTGTTTTATTCACATGAAATACTATACTTTTGCCACAGGGTTGTTGAGTAGAGGGATGAAGATGGCTGCTGTGGGCGTCAGTTCGATGTTGATATAAATGATTTGTTGACATGTTAATTTATTGCAATATTGTACAATGCGTTGACTGATAGTTATTAAAATGAACAATTTTAAAAGATAAAATGTGTGGGGGGCGCTAGAGTGCCCACGGCAAGATGGCCGCACTGTAGTGCAGCTCTGCCGGCCGTTATAAGGAATACATAACTAATCTGCACTATGGGTACTCATTAGCGGTGCTAGAAATTGGTATCAAGAAGAGATACGTAGGAAAGGCAAGGCGATTCAAAAGGAGGAGCGGATTGCAGAAAACAATTGAGAATCACAGAGCTGCAATGCACTGGGCTGTAACTCAAAGTGAAACAAGTTGGCGACCAAGAGTGCTATCGTGGAGACTGAGAGGCTGTGCCCCGCTGGCGGTATAGAACGGTCATCACAACTTAGCCATAAGTGCTGGTCTGTGCCGATTCGAGCTGCGCAAAACCTCCATCGCTGCATGGTAGGACTAAAACCAGCAGCTGCGGAATGTAAGAGCGTACCTTGGGAGGTGGCAGCTGACACCTGGCGGTCGGCGTCTGGCAAGCGGTGTGGTAGGAGTGACTGTGCAGCTGCCTCCCGTGACTGTAGCACTGCTGCTGGTTACAGTGTGGCAAAACGGCAAAATGTGGAAACGGGAGAACTTGCTCCAGCCACCTTTCCCATGTAAGTGGCACGCGGAAGTCTGGTTCAGGGCCCGTACCAGTCCAGTAGTGTGCGCTGTCGGAGGGAGATGCTGGGAAGGCCCGCAGTGGAGCCGCGATAGTCTGGGACCAGCTGGGACGGCTGCATTCCCAATCTGTGCGAAGACATTCAGGCATACTGGTGGCATATTAGAGACTGCTGTGAATCATGGGGCATCTGAGCACTTCGAGGGAAAACGGCTTGGGTCCCCCACATCATTGATTCTGCGTGTGGTGGGGGGCAGTGAAACTGCGCAGCAGCATCTTGAGGCCTAGCGAGTATCGGCGTGAGGCCTAGATAACTTGGAGGTATTTCCCCTTTTTTTCATTATCCCTCTAACATCAGGCCAAGGCAATCAAGGCAGCCAACACTTGTCGTACTCAGTGAGCCTACTGAGCTATACAAGGGGACCCCAGAACGTGAGAAGGTAGCGGAGCAGAGATCTGGGTGCCGAGAGTGTGGTGCGGTCTCCACTGGTTTGTTTGTCCTTAGGGGGCTGAACACAGAACGGACTGCTGTTGCAGGGTACTCTTCCCTCCTGCCTGCGACCAGTACTGTGGGAACTGCAAATATGGGCAAGTCTGATAAACAGTAATCAAGATTAAACTTCGAGTCTCGCTGATCGTCTTGTCCTGCGGCGATGCACTCAGACATGGAAATGGAAGTTGGGCAGCCGAGTACACCATTATTGGAATCCACATTGCTGGAGATGCATTTGAGCCTACAGGCCATAGACCGAAAGATAGATACTCTCGCGCTGAGAATGGATAGTATGGCTGCTAAGCTGGGTAAACAGGGGGCGCACCTTACCACAGCAGAACAGCGAATAACTCTCAGTAGAGGGCGAGTCTCATGAGACAGTGGGTAAATGCTGTGACATGGAAAAGATTCTGGAGGTCATATTGAGCGATAAATTAAGCTTGGAAGCACGCTCTTGGTGCAACAATTTGTGAATCATGGGGATTCCAGAAAGCACCAACACTGGCCGCTTGGAAGATTACATAAAGGCGATGCTAAAGGACATTTTTGGCCCAGAGCATCTCTCCCAGGTGTTGATCATTGAGAGAGAGAGAGCAAAGATCACTTGCCCCCAAACCGCCGCCAGGAGACCCCCTGCCCCATCATAGACAGGCTTTTAAACTACTGGGATCGCAACACTGTTCTGCGACTGGCAAGGAAAAAACAGAATACTAGCTACCAAGGGAATGAGGTATCTTTTTTCCCAGATTTCACTGTGGTGGTCCAGGCGGCCCGCAGAGAATTTGCCACAGTCAAGAAGAAACTGCGTTCTGCGTACATTCCCTATGCGATGATGTATTCCGCTCGGCAAGACGAAGATCTTCACTACGCCTGGAGCAGCTACAGATTTTGTGAAACATGTGCAATGTAATCGGCCAAGCCCAAAGCGATCGCTCTCTCCTGCACGGTCGCAATAGATCCTGCTTTGGCGAATCAATAGAGCAGGGCCAGGATACCAAAAGTGTAGCAACTGCCAACATGAGAGGGTATTGATGACTGCTTGGGCAGCCGAGGTACCACACTAGTGGACTGACCTGTTGGTTGATTGCATTCATCTCCCGACTGTATTTGCCGGAAGCTGTGGTAAATGAGGGGACCTCCAATTCTATGCTGTATCGAAGGTAAAAGGATTAAAGGTGTAATAGGTAACACTATGACGCCATTACGATGTTAGCGATGTTAGATTCTTCGGGGGTACTGTTTGGAGATGATATATAGAGTTGTAGTCATCAGTGTATACTATTTGTCACTGTTATTGTTACTTCAGGCAGGGGTATCTGCTTAAGATGCGTGGTTGGACAAACAAATTCTCAATTGTAGATGATTCAAGCTAAACTATATATTGATACGAACCCACACTTTTCTTTCCAGCCACCCCGTGCTTCGGTGGAATTTAAGGCATCAGGCCGCCCTGTGAGGGTATACCCTATACTGGTTATGCTACTATATGTTTTGTTGTCTTAGGTGAGTCTTTGACATGTTTGGGATGCTAAAGTGGGAGGGGGATTGCGGGTTGTTGAGTGCGTTTTATGCACAGTACATCACAGGCAGGTAGACACCTATGTCCCGCAGGTACGACTGGCTGAGATACAAGGGAGGACGCGCATGCAAGATCAGTGTATGCTGGATAAATGCTAGGGGAGGTTAAACTTATGACATGGAATGTCAGGGTCCTGAATAACCACCCAAAAATCAGACAAGTGTTGGCATACTTAGACAGGCACCAGGTGCATCTGGCATTCCTGCAGGAGACCCATCTCACGAGCATCGGAGAGAAAAGGGTGGGGGCAAAATGGGCAGTGGTGAGAGTAGCATCATCATACTCCTCCTATGCCAGGGGAGTAATTATATTAGTTAAAAGAGGTACACTCTGTATGCTCACTCTCACAGAGTCGAATGACATAGGCCGGTTTACACTAATACAGGGTAATCTCTGCGGAACCAATCTCACTGTTATCACAACTTATGGGCCAAATGTTGATGACCAAGAGTTCTTTTGAGGACTGGAGAGTAAACTGTATGCCCTCCAACCAGAAATAATATTAGGGGGGGGGGGTATCTAAACACTTAGATCCCAGTATGGATCATAGTGCAGCACTGAGTGGCTGCAGAAACGGGCAGCACAAGTTATCCACGAGGCCCTGGGCACGAGAGGGTACGCATATCTCCTCTGTACATAATGATCTCTGAGGTGGCATCTTCCTGGGTGAGAGAGGTTGTGCACACTCCACGTACTGTCTCGGATCACTCACCTGTGGTATTAGATCTGGGAATTCCCACACAACTCCCCCAATCGGTTCAGTGGCGGCTGCAAGCAACATTGCTGCTGGATCCGGTTTTCAGGGAGGGGGTACGTAAGGCTATTAATTTCTTTCTGGAAAATGAGGGTACAGTGGAGGGTGCAGGCACTTCTGGGAAGCTTTCAAGGCAACGATTCGGGGGAATTGCATTGGGTTGCAGACGGGCGTGCTGAAGGATTTACGTTCCTGGATGCACAAGATAGAGAAAACACTAGTTAGGTTGGAAAGACATTATGAGGAAACCCACAATATGGAGACCATGGCAGAAATTCGGGAGCTGGTTAGGGAATATAATGAGACGGTGGATCAAGAAATGAAACATCTGTCCAGGCACTGGGTGGCCAGAGCATATGAGAAAGGCGAGAGGCCTGGCCGTAGTATGGCTGCCAAGATTAGGGCACCACAGGTGCAAGAGTTCATCACAAAGTTAGAACTCCAAGATTGTGCAAAAAGCTACAACACGTTTGTAAATACTTAACCACTTTGTGGATTACTATTCTGAGTTATATGATCCATGTGAGGCAGCTACTGGGGAAGAGACACATGCCTATTTGGAGGAATTCGTGCTTGCTTGCTTGTCCCCTGGGCAAAGAGAATTTCTAGTGCAACCAATTAAGGTTGAGGAGGTGAAGGAGGCTTCACAGGCGCTTCCTGGTGGCAAGGCATCAGGTAGTGACGGGCTACCTAGTGAATTTTACAAAACTTATTCAGAGCTGCGAGCTCCGCGCGCCGCTTACATAAAATGTATGTCGAAGCTTATGAAAATAAACTGCTCCTCCAACCGCTGCGTGAAGCACTAGTTATCACCCTACTGAAACCAGGCAAACACCCTGGGGGATGCGAAACGTATCGACCACTGTCACGTTTGAATACAGACACGAAAATCAAAGCAAAAATCATAGCCTCCAGATTGCGCCCGTTGCTCCGGCATTGGTACTTCCTGATCAATCGGGATTTGTCCCATCCTGCTTCACCACACATAATTTGCCGTGTTGCATCAGCTTGACCCGAATGTTAGAGCTGCGGGGGAAACGGCCACTACAACGAGGCCGTTTCAACGAAAACCATAACCACGCATGCATTACAACGCATGCGTGGTTACAACGACAGCTTTTACCACGCATACTTTTACTACGATGTACGTAGTAAAGGCATGTGTGGTAAAGGGTAAAAATAAAAAAGGGGTGTTTGGGGGGGCTTGCCCCCCCAAAAATAAACCACTAACTTTTAGAGGAGATGTGCAGGAAATCGGCGGCGCAGGGGAAGGAAACGGCCGTTTTTTTTTCTATTTATGACGTCACCACGGAAAAAACGTGGAGAAGGAAAAGCGTGAAAATAGTATTCCGTTGTAACGCATGCGTGGTAAAGGCATGCGTTACAACGGAGTTCGTTGTAAGATCATACAACCCTCCGCTCTAATTAGAATGGTTTGGGTGGGAAAACAACCTCAATGTCACTGGGAGGTTCTTACCAGACCATATGCATAGGGGGTTTTGGTGCCCCTGACTTATACCTCTGTTACCTACGTGGACAAGCGCATTTCGCGCATTACTGGTATTTTCCCCCGCCTTTCCTTCCCCACGTTGCTGCGGTGGCAGATGTTGCATATCCGGAACCACTGACTGCTATTTTACCATGGGCCCAATCATTATGTCCCCGGCGGGAAATGAGCACAATAGATTGCACAGTTAAGGCTTGACAGACGTTAACAGCGCGAGCGGGGAAGCTGCCTCTGTATGCCCCGGCACGGCCATTGGCACAACCCCCTGCCATCTCTGTAGCGCGAGAACCTGAAGCACTTTCTATCTTGGCAGATACAGCAATTGTCACAATGGGTGATTCCTACCCAGAAGGCACGTTTATTACCCTGGAGGCTACACCGGCGCGGAAGCCCAGCACCCAGCTGTTGGGAAACGGCCATTACAACGAAGCCGTTTCCACGAAATCGGTAACCACGCATGCAGTACAACGCATGCGTGGTTACCACGAAAGCCTTTACCTCGCATACCTTTACTACGAGGTTTGTAGTAAAGGTATATGTGGTAAAGATAAAAAGTAAAAAAAGGGGGGCTTGGGGGGGTCTCCCCCCAATAAAAAAACTCACCTGATGTCACGTCGGTTTATGTATTTTATCAGCGTCGTTTAAGAGAAAACGGAAAATAAACTTCCGCTTTCTCTTAACGACGTATGACGTCACCACGCAGGCAATCGAGGTAAATGTTATGCGTGGTAAACGAATTCCGTTGTAACGCATGCGTGGTAAAGGCATGCGTTGCAACGGAATTCGTTGTAACGTCATACATTCCAGCTGTTGGTATTCACATATTATAGATTGAAGGAGGCCCTTATAACCTTAATGTATTACACCCCGTCAAACCGCGGACACTGAAGCTTCTACATTCATACTCGCTTGTCCGTCCCACACGAAAATGGTCACTCAAATATATAATGCAATGCAGGCAGACCCTGCACCACAACATAGCAAAGGTATGGAGAGGTGGAATGAGGTACTTGACAATCACAGGAAAGGATTGGGACTACTGCTGCGCTCTCACAAGATTATTAACAGCTAACTGTAATTTGCGCATCATTCATTTTAAATATATACAACAGCTGTATTATTCGCCCAAACAGTTACAGAGATATGGGCTAAGAGAGTCGGCTAACTGTAAACAATGTAACATGCAAGATGCAGACTTTATACACCTGGTATGGTATTGTGACCGAGTGCAAGCATTCTGGGGGAAGGTCACAAAGGCTCTATCTGATATGGTCTCGGAACCGGTGGGATGTACACCACAGATGTGTCGGTCTGGACTTACGGGACACTTGAAGCTGCAGAATCAGAGACGTGTGGCGATTTCACTTTTGTTAGCAAAAAGGAAAGTGGCTCAAAATTGGGATGATAGAAGCACCCCCAAATTGCAACAGTGGTTACAGGATATTATATATTGTAGAGATAAGTTATCTCACTATGCTGAGGAACTTCCACTGCCGTCAAGACCGAAGGACATTTGGGCCCCATTTACTCCTTATCTGTTGACAACCCAATGTGCAAATCCTCCTGATGTTCCCTCGGAGGCTGGACTAATTGGCTAGTCCCGGATTAATGTATGTATATACAATGCTGTGTAACAAACAAGGTGATGCGCAAATGACCTGTACAGACCCGGAGCAATGTGATGTACCTGCTTGTTCTTTGTTTGTATGTGGTATGATGTTGTACTTGAATAAAAGTTCATAAAAAAATAAAAGATAAAATATGTTATGGGGCAGCATATACTCTGTACAGAGACAATGGTCTAAATCCCAGGTGTTTCCAAAGTTTGTCGTTTTTTGTTTTTTAAATAATTTTTATTAAACATGTTACAGAGGACAGATACACCTATACATTATTGCAGATGTTAAATAAAAACGACAGGGCAGGGAAATAGGAGCTCAGGGGTGAGGGGTTTCTCCAGAGGAGGGGCGGTGGGTGGAACACAAATATTTCCTCTGTACACATTTCATTTGTCCCAGATTGCTGTCCACTTTTTGGGGCATCCTCGGGCAACATACACTGTTTTTTCCCTAAGCATGCACCAGTCCATGTCTGTCTTCCAGGAAGACAGTGTAGGCGACTCTCCAGATCCCTATAACCGGGCAATATTCCTATTGGTCACCATGAGGCCCAATGTGACCCAGGTTTTCCCCCTTCTGTTGAAATCCGTAGGCTCCCAGACGTTTAACATACATCGTTTGGCTTCAGGCCGGAGTTCCACCTCGAACACCTCATTTATACATTTGTGTATTCTCTTCCAGTATCGCTGGATAGTTGCACATTCCCATATTATATGCATTAAAGTACCCTCTTGGGCACATTGCCTCCTACACAACCCATCAGATGCTCTTCCCATGCTAACGAGCCTGGCCCCCGACACATAGATCCTATGCAGAATTTTCAATTGAACCAGGCGGAGTCTGTAAGAGATAACAACCTCTCTTGGGGATGCCAATGCCTCCTGCTATTCCTCCTCGTCAAGTTCTAACCTGTCTCTCTCTCTCACCACCCCTTGGACTGAATGAGTGGGTTGGGGGGGATATTTATTAGTTTTTTTGCATGCAAGTTAGATCGCTTTTGTGGGCATGTAGCCATCCAACAGCGGCGACGACTCTGGGGGAAGATTCCCCTTTGGGCAGGTTCGATAGTAGTGCATGTCACACACCTGCGGATAACGGACGTATTCTGAATTGGCTAATTCGTATTCTTTTTTTTTTTTTGGTTAAAGACTTTTATTGGTCAAAGTACAAGAACACAGCCATAGGCCTACAACCCAGACGCGGGCCGGCCGCAAAGTACATCTGTCTTTCAACACCTCCAAAAATATATCATCTCCGTACATATTAAGTATTCAAATAATAGCAGGTGACAATACAGAAGCTGAATCTTGTAAGGATTCTAACTCAATTAGCAAGCAGTCTTGTTTTATAAGCAACCCAACAGTACGTAACCATAGAACATCCCCCCCATCAAACATCCCAGGTTTCAGATCTGACTCCAGCAAATGTTGTATTCAAGTGTACATCCAGTGAGGTACATAGAACGACACAAAGGGCGTGTCTCAATATCATACCGTGAAGACGGAAAGCTATGAACCATCCGTGTTACACCATCAACAATCTTTGCAAGGCTAAACCACTCTCACGTCGCACTCATTCATCTGAGGCTATCCTCCACACCAGACTTGATCTAGGGGCTCCCCTCCACCGCCGTCCTTGACAACATGTACATTGTGTACGGACCCCACACATCCTTAGACCTGGAGGCTTCTGGCAATTCCTCGTAGTAACAGGTCAGTTGATCGCGACAATACGCCATGTCTTGCAACCATAGCTTGACAGCAGGTGCTCGCCTCCCGCCCTAAGTCACAGCCACTCTGCGCTTGGCTATTTGCAATGCTAACACTATCAGACGCCGAGCTCCAACAGGCAATCCAGAAGCTATACCCAACAAGCACAACCGCGGTTCAGCAGTCACCTCTATGGAAGTCATCTCAGTCAGTGCCTTCGTCACCGCAGTCCAGAACTCGTATACCTTAGCACAGCCCCACGCCAAGTGTATGAAGTCAGCATTTTCTGCGCCACATCTCACACATCTGGAGTGATCCCGCAGTCCATATCTCAACAGTTGTGCGGGTGTGTAATACCATTGCTGTAAATATTTATAGTGAATGAGACGGAAATTCCCATTGGCCGCAAACCCACCCGTCCCAGAACAGCATTCAGTCCATTCCTCATCAGTCAGCGGATCCGGCAAACATGCGTCCCATCTCGCTTTCGCCAATACACCACCCCCGCCCTCGTCCTCCTGCGAGGCACGATATAAGCGCGAAACCAGTTTCACACGATTCGTAGAGGAGTACAGTAACTGCAAGGCACCTAACACTGGGGGTTCATCCGGGAAGTAGGGATACAAGTCCCGCAGCGCAGCGCGTAGCCTAACATAAAGGAACGTGGCCATAGTGGGATTAGTCGTGCTATCCAACAGAGTCTGCAGTTGAACGAACTTGGCATTAGGAAATACATGCCCCATGTTATGTATGCCTGCCCCTTGGAGAAGCTGGAGTGCTCCCACTTCGCTGGTGACCGAGATCTCGGTATGATATAGCAGCGGCATATCCGGAGCATACAACGGCAATCTATCCGACCTTTTGCCCAACTCTTGCCAAGCACAGTGTGTGCTGCGTACCGTGTCCACCTCCCCCTTCTCAAACACAGAGTACCGATTTACTAACATGGCCTTCAACGGTCGCGGAGTGACTGCACTAGCTTCAAGCGCTACATGTGGTGTATATGGCGGTGCCGACATCCAATAAGAAGCAAAGTGAGCCTGCGCGCAGAGATAGTACAGTTTCATATCCGGTACTGCAAAAACCCCAAGTTCGTATGGCTTCGTTAGAACATCCCATCTCACCCGCGCCTTCTTACCGGCCCAGGCCAGCATGATGAGCAACGATTGCAGTTGTGCAAAAAAGTGTGACGTCAGGATGATGGGCACATTGACAAAATAGTACAGAAATTTAGGTAGCACCACCATTTTGACGATGGATACCCTATCCGCAAATGATAGCGGCAGCCTAATCCATCTCTGCACCTGGTCTTCCAATTTCGAGACCGCCACTCCGTAATTGGCCCGCAGGACTTCAGTACAATCCCTGTGCACCCAGATTCCCAGATAGCGCACCGGTTCCAATGCCCATTCCAATGGAAATTCTAACGGGAAGGGCATGGTGGCGTCAGTAAGGGGCAGCAGAATGGATTTATTCCAATTTATCGAGAGACCAGAAAAAGGCTCAAACCGTATGAACTCCCTCAGTACTCTCTCTAGATGCTGAGCTGGATCTCTGATATATAGCACCATGTCAACCGCGTACATGGATACTGCAAATGACCTTAGCGGAAACCTTAACGCTGAGGCAGCATACCTTTGCCGCAAAATGCAGGCCAGTGGTTCCAGCATAAGAGCAAAAAGCAGGGGCGAAAGAGGACACCCCTGCCGAGTTCCCCTTTGAATACCGAACGTCGCCGACACGTGGCCATTAATCCTCACCCGCGCCATCGGTTTTGTGTACAACAAAGTTATTAAGGACGTGAAAAAGTACGGCGCACCCATCCGGTGCAGCACCGCTCGCATATATCTCCAAGCCACAGAGTCGAATGCCTTGGCTGCATCCAGTAGTACCGCCACCGCGGAAAGTTCCGGCTTGAGAAGATGCAGAATCGCGAACAAGGTCCTTAGGTTGTGAGCAGTGGAGCGGAGGGGAACAAAACCAGATTGGTCAGGCAGGACCATCACTGGCAGAATAAGTCTCAGACGTGTCGCCAGCACTTTAGCTATGATCTTGACGTCTGTGTTGATTAGAGACAATGGTCTGTATGATTCGCATAGATTAGGCGGCTTGCCTGGCTTCGGTAGTGCCACCAATAACGCCTCCCTCATTGTGGCCGGTAGCTGTCCCCGTTCCAATGAGTCCTCCAGGACAGCCGCCAGTCGCAGTAATAACAAATCTGTGTACTCTTTATAAAATTCTGACGGTAAACCGTCTGTGCCAGCCGCTTTGCCATTAGGCAGAGCAGAAATCGCATCCCGAAACTCCTCTTCCGTGATATGGTGCATTAAAAAATCTTGCTGCCCCTTGGACAGCCAAACTATAGCGATATCGTCCAAGTATTGTGCCAATTCTTCCTCGTCAGCCGTGTTCCTGAAACTATACATCTGCTCATAGTACTGCGCAAAGCAATCTAGGATACCCGCAGCACTGGTGACAGTGTCGCCCTCATGTATTATTTCCTGAACTCCGCAGTGCCTCGCCCACGGTTCTCTAATCCTATCAGCTAGCCCTCGTCCCGCGCGCCCCCCTTCACTGTAGTACCGCGCCTTGGAACGCTTGGACAAAAAGTTAATCTCCTGGTCAGCTAGTTCGTTATAAGCAGTGACTTTCTCTCGAATCTCAGCTAGCCTAAAATCTGTAGAGAATTGTTCCTGCAGCCGTTCCAATGTCAATAGTTCTGCCTCCAGTTTGCTCATAGAGTTCCTCAACGATTTAAGCACCCCAGATTGCATACCTATACACGCACCTCTAATCGTAACTTTGAACGCCTCCCATACAGTGCCCATACTCTCCACGGATCCCACATTCCTATCAAAAAATTCTTCAATACAGGTTCTTAAGTCCTCCCGCAGTACCAGATCCTGCAGCATCCCTGGGTTTAAGCGCCATGAAAATGGTGCCGGAGTGTGCGACGGCCAGTCGAGCTCCCTTAGCACTGGAGCATGATCTGACAGGGTCCTGGGTAAATGGTCGCTGCACTTGACCCACCCACTGATATCTCGGGTAACCAGCCAATAATCCAATCTCGACCAAGTGTCATGGGCAGATGTGTAGCAAGTGCCCTCTCGCACGCCCGGATGTCCCAACCGCCACACATCCACCAATCCAAAGTCACGCATACCATCACGCACCGCGTCTGCTGCTTTCCTATGTACAGTTGGCCTTTCATCCTTTTTATCCAGCATCTTGTCTAATGTCACATTCCAATCACCTCCACATACAAAAGCCGACGGCGGCAGGGCATACACCTTGTTCCACAGATCAACATAGAAATCCGGATCGTCCACATTCGGACCATAGATATTCACCAACGTTATTAATGTGCCATATAGTTTCCCCTGTATAATAATGTATCTGCCCTCTTTATCAACCTCTTTATACATCAAATCAAACTGCACATTCTTCTTGATTAAAATCATGACCCCTCGTGCGTAGGAGGAGTAGTCCGTTGCCACTCGCACTCCCGCCCATTGCTTAGCCACGGCATCAATTGCTTTCCCCCGGAGGTGTGTCTCCTGAAGAAAGACCACCTGCGCCCCATGTTTAGAAAGAAAGGACAGCATTTGTCTAGATTTCTGCGGTCTGTTCAGACCTCGCACATTCCATGTTATCCAACAGAGCTTCCCACTCTCAGCCATAAAGTCCGTACATGCCAGATTCCATCAGCCTGCACACAGAGCCCACCCCCCAACGGTAAATGTCAATCCAGGAGCAACCCAGCAAACAGTGAATTATATTCATCATCCAGAGAGTATCACGTAGCATCACCCTTATTGCGAAATCACAACCCTCCCCGTCGCACATACACTCACATAGCAACGTATCCATCTGAAACCTTTGAACTTCCCCCATCCACCCCTCACCCACTTCAGCTCCCCCAACCTGCCAAAGCCTTCCCCGACCCCCCAACCTCCCAACCAAAACCCCTATTCGGAGCACATTTTGGGGAACTCCCATAAGCGGGGGCGTAGAGGTGCCCAACTTCCACTAACCAGTGTAGTAGAAGAGGATCGGAATAGACAGTCATCCCTCCGCCCCAGTTGACCAAGCCCCACGACCCATAATACAAAATGGAAGATAACAGCTGTAAATCCGGTAATAGTCCCAGGAGTCAATCGCAGCCACCCAGCAGCAATCATAACTTCTCAATGTCAGACAGTGACCTTACCCACGTTCCATCCCTCTGACAATGGAGCCAGAATGACTCACACCCAGTCTTATTCCAGCGGGTAAACATCGTAAAGCACCATAAACAAATACAATGACAGGGCCCTCAAACGACATATCCCCTTAACCAGTGTACAAAGGGCCATCCCAGTACGCTCTGCCAGTCCGGGCTTCGCCCACAAACAGCAATCGCGCAGGTCTCAACATCCAAACTCAAGAAAAGTGTTCATCTATGTGTTCATCTACGCCGCAGCATAATAGACAACGGGCAATGTCTGTGCCATCCAGAGACATCCGATCACTCAGCCTCTTCCAGAATTTCGTCTTCCCTGTTCTGTGCCGCATTTGCGTCTCTTTTTCTTTTCTTTAGCTTTTTCGCATAATCCATAGCTGCCTTGGACGAGGTGAAGATTTTTTCGGACGGTGGACCAATCCGGAGTCTGGCGGGATATAGCATTGCGTACGGAACGTCTTCGGCCCTGAGAAGTTGTTTCACAGCCTGAAATTCTTTTCTCGCCGTTTGCACCGCCACAGTAAAATCGGGATAGAACTCCAGTTTACTGCCTTGCCAGTCTATGGTGCCCTTCTCTCGCGCCAGCCGAAGGATCACGTCCCTGTCCTTATAATTCAATATTCGGGCAATAACTGGTCGCGGTGCCGCCCCGGACACCGGTCTCTTAGCAAGAGAACGGTGCGCTCGTTCCACTATGAACACACAAGATAGTTGTTCAGCACCAAAAATGTCAGTGATCAGCCGTTCCATGAAGTCTTCCATGCGACCAACATTTGTGGACTCGGGCAGGCCCGTGACGCGGATGTTGTTGCGTCTGGACCTCCCTTCCAACTCCTCGTTCTTGGCCTGTATTACTGCCAGGACGCGCTCCATGTTAAACACTTTCGTAGTGACTGTGGTCAAGCCTTCCTCCGTAGCAGACACGCTCTGTTCCACCTCCCCCATCCGCTCATTTTGTCTATCAAATTGGGTGGCCATGTGGTCCAGTCTGTGAAAAACTGCCTCCATGGTGCCTTCAATGGATTGCAGTGTCTTCTGCATAGCTACAAGGACCCCCTCCAAATTCGGCGTGCCGCCCGTTGCTCCAGCAGCGCCGGAGACCGGTGGAACCTGCGCAGTAGACATGGGGGCCTTTTTCGCCTCAAACACCAACTTAGGCTGATTTCTTTCAGTCCTTCCCATGTCTCAGCCCACACAGCAGTGTCCTCTACAGTGGCAACACAATATTATACGGCACCCTGGAGTCCAAAGCAGAGAGTGTGCTCAGCGTCGCCTCGATCGTGTACCCCACTGCGAAATGCAGACACCACAGGCCCAGCCCTATCCTCTAAGGCGCTAACCGTGTATCTCCGGGCCGCTGTGTTCTTATCCACTGGCCTCCCGAGCTATTCTCACAGCGGGCACGAGTCGCACAAGTCACTTCAATCATAAAACACGGCCCACTCGGTCTCAGCTCGATCCCTCATGGTCGCTTGTAAGTAGCAGGGAACGTTAGTTGCACCACAGCCCCACAGCTCGCATTTAGCAGTGCAGCAAACGATTTCCAAATAATGTGTCACAGATAACACTCTTCCAAGGGTGGCCGCAGACACTCCGTGATCCAGCGCTTCCCTCGCCGGCCCTCTCCGACCCGCCCCGCCCCCACCAGCCACAGTTTGCGCGGCGCGGCCTAGCACGGCCCAGCGCCACCTCCGCAGCCTCGGGCTATCACAGGCCGCCTCCCCACTCACCACAACCGGCGGAAGTCGGACCGAGCCCTGCCGTCACGCTATCTCCACCGCTGACCGGCCGCTTCTCTCCGGCAGTCCCAAACACCGAGGCAACGTTCAATCAGCAGGAAGTCACCGCAGTCGCAGTCCCCAAGGTCGTGCTCCGCCGCAGTCCCCGGAAACAGCCTCCGCTCCCGGTCTTCACAATGGCGGATTCCCAGCCGGCAGCTCACTCGCCGCTTTCAGCCCCAGGGACAGTTCGGGCAGCTAGATTACCGGCGCCGATCGGGCACCCAGCAGTACTCCGCTAATGGCCACAGCACTTGGCACTTCACCGAGGCAGATTAACAGGATAAGTGAAGGATGTCGATCAGATCTGGCGGAGCCTCACATATGTGCGGCCATCTTGCCTGGCGCCCTCTAGCGCCCCCTGGCTAATTCGTATTCTTGCTGCAGGGTGGCAAAGGACACCACCATCCCCTTCTGCCACAGATCTCTTATCCTTGAGATTCTAATCAGATCCCAATTTCCAAACCCCTTGGAGGTCCGCAGAGTACCTAGCTGTTCGGCGTCCCACAATGGTTTGGCCAGTGTGAGCCTCCGGTCCCATCCCAAAGTTTTGGTCACCGCCTTCCAGCCGAATTATGTAGTTAATGAGAAACACTGAGGCCAAATGAAGAGCACTGATCCGGATGACATATTTTAGTCCAGTATAACTTAAGATTTGGTCCTTGGTTTGAGGGTGCTATTCAGGGCAGCATAGAAACGATCATTGGACGTTTGCAGAATTTGCAACTGATTGTAAATGTAAAGGGTTGTCTTTCACAACCTACATTAGTTAACATCAGTGACTTGCAAAATTCACCAGTCACATGATAGACCATCCTGATACTACATTAGAAATCCTTCTAGAAACAAGTTGAGCAAAAAACAAATGCAACTTTAGCCAGAAAGGAGTAAGAACCCAAAAAGAACGATTATCTGCATAATTAGTCCAAAATAAACTGCATGGATTAAAATGAATTGTCTCCTCCATAGTGTAAAGGTAAAAGCAAGCCATCGTAGTTCTTAATGTATATGTAACGAACACCGACCACTCGATCATTTTTAGAAACTGCGTGTTCAGTGGTAGTAGATAAGCATTAGTGTTGAACTTTTATTTCTACTCGCACCACGTAAACTGCTTGTTTTCACATAGCAGGGTTCTACCTTCTTATCTTTCTTGGGTGAAACTAGGGAGAGTGGCAACATTGCCTGGGTTCAACTGTAGCCTTTCTTTCACTTGCTCTGGCCAGCCCCTGACTTTTGGCTGGCAAATGTAAGCAAAACAGATAGTAAAAAGTGTGGATTTCTGTAGCAAACTCGTCAAACCTAGCCTGTGCTCAATATATACTTTCTGGTAAACCAGCAAAAATAGGATGTCCCAGTTGCTAGAAAATGTTAGTAATTCTTCATGCCTGCAAATCCCTTTCCTCAACACTGAATCTGCCATCCGAATAAAGTGCAATGTGCTAAACTGTTGCATTTGAACAACAGTGCACAGTGACCATACTTTTTCAATACAATTGGGCTTTTATGTCTTTATCACTAATAAATAGAACTGCAGTCAAAACACTGTACCTAAGTGAGCAGACACACAAGTTAAGAATTTGGTAATTGATTACATTGGACTTTGCAAACACAACGAAGATTAATTTTAGACATGTAGTGATAATGTTTGCTAATAATTGATATTTTTGAAAGAGCTGCAGATTAATTCATTAAATGTTCACTTTGATCTTTGATTAAATATCTTATATTGCCTCTTCTCCTTTGTCTTTCAGGCTGTTTGGGCAGGTTGGGGTCATGCGTCTGAAAACCCTAAACTTCCAGAGCTACTCCAGAAACATGGAATTGCGTTCCTGGGTAGTAGTGCATCATTCACTTGTATTCTCAAATGATATTATTTAGTATATGCCTTCCTACAATTCTGATTCGTGGGAGCAATGTGTTTCTCTAACTGGTCGCTCTTAACTAGCAAAGAGAAACTTTCTAACAGGTTGATTACTGTGTGACTGAGATTTTAAGTCGGGATAAAATATAGGGTCACCATTTTCGCTACCTAAAATGAAAGCACATTTGCTCTAAAACCACCGTATATCACCAGGTGAGTCAGTAAATCAATTCATGAATTAGAAACTATCAGTAACTTTAAACTGATTGGCCTTTTGCAAAAACTTCAGGCCTCCAAGTTTACTTTTTTTTCGTTCTGAAGTGCAGCATTTGGTGATTTTGAAAAAGTGACATTTTATGAAACCTGTCGAAATATATATATACGTAAACACAAATATTCATTTTCAAGCCATAGCAGGTAGAGCACTTATTGCGGTTTAAGGGGTGCTTTGGTCATGAAGGTCTAGTAATGCAATTTAGTAAAACGTTCTGTTTTCTAGTTAGGCCCCAAACTTGGGAAAAAAGCAATTTTAAATCATAAAAGCTTCTAACTCTGTAGGAAAATCTCATGACTGAAAATTGTCAACGTCTGGCAGGATTTTGGTGAAACTGTTGGGGGATAAAAGCTCACACAGGAGATTAGAGCAATAATTGTATATCTCTTCATGGGTGTATAGAATACCATTTTCAGCAGTCCATCTTCAACTAGAACTAACCAGCGACCCCTCCTTCCTCTTTGGGAGATGGTAATTAGAAAACACGGGCACCACTGATAGCCAAGGCACCTAATTGCGGGTTACATAGCAGTAGTCTGAGGGTTCTTTTGCTCACTAGTGGTGTACAGGCCTTCCAATACTATCACTCTCCTATTAGGTAAGCAAGTTAATCCGTATGGGCACGTGCTTCTTCCAGGAGTTGAAAGAGTGAGCAGAAAAGCCTTAATGTAGGCAGTGGAAGTGGTTAGAACCTAGGATAACGCATGGCACTCTGAAGGTCTATAACTTAAGGTCTCATCAGTGCTTCATATAGCTATATAGGAATTTGATTTACAGTTAAGTAAAACGAACATTTACCCTTACAAGACCGGAAGACAACGCAAAGGCCTTACTTAATACCTTATATTTTTTAGCTATGTCTCCAAAACTGGTTCTTATATTTACTTTATGCTGTAAGTGCTAGATTTTCTGCTATGTTGGGCCAGGTCAGTAATTTATAAAGTGGCTGGCCTTGGGTTATATTCAGAGGACCCCAGGACTCTTTGGATTTACAATAATTTTGATTATGCTCTAGTTGATGGACTGTAGTTGCCAGACAAAAGCAATACATTGTAGCCACAGTGCTTTCATATCTCCTGCCTTTTGTTCAAATGGCCTCCGGCTCTGGGTTCAGTACTGAGCACCTAAGTTGGTTGAAGCCTATGTTAGTTGGATTCCAGTTAAAAAGAAACAAAAAATCCCTCACCTGATCGTCTACTATCAAATGCGAGGGCTGCAGTCCCGCAAAGCAAATGATGCCGCTTTAGAGTACTAAGTGTGTCAGTTTCCAGTTCAAGGGAGACCCTTTAATTGGTGTGCAGCCTCAACATAGTGTTCAGTTCAAAACTTAACTGGTCTCCGTTGAGTGGAAATGTAAACATAGTAGTGGGTCAGCACCCATTGTGATGCCCCAAGGAGACTAGAATCTATCATATCACAAACATACAGTTGGAATAAAGATAAATGGTGAGGGGACCAAGGAGACTGGAGAACCATTGATTTCCAGTGGGATCTCTAATTTGGGCTTGCACGTCCTGTTTTAAGGTGACAATATTTCCAGAACAGTAGGGACTGGAAATATGTTTCAAACAATTCTGGGATCAAAATTGCTGTTGCCAGCCATTGAGAAGGTCCCAATGCTGGGGCTGTGAAGTTGCAAAACCTCCAGATCTCTCTGAGATCGAAGAAGAACAGATACAGGAACCTTAAGAGTACTAGACGTATCAAGAAGGGTGCAGCCTCACAAGTGATGAAATAGGAAAGTGTCTCTGCAGCTCCGCAACCCAGACAGTGGTTGACTGTTATTCAAAGGCCAGTTGAGCTGCAAGTATCTCTTGGTTCCTGTGTAGTTTGGCTTCCTTGAGTCTTCCTCCCTGCAGATTTTCAGTCTCTTGTGCTTTGAGAAGGTGTTCTTGTGGCCAAAGTAGTACCTCTTCTCACCCACCACAAGTCACTTCATGAATGACACCCGTCTCTTTGGACATGAGGCATATTCGTCACTCCAGCACTTTGATGATTCTCATGTTATAGCCAGGACAGTAGACCTCTTTGTTGTCCCACATCTACCTCAATCTGCTTGTCTTCCTGTCGTTGCTGCGGAAAGTGCTTCCAGCCGCGTCGGTTCACACCCTGCCTCCCCATCCTCTGCTTGGCCGAGGGCGTGGTACCCACAGACCAAGTGGCCAGCAGTCTGGTCAGTCCACACACCTCCCCCCTACTGCAACAACCTCCAAACCCTCCTAGTCTGCCCCTTTATCACCATGGTCACCCAGTTAGCAGCAGGATTCGCCATCACCTGCCTCACTGGCTGTCGATAACATCGGACAAATGGGTTTTGCAATTTGTCCGAAGGGGCTACTCCCTCCCCTTCGGGACTTCCCCTCCCCACATGCCACCATCTCATGATTGGCTGACCGAGGATCATCTCTCTGTTCTTCGCGAGGAGGTCATTTCTCTCTTGGCCAGGGGAGCCATTGAGAGGGTTCCTGGTCCAGATGTGCGCTGTGGTTGTTGTTTTTATTGCTACTTGATGGTTCTCAAAAAGGACAAGGGCCTTCAGCCTAGTGGTGTCTGGCAGGGCACATGGGTGGCTGGGGGGGGGGTGGTGGTGTGAGATTACTGGGGAGATAAAGGGGAGATAAATTCTTTTTAAAATCCACTTACCTTTTGCTGGCAGCCAGCTGTCTCTCCCCTTCGGTGCTTTCAGCCTCCTTCCCTCTGCTTCTGTAGCGGAAGGAAGCAGGAAGCACACAGGCACCCTCCTCTAAGTCAATCACAATGCAGCGTTGTGATTGGTCTGAGCGATGTGGCTCGGCACTCAGACAGGACAGTGAGGCTTTGCATCTTCCTCACCAGGCTGTGTGAAGCAAGCCTAGTGTGGAAGATGCAAAGTGAGCAGGACTGTTTGGCCGGCCCAAGAGGGCCAGCCAAGCAGTCATGCGCATTTGGAGTGGGCAAACCACTCCTCCCCAATAACCCCAGCCCGCCCTAACCCAGCCGGTAGTGAAAAATAAAATGATAATAAATGGTTAATTTATTTTTCCGAAGCACTGTTTTTAAATTAGTAGGGTGATGCTTTTCTGCCTTAATGTCGCGACAGAGACTGGTTGACTAACCTGGAAAAGCTGGGTACAGCAGGAGCAATGAGGATGCTAGTAAACCTCTTCCCCCTGTGCGACACCACCTGCGAGCTGCTATAAACTCACTCTATAGATCTTAACACAGCAGGGGAAGGGGAAAAAAGGGACAAACGAAATAATAAAGTTGTAGAAACAGGAACACTCAATGACGTGGGATGCAGGAATTGTAGGCTTAGCTCCTATAATGTCCCAGTGTTCCCTGTATGAGAGACGCAACACAACATACATGAGTTTTCTAGCCTCACCCACTCTCTATAGCTATATATATATATATATTACCTACTGGCGGTCGCCAGTAGGTAGTTATAGTTAGGATTGTTTTCCATAGGGAAACCGCAACATTCTATTGGGAATAACTTTGGCGCCGGTTGAGGAATCTGCCTGAAATTTTCCTCAAATTTGCCTCGCGGCACTCCGCTCCTTCCCTGAAAGTTTGGGGGGGGATTCGTCAAGCGGGGGCCGAGATAAAAGGAAGGTCCCAAAACGTGTTTTCCCCATGTTAATTTCCATAGGGCGGTTGGACTCACTTTTAGCCCGAACGGCTGAATGGATTTCCCCCAAACTTGGCAAAATTGTAGGGCCTGGTAGCCCGATGTGCCTTTGCTATGTCTCAAGATATGCGCTCCAATGGATTTTGAGTAATTTAGGTTCAAAAAAATATATATATCTATAAGCGCGCCCTGGTACGCGCACCGGGGAGCGCAATAGCGCATACCGCGAATACGCGAGCGGAAAGCTGATTGGCTATCGGGTGTTTGTAAACATTCCAAACAGACTGGAGCGGCCGCCATCTTGTGTCTCGGTAGGATAGAGACACAAGAGGGGCCAAAAACAAAGGAGGAAATAACCAAAAGGGGGCAGGGTGGACCCCCCCTGACCCCCTAGGTTTGATGTGGGGGACATAAAAGGGCCCCGGCGCAGAAAACGAAAAAAAAAAAATCGTTTTTCGCGGGGAGAGCGACCGGTACGTGCCCCGGTACGTGTACCGGGGAGCGTACCGTGGAGAAAAAAGCATGACCGAGTTTCCCAAAAAGTTGCTTTTTTTTATACATTAGAGGTAGTTCTAAAAAGAACGGTTGTTTTTATTCTTTTTGTATTTTTATATTTTTGTATTGTTTTTTTGAACATTTTTTACTTTTTTTTACTTTTCTGAACAGTTTTATATTTTTTTTGTATTTTTTAAGGGGAGAAACAAAAAACGGAATTCTAAAGGGCTCAACAGGAGCAAAAAAAAAAAAGCGGAAAAAATTAATGTTTCCTTGGGCACTTGTGGCTATCCCAAGCATGGTTAATAAGTGTGATGCTTTTCTCTCCATAGCATATTGTTTGTCCACAAAAAATACAAACCATTTTAAAATTGGAAAACTTTGTTTGTATGGTGGAGCACATCTCCCTAACTTCCGGTCCCGATGGGGTGGGAACATTAGTTTGGGAGGTGCTGGCAGAAGATTGGGCAGTGTTTTTGGACAGTTCCCTGACCTCTGCCCTAGCATAGTTATTTGGATGCTTCCGTTGCATATGTCTGATCATGGTATGGTTGCCAAAGGAGTATTTTTTGTTGGGATTCCCCTTTGACAGCTCCTGATGACATATTAAGCAGGTTGCCTTAGGCGCATTTACTTTTTTCTTGTCCATGGGGATTGAAAAAAACTGCCAGATGATGTGCTCTTTAGGTTTGTAGGTAATATTGCCCTCTCTGACGAATCTCCTCTCCTCCTCCTCCTCTTCTTGATCTCCACCACTGTGAAGTTGTGGTGGTCCTTGTGGTGGTCCTTGTGGTGGTGGTGGTGGTGGTGGTGGTCCAGAAGCTCCAGCAGCTGCAGCTAATGTAGCCATTTTCTACTGAAATAACTGCAGGTCTACCTCTCTCAAAGCACAAAGGTAGAATGAGGAAAAAAGGTGGGGTCTTTCATCATTTGGAAAAGAAAACTGTTCTGAACCAATGAAAAGTGTTATTTTTAGGTCACATGACCTGGCCTTACATCATTAGGAAACCAAAAGTGAAATGAACCAGTAAAAAGTTTTATTTTCAGGTCACATGACCCGACGCGCTTACGCTACGCGCCCCGGGGCGCGCAACGGTGCGCGCCCCGGGGCGTGCCCGGCGACGTCACAATGTTGTTTTCGTTCGCGAGAATAGCGCTAACGGGACGCTCACCGGTACGCGCCCCGGGGCGCGCCGTAACATTACGCTTACCCGTGCGTGCACCGGTACGCGCCCTGGGAGCGCTCCGGGCCAAAAAAAAAAAAAAATTTACATAATTATACAATATAAAATTCGTTATAAATTTTTTTACTTTTTATACCTATAGAGATTTGCTATTAAAAAACCATTGAAATTCACTGAAAAAACCATAGGTTTCACACCAGTTATAGTTACCAGGAAATTTTACTCGCATAAAACCATTGAAATTCCCACGTTATAGTTAGTTGGACTCACTATAACTTGCGCGCCTGCAATGCACTGCTGATGACGTCACATATTACATCACTCATGACATGGTCAGTGACATCACTCATGACATCACTGATGACACCATCCTTGTGACAGAGTAACAGACCTCCTTTCAGTGTAATGTAACCCTTGAAACACATATTCAAAAATAGAAACTAAAATTTACAAAAAAATGGAGATACCCATACCAGTTACAACAACCAATTCAGTAATTCCACCATCTATATACACATCCACTCATTCACCAACAGTTCTATATAGTCACTCATACATATACTCACTCATCATATGTAGTGATACACCTATACATCCTGTTACACACCGACAGTCATCCAAAAGATACTCTCACACATACTCACACATGCTAATGAACTATTGAACATCCATTTATTTGCATATACAGCTATACACACACTACCACTTTACTTCTAAGGAAACTTACACATACTTACTCTCTTAAACAATCACTTATAGAAACACATACTAATTTAAACAGGAACTCTTACAATCCCTCACTCTCACATATACTCACTTATATACATCAATATTCACATATACTAGATTAAAACATATGTAGTTACTGATAAAGACACTAGTGAGACAGTCATTAACTCACTAACACACACACATACACACTCATCCACCCATACAGTCCTGCACATATGCTGTCTTTAAAACACATGCAAAGAGAGAGTCAGTCATTCATGCATCTATGTGCTAAGTAATACCCCCACCAAACCATACAAACACTCATACTGATACTAAGAAAAACATCTAATAACCCATATACATACACATGTAGCTACTCACCAACCCATGCAGCCACTTATACACAAAGTGAAACAATAATACATATATTTAAATATTTAAACATTACTCACTAATATATGTATTCACTAAGATACACTTAATAAGCCACTTAACCAATCAATAAAAAAAAAAAACATCCATGTAAACACTTATTTAAACAATTATTCTTCCATCAACTTTTACATATACATGTATAACACATATTTATTTTTCAGAAAGACACACATTCACTGGATGGTGTCATCAGTGATGTCATGAGTGATGTCACTGACCATGTCATGAGTGATGTAATATGTGATGTCATCAGCAGTGCATTGCAGGCGCGCACGTTATAGTGAGTCCAACTAACTATAACGTGGGAATTTCAATGGTTTTATGCGACTAAAATTTCCTGGTAACTATAACTGGTGTGAAACCTATGGTTTTTTCAGTGAATTTAATAGGTTTTTTAAATGCTAATTCCTAACTATAACTGGTGTGAAACCTATGGTTTTTTCAGTGAATATATATATATATATATATACATATACATTGTGTCTACACTTACATGATGTCTGCCGCAATCATCCTAAGAACATAAAGGCACAAAAGGTAAAAATAAAGTAATGAAAATAAAGTGTTCTTTTTTTCTAGTAATCCAAGGCACTGCACAACTCAGCTGAAAAACCTTCTGTATCAAGTAGTCACTTTCGAAATGTACTCATCTAATACTGTAGTCTTGTATCTCGAGTATTTCTTTCCAAGCTGAGCTAGACCTTATGGTTCAAGGTGCACAAGGTCGGTACCATCCAAGATATGATGAGAATTCTCCGAGCCTCTCAACAACCCAACCAGGTTCAAAAAGCAAAAATGTAATCCAAAGGGGTATGCGACTGTACCCCTAGCTGCGTGTGGGAACAGCAAAGGAATTCCTTCGAAGAGCTCTCCTTCTTGCGAGCACACAGGCGCTAGCAATTAATACTGGGATATCATTTCCTGGCCTGGAGACTCAGGGAGCGCTGATATCGCGGTCGCGCTCCAGGGCGACCGCGAGGAAAGGCGGTCCAAGAAACACTCTAACTGATAGCGCCTAGAGATCAAGGCACAGCAGGACTTCCTCGTTCCCGGCCCTTGCGGGCGGGTGATAACTGGAAAACAAAAAGACGCGGTCACGCTCCAGCGCGAACGCGTGAAATTGATCAAATGAGGCGACTGGAAAACGCCGTCGGGACAACAAACAGAATTCTTCGAGTTCTGGCAAGCAGGGGCGGCTTCTCTTCTCGAGGCCGACTTCACCCAGGATCACAGGTGACAAGCACCAGATAACGAGAAGGGAGGTGCTTATATCGTAAATAGATGGAAGAAAGGGGAAGTAGAGATAGAAGACAGAGCTGTCCTATAGGTTTTCTAGGAGATGTAGTCCCCTAACCATTCGTGTCATTTTCGTTCGTACTTGGCTGCATCCCAGCCTATCTCACCCTGGCCTAAACGTGACACTTAGTGGAGGATCCGCCACTGCTTCGTCCTATCCTCTATCTCTGAACTCTCAATCTCTTCCTCAAAACAGAGACATTCAAAATGCTCATTTCGGCTCAGATCTTGTCTGCCCTGGACCCATGAGACTGGATGTAGCTTTGGACTTGCACTGATCTTTTTTTCGTATTCCTGTCCTGCCTGCACATCGGCGCCATCTGCGATTTACGGTAGACCACGAGCACTTTCAGTTCACTGTGTTTCCTTTTGGCCTTACCATCGTCCCTGGGGTGTTCACCAAGGTGATTGCGGTGGTTGCAGCATATCTGCGGAGGCCATAGAGGTGCCTGTCTTCCCATATCTTGACAACTGGCAGCTGAAGCTGGGCTCGCTCCAAGCTGTTGTCTCCCACCTCCAGACTACGGGAAAACTTCTGCACTCGCTGGATATCACAGTCAACCTGCCAAAGTCACACTTGACTCCCTCTCAGACACTGCCTTTCATCAGAGCTGTTCTGGACACAGTCCAGTTTTGGGTTCATCATCTAGAGTGGCAAGTCCAGGATATTAATATTATGATTCCGATATTGCAGCTTCTCTCCTAGGTTTCGATGAGACTGACTCTGAGGCTGCTGTACCTCATGGCCTCCTGCAGGTGACACATGCCAGATAGCATATGCGGGCTCTGCAGTGGGACCTGAAGTTCCAGTGGGCGCAGTATCCAGGGAATCTCTCCGACCTGGTCCAGATCTTGAAGGGAACGCCAAATGATCTGCAGCAGTGGCTAACGAATAACGATTGGGTCGGAGGCAGACCCCTCTCCTTTCCTCAAACCACGTCTCATAGTAGTGACAGATGCGTCACTCCTGGGATGGGCTGGCTATCTGGGAGAAGTGGAGATCAGAGGACTCTGGTCTCTGGCGGAATCCGGACTCCACATCAACCTGCTGGTGCACCGAGCGATCAAACTGGCATTGAAAGTCTTTCTGCCCTCGGTCGGGGGACGGCTGGTACAAGTGTTCACAAACCACATCACCGCCATGTGTTATTGCAACAAACAGGCAGGGTCGGGTCAGGGACCCTTTTTCAAGATGGCCTACCTCTCTGGGCCAGGCTGGAGTAGCAGGGCATATCCTTGGTGGTTCAACACCTGGCAGCTTCTCTGACGCCAGAACAGACCAACTCGGCCAAAGATGGCAAGCGGATCACGAATGGCATCTCCACTCGTAGATGGTGCAAGGTCTCTTTCAGCAGTGGGGAGAGCCTTGGTTAGATCTGTTCACCTTTGTAGAGAATGAGCAATGTCAACAGTTTTGCATGCTGGAGTTTCCAAGGCGGCACTCACTCGGACACTCTGCATCTCGAGTGAAGCTCTGGCCTTCTGTATGCCTTTCTGCCCATACCACTCCTACCCAGAGTTCTTAAGAACAAGTATGAATGGGCCAATGTTATCCTTGTGGCTCCGGACTGGGCACGGAGAGCCTGGTATCCAGGGCTGCTGAGCATGATCATCGATCCTCTGATCAGGTTGCCCCTTCGGGAAGATCTTCTGTCGCAGCAGCAGCGGAGGGTTCGCTATCCGAATCTGTCCACTCTTCACTTTCTTGCATAGATATTGACCCGCGACAGTTAACAGCTTTTGAATTTCCTCCCGAAATCTGTAATGACATCTTGGCAGCTAGGCTTCCTCCACCAAGACGGCGTACGCCTGCCGTTGGCAAATATTTGTAGCATGGAATCCAAAAAGACATTGATCCCCTTTCTGCCCCTTTTTCTGAAGTTCTGCTTTTCGTTCTTTCTCTTGCCCAGTAAGGCTCTTGTCTGGGCACGGTTAAGGGCTATATAGCTGCCATTTCTGCCTCCTCGCGTTTGCCTGATCAACCCACATTGTTCAAGTCCCCTATTGTAAATATGTTTTAAGGGTCTTACTCATCTCTTCCCTCCTTCGCCCTTCATTATGCCTCAGTAGGACATTAATTTGGTTTAGACTTTTTGGTGTGTGCTACTTTCGAGCCTTTACCCAATTGTGCCCTCAGGCTTCTCACCTGAAAACAGCCCTCCTTGTGACAATTACATCTGCCCGCAGAGTAAGTGAGCTTCAGGCCTTATCTAAATCACCTTACCTCTCAGTCTATCCTGACAAAGTGGTACTTCGCACAAGGGCCTCCTTTCTACCAAAAGTGGTCGCCTCTTTTCATGTAGGCCAGTCTATTACCTTACCTACCTTTTATGCTCCTCCACATCCCTCTCCAACAACAGCAACTCCACTGTCTGGACCCAAAAAGAGCGTTGTCGTTCTACCTTGACCGCACACAAGAGTTTTGGGTGGACGACAAATTCTTCGTGGAGTATGTTGGTGCAAAGAAAGGTCGGGGAGTGCAGAAGTGGACCATCTCCAGATGGGCCATGCTCTGCATCAAAATCTGCTACGCACTGGCCAAGAAGCAGCCACCTGATGGTTTGTGGGCTCATTCCACCTGGCCACTGTGTTAGCATGCGGAGTTATGGTCCTGGATGTCTGCCAGGCAGCAGCGTTGGCTTCTATGCCCACTTTCACTAAACATTACTGTCTAGACAGTCCGGTCCGCAGAGAGGAGAACTCTGCCTGTTTGGTCCCGAGGGATTTTCTCGATTGAAATTAGTTGACAGACCCTTCTATTGCTCGGGTATCTATTTATTTAGGATGGAGGGATCTGCAGCTACAAGTCTCTATCAGATGAAAAGTTACTTACCTTCGGTAACGCCTTTTCTGGTCAAGACTATATCTAGCTGCAGATTCCTTACCGACCCATCCATCCTCCCCGCTCTGCGAACAAATTTCTAGGGACAGGGATGACCCCCTTTTAGGTCCCTAGTTTTGACAAACTAGTGGTCAGTATTTTTCACTGCTCCACGCTTCTAGAGTACAAAGTCGTGAAACTTAACTGGTGTCAGCGCTCCTGGATGGCACCTATATACGTGCTGTGACGTCACTTCTGGCGGGGATGAGCCAGACGACAGCTGAGGAGCTGATCGACACCACCTTCCAACGTGCAGGGGTACTACTCACGAAAAATCTCCTGGATCCAGTCTGGCACCTGAGGAAATTCAAAGGTAAGGAATGTGAGGCTAGATATAGTCTCTACCAGATAAGGCATCGCCGGAGGTAAGTAACTTGTTCTTTAGGACTTTCGTTTGTCACACCTTCGTCTCAACCCTGGTTAGCTGTGGCTCTGAGCAGCACGGCTTACACAAAGGAACAAGTGTGAAGCATTTAAGCAGCAACAAACAATTGAAGTAATTGGGAAGACAAAAAAATCCAACACTGATTTATAAAAATAGACTGTATTTTTAGATACCACAATGAAAAAGATCTACTGGAAGGTTCTGGAGATATAGAATCTTCAAGTTTTAATACATCAAAGCATTTCACTCCACTACAAACTAGCATTGGCAAATTCAACACATTTGACACTTAGAATGTATTTCTTGGAATCACTTAAGGCAAACACCTCCAGTAGGGAGCTAGGCAGGGGAACACAGTAGTTCTTCAGAAACAGTTACCTCAGCAGGTGAAGCAGTCTTCAGTCAGTTCCAGGCACTTCTGTCCTTTGCAGGGCTTTCCTATGGAAGTGGTCCTTATGCAAGGGATGAAGGATGCTATAGAAGCTCAAGGATTCTGTGGATGCGATGTGGCGATGTGGTTGACAGGGGTCCTGCTGCGACTACTTCTCAGTCTTTGATGGTGGGGGAGGTGGTCCTCTTGGTGCTGGCAGATATACAGTTGCTACTGAACTACCAATCATGCAGTATTGTAGTCACCAGTGAGTCCTTCCTGGGTCGATAACTCGACCTCTGGGGGTCCCACCTTAATTCTGATGCAACTTTGTGTTGGATCCTGGTCAATGGTGCTGCTATGCGCTGGTGGGCGGCAGGTTGAAGCCTTTGGGCTTCCAACTTGCCACAGCAGGTTTCTTCAGTTTTTAAGAAGAGGCCAGTCATCGGGCCCTTGAAGTCTCTTGGCTTTGGCTGTGCTCTGGAGAGGCCTTCTTCTTAAGCAGGACACGGCAGGCACAGTCCCAATACTTTGCTAGCCTCCCGGTGCAGCAGGTGCCATCCACTGCTGTGCGGCCTCTCTTTGCTGGTCCCACAGTGCAGCAGGGCAGTCCTTCCTCTTACAGTCATGTAGAAATATGAGTTTGTACTGCCAGGGGTGCCCTATTTATGCTTTGATATGTCCACAGGCTACACTGTCCAGTACTTCAACTAGACATTCCACCAAAACGACAAGCAGCACAGCCTGCCAAGGTTTCACCATAGAGAAAAACTTCCCCTTTTACCAACAAAGCCTCTGGAATGATAGAGAGGAAGGGAAGGACAGACAAGCCCCATAGGCTGCCATTATGTGGCTCAAAAAGGGATACCGTGCCTTTAAGAAAACGTTCTAGAACTTTCTCAGTATCCCAGAATACCCTGCAGGTCCCATTTACTTTCAGTTCTTTTTTCCGGCTCCTGCTAGCAGGACCCTGGAGCATTGAGCTCTCCCTTTTTTGAGTTTGTTGTAAGAATTTTTGCACTTTTAAAGTGTGTGAGTGTTTACACTCGACGTATTTTGGTGCCCTCTTCCTCTTCTAGTATTCTGAGCACTCCTTTTTTGTCAAAAATGCCAGCATTGTTTGATAAATGCCCGGAGTGCTCCAGGAAGAAGGCCAAGTCGGACCCACATCCTGTGTGTATCCTGTGCCTCCCTTCTACTTATCTTCCTGAGAAGTGTGAGATTTGCCAGACCTTCTCCTCCAGGACCCTGAGAGACAGAAAGAAGATCAGGCTCAAAGGACTGGAAGAAAGAAGGCTGCAGAGTCAAGGTGGGTCTGGGCAGGCTGGATCTACTTCCTCTGCCCATGCTGAGGCCTCTAGGGGGCTCCCCAGCGTCAAGAAGGTCGTCGTCGATAGGCATGACGGCGATCTGCTCCCCGTCTCCCCAGGGCTCTGGGTCGAGGCGACATCATCGTTCGGCGTCGAGGGGACTGACGCGACCACCGTCGAGATAGCCGCCGAAGACGTTCTCATCATCGACATCGTCATCATCGACGTCGTCGTCGACACCTCGATGTGGTAAGGATTCCAGTCGGCGTCGGCGCTCGCCGTCCAGGCGACACGCCGTTCGCCCTCGGCGTCGACTCGGCGCTCGCCATCGAGGCGACGGCGCCGTTCACCCTCGACGTCGACTCGTCAGTCGGTGTCGAGAAGGACACGTTCGACGTCAAGGCGCAGAGCTTCAGCGTCAAGGCGCAGATCTTCAGCGTCGAGGCAGAGAAGCCCGTCGTCGAGGTATAGATCGTCGACGCCGAGACGGCGTTCGTCGGCGTCAAGGAGGCGTTCTTCGACGCCGAAGAGGAAGAGATCATTCTCCAGGAGGCGTTCTGGAGTCAGGAGTCCTTCCGGATTGTCCGGGGCACGACGGCAACGTCGGTCACCGACAGGGGGCGCTGCCTCTCAATCACCTACACCAAGGAAGAAGATGAGGGAGTCACCGGAAACGGTGTACTCTGTGGTGTACTCGACCCCCAAGCCGAAATCGGCTACTCCTCCTCCTCCACTGCGTAAGGAGGCGCCGCCGCGCACTCCTCCACCACCGCCTCCTCCTGTTCCTCCACATGCACCGCCAAGACCTCCGAGGTCGGTCTCATTGACGCACCTCCCTGCGCCACCTAAGGGGGCACCTCGGCCGAGGTCCCCGGTCACGCCACCACCGCAGGATCCACCTCAGGCACCTGCGGATCGCCCAAGGCCTAAAAGACCTAGATCTCGCTCCGGACGGAGAGGGAGATCAAGGAGTCGTCGTTGCTCATCGACGAGATCTAGACAGCGCCATAGGAAGGGTCGGTCTAGGTACAGCACGGGTTCGTCCAGCGCAAGGGATTATTCCCCAACCCTATCAGAATTCCCTCGGACGAGGGTATCCCATGTGGACGACGTGGTCTCCTTTCAGGAAGTCTTGCTGAGGGGTGCGAGCATAAGAAACAGGGGGTCCCCGCAAGAAGAAGTACAATACACTGGCAATCAATCAAGCAATTTAGAAAGGCCTTTCTAAATTGCTTGATTTATATCCAGTATTTGTCATTATGTGACATGTTCAGTGTTGTTAATAAATTGCAATACTGTGCTAAAATTTCATGATTACATATAATTGTGTTTGACTCTTGAAAATTTGCAAACTTCGTATTGTACTTCTTCTTGCGGGGACCCCCTGTTTCTTATGTACCACATAGCGCCCAGGTCCCCGTGACTGCATGGGTAAAACCCCCTTTTGTGTAATGTGTGGAGGGGTGCGAGCAAGCTGGGCATCCAACTGACTGTGCCTACGCCTACGATCTCCGTAATATTTGAGACTCTCCACAAGAAGCACCTATCTAGGCCTCTGTTGCCCTTAGTGCCTGGATTAGTGGATTCCGCCATGGAGTTCTTCCTCACTCCGGCGGTGGCGAAAGCAGCCCCCTCTAGGCTGCAAAAGAAGTACAAAGCTCCTGATGCGGACCCGGCTTTCCTCCGATTGGATCCAACTCCGGATTCCGTGATTGTGACGGCGGCAAGGAAGCAGCACGCCACCACCCCGTTCTCAAATGTGCCTCCGGACAAGGAGAGTTGCTGGTTGGACTCGGCAGGCAGGAAGGTGTGCGGGACAGCCGCTACCTCCATGAAGGCTGCCAGTGCATCTGCACTGTTGGGGCGCTATGATTGGGCGCTTTGGGAGTCCCTCCAACAGTTTGCCGACCTCCTCCCTCTGGAAAAGGAGGATTTTATGGAGATTGCTGGTGTCGAACCAGTTGATCAGCGCAGCTGCAGACTCGTCGCTCCTGGCAGCCCACGGGTACTGCCATGGAGTTAATCAGAGGCGCCACGCTTGGCTCAGACTGACGTCGCTGAAACCTGAAGCCCAGCAGAGGGTGGCCTACCTGCCCTTCTCGGGTGAGACCCTATTCGGGAAACACGCCGACGATGAGATGGCCCGCATGAAGGCGGAGGCTGAGACTCTGACGGCGGTGGGCTTGGAGAAGCCCAAGGACCAGAAGAGCTACCGCCCGTTTCAGAGACGGTACAAGGCACAGGGCAGAGGGTGAGGTAAACAGTCTGGAAAACAGCAGCAGCAGTTCCAGAGGAAGCCCTTCCAGAAACGTCAGAGGGGCAGGGGCGGTCAGCAGTCTGCCACCCCGACCAAAGGCCAGGCCGGGTCGAGGCCCTGAGCGGTTACTTCCCCGTCATCCGTTACCCACTCCGGTGGGGGGAAGCGTTCAATATTTCCTGGCAGAGTGGAGAAAAATTACTCCGGACAGGTGGGTGCTGAATATTGTTTGCAATGGATACAGTCTTCGGTTCACCAGCCCGCCTCCAGCAATTCCACCGGTTTGCTCGCAGTTTCAGCTGCGCGAGCTCCAGGCACCCTGTTAAGAAAGAGGGCAATGAAAGACGTCCCTCTGTCTCAAAGGGGAAGAGGTCTGTACTCACGGTTCTTTCTGGTCCGCAAAAAGGACAAAAACGAGTTCAGGCCTATTCTGGATTTGCGACACGCAAGCAAGTGGATTCGCAGAGAAAAATTTCGCGTGCTGTCTTTGCACCAGATTTACCCTCAACTGCAAAGGTGAGACTGGCTGTGCGCGATAGATCTACAGTACACAGTGTTGCCGTTCGGGCTGAAGTCTGCGCCCAGGACCTTTTCCAAATGCATGGCAGTGGTAGCGGCACACCTGAGAAAGAACAAGGTGTTTGTCTACCCGTACCTGGACGATTGGTTGATCAAGGCATTCTCCTTCTCGGAAGCTCAAGCGCACTTCCAGAAGACGTCCGTTCTCTTGAACAAGCTGGGGTTGCACATCAACATGTCCAAGTCTGTCCCGACTCCGGTCCAATGCCTACAGTACTTGGGAGCCTCCATCAATACGCTGTCTGCAAGCGTGTCTCCTTCGGAGGAAAGACGTTTATCACTCCTTCGGAATGCTCAGGCTCTTATGACCGCTCCATCTATGACAGTGAGGACGGTGTCTTCTCTACTGGGGTCGATGGCTTCCTGTATCTTCCTCACGCCACACGCACAGCTACACATGAGGCCGCTGCAGGAGTGTCTGGAGGATCAGTGGGACCAGAGGAGAGGAAACTGGGACGACAAGATACGACTGTCTCCGCATGCTCTACACTCTCTGAAGTGGTGGTGTTCAGCGGAGAATCTCCTCAAGGGGGTTCCCTTCCACAAGGACATTCCCACTCAGACTATCGTGACGGATGCTTCTCTCCACGGTTGGGGTGCGCATTCCGGGGATTTACAGATCCAGGGAACGTGGTCCTAGAAGGAGTCCACATATCACATCAATTTTCTGGAACTCAGAGCTGTTCACTTGGCACTGAAGGCCTTTCATCCCTCCTTCCAGACCAACTCTCTGCTTGTACAGACGGACAATACGACCTACATGTATTACCTCAACAAGCAGGGGGGCTCGAGATCACGCACCTTGTCGCAGGAGGCGCAGGCGATCTGGCACTGGCTTCTTGCCAGGGGACTGACGATAACGGCTACTCATTTACCAGCTGTGCAGAATGTTCAGGCGGACGCACTGAGCAGACTGATCCAAGAAAACCACGAATGGGTCATAAACGACCAAGTACTCGGAGACGTCTTTGCCAGGTGGGGCACTCCAGACGTGGATCTGTTCGCCACTGCCGAAAACAGCAAATGCCGAGACTTCGCGTCCAGGTATTACCAGCAGGGGACGCTGGGGAATGCGCTATGGATCAACTGGTCGAACAGCTTTCTGTACGCTTTTCCACACATTCCCCTGATTCCGGCGGTGCTAATCAAGCTGGCCCAGTCCAGGGCACAGATGATCCTGATTGCCCCGGAATGGCCCAGGCAGTGGTGGTTCACGGACCTGCTTCACCGGTCTCTCCTTCCTCACATTCGACTGCCGTGCCAGCAGGACCTTCTCACGAAGTTCGGGGGGCAGATGGTGCACCCCAATCTCTCGTCTTTGAGTTTGGCGGCAAGGCTCCTGAGATAGTGCAATATGGCCATTTGAATCTCCCTGCAGAGTGTATGGACATACTGAAGGAAGCCAAGAGACCCTCCACTAGGACTTCTTATGCGTACAAGTGGAAGACAATTTGCATCTGGTGCAAGTCCAAGAACTATGATCCAACAACATGTAAGGAAGATGTCTTCCTTCCGTACCTTTTACATTTGGCGCAGTCTGGCCTTAATTTTCATTCCATTAAGGTTCATCTTGCTGCGCTGACTGCCTACAAGAAATACCCTCCACAGACCTCCTTCTTCCAGATCCCTGTGATCAAAGATTTTTTGGAAGGCTTGAAGAAAGTGTTTCCTCCGGTCAGACTCCCTTCACCTTCATGGGAATTGAATGTGGTGCTGTCCAGATTGATGAAGGAACCTTTTGAACCTATTCATAAGGCTTCGTTGCAGCACCTGTCCTGCAAGGCGGCGTTCCTCGTGGCCATTACATCGGCCCGCAGGGTGAGTGAAATTCAGGCGTTGTGTTGCCAAGATCCTTATACTGTATTTCATGCTGCTAAGGTTGTTATGCGTACTCGCCCTAAATTTCTTCCTAAGGTTATTTTTGATTTCCATGTTACCCAGACCATAACTATACCTACGTTTTTTCAGAATCCTTCCTCTCCAGCGGAAAGGTCTCTACATTCCCTGGATGTCAGGAGGGTGTTAAAATTCTATCTGGATAAGACCAAGGATATTCATAGGTCAGACCAATTGTTTATCAATTATGGGTCAGTCAGAACAGGTCTTGCCACCTCAAAACAGTCCATTTCGAGGTGGATTGTGTCCTGTATACAATTGTGTTATCAAAAGGCTAATAAGACCTTAGGGGGTAAACCTAAGGCTCATTCCCCCAGGGGCAAAGCTGCCACGACGGCTTTGTTACGTAATGTTCCCATTGCAGAAATCTGCAGGGCGGCCACTTGGAAGTCGGTTCATACCTTTGCTAAGCATTACTGTCTGGAAACTGATTCCAGGGCAGACGCTCAGGTTGGGCAGGCTTCACTGCGAAATCTGTTCGCACAGTAGTGGTGTTATACTTCTTCTTCTCCACCGCCGCTTGGTGTGGGGATGGGCTTGCCATTCTATTCACTTGAATATGACTATACATAGAGATCCCGTACTACAGAAGGAGTAGTTTCTGTCCTGTAACTCCAGTTCTGTAGTAGTGGTATCTCTGTTATAGTCATAAGCGCCCGCCCTCCGCCCCGGTGGAGAAAGATGTTCATGTTCGGAATGCTACAGGTCTGGCGTTATACGCCTTCAAAAAGAACTGAAAGTAAATGGGACCTGCAGGGCATTCTGGGATACTGAGAAAGTTCTAGAAAGTTTTCTGAAAGGCACGGTATCCCTTTTTGAGCCACATAATGGCAGCCTATGGGGCTTGTCTGTCCTTCCCTTCCTCTCTATCATTCCAGAGGCTTTGTTGGTAACAGGGGAAGTTGTTCTCTATGGTGAAAACTTGGCAGGCTGTGCTGCTTGTAGTTTTGGTGGAATGTCTAGTTGAAGTACTGGACAGTGTAGCCTGTGGATATAGGCTGCATTATTTGTCTTTAAATTCTCTCTTAAGTGTCTGTGCAGGACTGCATTTGTAGACAACTTAAGAGATTATTTTTGATTGCTCCGGGGTCCACGCTCATGAGCGGGACTATTCACTAGATTATGACTATAACAGAGTTACCCCTACTACAGAACTAGAGTTACAGGACAGAAACCACTCCTAGCCTCTCCTGTCCCTTGTGCCAGGCTATCTGCCTGAACAAAGGAGCAGCCCCTCTTTCAAGTGTTACCTATTTGCCCTTCAAAGGCGGCTTCTCCTTTGAAGCTCGCTTTTTGGGCCAACACGTGTGTATCTTCCTGCAGGAGGGAGGTGACACCACCTCCCGAACAGGCCCCTACTGTGTCCTTTCCTAATGATCATTAGCACATCTCCCCTAGGAACGTAGAAAAGTGTCTTAACGATAGGACCCCATGTGCAACCTGTATGGGCACAGGAGATTAAAGGCAACAAAGTGGCAAATTTAGCAAAGTTGCACACTGCAACTTGTTACATGATTACGACCTGAAAATTGTAGGAGAGTAGGGTCTGCAATCCTATGGTCACCCCAGATTTTTGCTTTTTGCTTCACTGGTTTACGACTTTCCCTGGCTGTGGGCCTGCTAATCAGACCCACAGCCTAGCTGTTCTCTCTCTAAATTGACACACATGTACTTTAGGTGCATTTACCAATTGGTATTGGGACACCTTATCAGCCCCTGTACAGTGTACCTTAGGTACCCATGGCATAGGTGTACCCAAGGCCTACCAGGGGCTGCAGCATGTATTATGCCACCCCTGGCTGGCCATCTAAACAGACACAACTGGCTGGTAAGACAGCTGGGGCAAGGTGGTGTAATCACCCTTTGCTGTAGATATAGTATACCTATATCTAACCCCAAAATGGACACATATACTCCTATAAGTCACTCCTATGGCAGGCCTTATCAATCCTGAAGGCAGAGTGCTTGGAATTATGTGAGATGGTGCTCTAGCATGAGCTAAGCCTGCCTGCAGCGTTCGGAACCAAGTCCTTTAGCTGTTTCCATGATAACGCTATACCATATACTCTTAAGTGCATTATAATCCTCGCGGTTATTGCTAACTTTGGCATAGCATTATCAAAACATGTCGAGTAAGGTGTCATACGAATTGGAATACTACCCCCTCGCCAGTTCTGGCGACGGGGGTAGCATTTCACCCTTTTAGAGGGACACGACATGTATGTAACTGTGAACCCCAGTTAAAGTTAAACAGAGCCTCAGCATCACTAAATGGATGCTGCCACCACAGACACGAGTCTGACCTCCTGCTGCTGGGAGTCCTTCCAGCGAGGGAGGCCTGGACAAATGGTTTCCTGCCTTGGGAGGTGCTAGCACCACCCCAGACAGGATTTTGTGTATTGAGGTAGGCCAGGCTGAAAGGAATGAGACATGCCTGGGGCACACAAGGTGTCCCTGTGCATACCCCGGTTCAAACCAGTTGCTGGGGCACTCCAGCCCCAGCTCTGGCGCGAAACCGGACAAAGGATAGGGGGTGTAACCACCCCCCTTCCTGGTCCCACCTATGGGAGGGACCTAGTCACCAGTACAGCCCCCTTTACGAGAATAAAGGTAGGAGCTGGTCCCATTCCAAATTAGATTATCCTGAACAACTTTACAAGAAGAAACTCTGGACTTCGACGTTCTGCTCCACAGAAGACTGAAGATATCTCCCTTGTGGGCACGGAGTGTCCACCCTGCAACTGCAGGCACCATCAAGCGTCCTAGCGGTTCACTTTGTCGTCCTTCCTGCCGGTACCAGGCTTCAGAGCTCGACGAGACCCGGACTCCCAGACCTCTCAGATCTCTACCCACATCTGCAGCACAGCTGAGTCCCGTGGGTGCGACGAGACACGTGGGACCGGCCATCTTGGAGAAACTGCACTTCGCTTCCAGCACGAGCAGCTCCTGCACAGAAGACCAGACCTCCAGCATCCACGAGATCTGCGTGGGGCCCTTTTGCTTGATTGCTGCTCGACGCGTTGTCTGGTCACTTGCCGGCTGGCTAGTGGCCTCCCAGAAGACGATCCACGAAATCCACACCGCTGGTCTGGTTGCTCCAGACTGGCCCTTGCTCCCTTCCGAAAGAGGAGCACCCCGGACCCTCCTGGTCTGCACCAGACGCCATTTCCACTCACCGTGTGGGTTGCCTTTGCTAAGGCCTGTTGACTCCAAATCCGGATCCGACACCGCCGACAGCGAGAGCCTGCGTGGGACAGCTCGTGCCTCCATCCTGGTCGTCGAAGACACCTCCTGGTCCACGTGGCTGCAGAGTCAAGCGTCCACTCTTCACCTGATCGCGACGACAGCATCTGGTTCCTTCCTGGTTCCACACCGGTCACTGGCTAGTGACTTTGAATACTGTCCCCTCTGCTTTTAGGTCCTTGTCTTCCTCGATCCACCCTTGGATCGCTCCGGACATCTTCCTCCTGGTCGCCTGCATCATCTTTCTTCAAGGCTCCATAGACTTCGACGCGGAAACCCGACACACTTTCACACCTATGCACTCGCAGCCCGTGGGTGAGGTAACGAGAGCATTTCGGTGCTCATAGGTAGATTGACTCTCCTAGTGTCCAGGTATCCTGTCGTTTTAGTCGTAACTAGTCAGAACTGTCTTTTACTTACCTTTTCGTAATTTGTTCTGCCCATTGACTTTGTTCCGCATCTCGACTGTGAGTTCACCCTCTGCACACTCGTCCCGTGGGCCTCCTGCTACTTACCTAAGGTTAGGGTAGTGTAGTCCCAGCGATCCTACAGCCTCTGGGCATCTTCATTTCCTCTATCGATTTCCTTATACCATTTACTTAGTATATGGTTTGTCGTGCCCCTAGGGCACCATTGTAATTTGTGCGACTTACTGTATTTTTCTTAAGAGTCTTGTCATGTGCTTAGCCCTCTGATCTCATAAAGAGTTCAGAGGAGTTTTGTTAGTAATACATATATTGTTTATTTTCATAACAACCTGTGTGGTGTCCTTTCATCTGGTATTCAAGGGGTTATATGTGGTAAAACAGCTGGCTTCACATGCCAAAAGAGTTTAGCCTAAGACTGCTCTGTCCATGCTACCATTAGGATAGCTGGTCTATAAGGTTGACTTACAACCAATCACCATAAGGGTTGTGTGGACTGATACAAGGTGATCACTAGAACTAGTGAGCATCATATATCACGCCAACTTCTCACAAAAATCAAGTCTGGCTTACTGTATCAAGTTGTGTGATACCTTAGATGATCCACGTTGGTTGCACCATTCCAGAGTTAGAACAGCTGAGAGTTCAGCGTGTAAATCTGTACTCGCCACTTGGGCGACCAAGCCTAGCCACAGTCAGAACAACAGTTTTGCAGTTTTACTGTCAAAACATTGTAAAATACATTCCTGCCCGTGAGACATGTTGCACACTGCCCTAGGACTCCATACATGAGCCATCGGGATATCTTACACATATACTAGGAGGATGTCTAGTTTTACCATTACTTTAAATTTCATAGTCTGGCAAGCAGTTTAAACTGCTCTTCCAGCCTGCAAATGACAGGCTGGGAGTCTCGTTATATATATATATTTTTTATATATATATTATTTTATTGCATTTTAATTGTACAATCCAAAATATACACAAAATAAAGAAAAACAATAACAAAAATTAAAAGATTTTGCACATTTATACAATTCTATCGCATATATACGAGAATAGGAGTCCACAAAGCTGCAATTAAAACAATAACAACAATAATAAATACTACACAAAATAATTATATCACTAACGTACCTGATCGATATTACAAAGTCGTATCAAATCTAAAGTAATGTCACATATCGTTACATCTATACTGCACCCGCAGAACAGCTGGCGCTCAATTCCTCCGATTAGTCCGAATCACTCCGCTCGGCCTTAACAGCCCTCTTCTGGAGGAACTGTCGCAGGGGCTCCCATATATCTTTTGGCCGCGAAACTGTCGGCAATTCCTCTGCGTAAGTTTCAATATTATCTTTGCCGTCTATAAGATCTTTGAGCCAGTGCTCTACCTTTGGCTGACTTCTGCCACCCCACTTGATAACCATTCTACGCTTCGCCAAGAGCAGTGCCAGCCTCACAAATCTACCATGTACACTCTTTACCTGTGGAACACAGCATAACAAACAGACAGTCGGGATACATTGCAGCTCTAATCCAGTCATTTCCCCAAGATCTCGTACCACTAGTATCCAATATTCAGCCACTCTGCGACATCCCAAAGCAAGGTGGGCACATTGCCCACACCTCCCTCAGCGATCCGAGTCGCGCAGTCCATATCGATGCAGCCTCGACGATGTGTAATAAGTCTGGTGTATAAACTTAAAGTGGGTTATCCGCAGATTCCCATTCATGACCAAAGTGACCGTCAACCCGCATATGTACCTCCAGTCTTTCTCTAGTATCAGAGTGGGTAATCAGGCATTCCATCTCTCCCAGCTTCTATCAGGTACACTATCACATTCTGTCTTTATCATCCTGTACAATCTGGAGACTATCTTTTTGTTAGTGGGAACCGTGAGCACGAACTGCAAAGATAGCAACGTAGGAGGTTCAAGGGGGTAGGTTATATAGCGCGTTCTGATCGCATGCCGAAGTCTAGGCATCGCGAAACAAAATAGCAAAGTGGGATTGCTTATATATTGTAGTGTCGTGTGTGAAATGACCCCTCCGGATACAAGTCTTGCATGATTTGAAGGCTCGCTTCTTTAAGAAGCTTCATTGAAGGCGTTTCATGTGTCACCGATAGTGAAGCATGGTACTCTATATGTAGAGCCGGTGCATAAAGAGGCAATTTTTTTGCCAATCGTCGAATCGCTTGCCGCAATGCAATTGTCGTGTCTACCGCATTAATTTCCGTTTTCGGGATCCCATGGGTCATGTGTGTAATGATGCTATGAGCGTTATCGGACCAGCGTCTCCCTCCTCCACTGCGACATGCGGTGTGTAGGCATGTGGTCTCACCCAATAGTACAGATATTGAGCCTGTGTGCTTAAATAGTACACATAGAAGTCTGGAGCCCCAAAACCTCCCCGCTCATACTCGCTAGTAAGGCTGACTAGCTCACCCTGGCGTGCTTTCCTCCCCAGACCAGTCGAAGAAGGGCCCTACGGAGATTAGTAAAGAACACCTTTGTTAGAGCAATCGGGATGTTCAAGAAGAGATACAGAAACTGTGGTAGTACCACCATCTTTATTAAAGCAATACGATCCGCTAGTGACAGTGGTAGCGTCACCCAGGTATCCCCATTCAATCCAATTTGGCACAGGCCCGACCATAGTTTTCACGTATGACAACTTCAGGATCACGATGGACCCAGACCCCAAGATATTTAACTGGATCAACAGACCATTCAAGCGGATAGTCCATGTTGGGCGGGCATGTGATCTCTGTCAGAGGGATGATAATAGACTTTTCCCAATTTACCACCTGTCCCAATAACCAGCCAAACCTGACATATTCCCGTAATAACTGTGCTAGATAACGCGACGAACAAACAGCACCATGTCATCTGCATATAATGAGAGGGCTACCGGGCGATAATTAAAGTTCAGAGCCGCCTCTCTATTCCTCTGTCTAATGACACACGCCAGGGGCTCCAGTGCTAGAGCAAAAAGCAGCAGTGACAAGGGACAGCCCTGACGAGTGCCCCTTTGAATAGAGAATTGGTCCGAAGTGAGTTGTCCAACTCGCACCCTAGCTGAAGGTTCAGCGTACAGCAACATAACCCATTGGTGGAAAGCCCATGCATCGTAACACCAAAAAACATATATTTCCACTCTATTGAGTCGAAGGCTTTGGCTGCATCCAGTAAAACTGCCGCTGCGGACATGCTTGGTTCCAGCATATGTAACATAGAAAAAATAGTTTGTTAATTGTGCGAGGTAGAACGGTCAGGTATGAACCCCGATTGGTCCGGTAGCACCAAGCACGACATCAGCGGTTGCAATTTAATGGCCAGAATTTTTGAAAGAATTTTGGCATCAATATTAATCAGCGACAGGGGCCTGTACGAATCACACCGATCCGGAGCCTTATCTTTTTTGAGCAGCGTTATTATCATCACCTGTCGAAGCGACGGCGGCAGAATCCCGGAATCGTGGGCCTCCGCGAACATCTCCAGTAGGTAGGGGACCACCAGGTCTGCGTATGCTATATAAAATTCCACCGTAAGCCCATCCGGACCCGGTGCTTTCCCGTTAGACATAGCTAATATTGCTGTTTTAATGTCCTCCTAATCAATCTGTAAGCTCGGGTATTGCCTGTGAATGTCTGACAGCCAGGCACACGCCACGTCCTCCAGACATCCCTCCATTTCGGACGTCGCGGCCTCCCCTGTAGATGTGTATAGCCCCCCCTAAAATTCACGAAACTGCTCTGTGATAGCAAGTGGATGGTAATGTTCCGTCCCCCTTGAGTCAGTAATCTTGTCTATATGCGGTTGCTCCCAGACGGTCTCTTTTCTTATTCGCCAATGCGCGACCTGGTCTCCCCCCCCCCCCCGCCATACCTATGAGCAGAGTGTCTACGCGACATGTATTGCACTTCATTGTCCGCCAGCGTGTCATACTCCTGCATTAGCTCATGCATACGGCATAGAACATCTTCCGATGGGGCGGCAGTATAAGCATGTTCTAACTCACACAGAGCAGTTTCAATTGTAGCCAGTTGCGTTCTGAGATCTTTCAGTATGCCCGCTGTGGTACTGATACATACTCCCCAAATAGTCACCTTAAAGACCTCCCTTAACGTGGAGGCACTATCCACGGATCCTTTATTAATGTCAAAATACTGTGTATTTGCCTCCCTAACTGTGGTCTCATACTGGTTCTAGAAGTGGCTCCGATCTTAGTCGCCAAGTGAAGGGGCGGTCTATCGCTGTCGGGATATTTATGTCAAGGAGCACCGGGATATGGTCTGAAAAAGTGCGCGGTAAATTAGTACCTCTGATACCCAATTAGAGCCCTCCTCCCCTAGCAACCAATAGTCTAACCTAGACCAACTATTGTATAAAGGTGTAGCATGAGTACCCTCCCTCGCCAAAGCGTTGCAAATTCTCCACACATCTCGCAGCCCGAACTCCAGCATGGCATTTCGCACAATCTGAACTACTCTGGGGGTTCGATTCGACAGTAGATTAGATTTATCCAATTCCGGATCTGGATATGTGTTAAGAGCTCCACCCCACAGTATGACCACATCTGGCCATTCTCGCAGCTTACCATACATTCTCCGAAAACAGTCAGGATCATCCACAATTGGACCATACATGATCACAAAAGTCACCAGGGTGCTCTCCCAACTTCCCCTGCACCATTGCGCAGCTCCCCAACGCATCTATATGCGTCTGGAGCGGTGTAATCTCAACTCCTCTCTTAATCATAATCAATACGCCCCTGGCATAAGACGAGTAGGATGAAGCAAGTCTATAGCCCGCCCATCTGCTAGCCACCCCCTGCTCTGAGTGTTTTGTTAAAATGTTTTTCCTGTAGCAGAGCGACATTGATAATGTGACGGGAGAAATAGGCTAAGATATGTTGAATTTTCCTGGGAGAGTTTAGTCCCCGTACATTCCAAGTCAATAGTCTGTATCGGTCACCTATTAATTAGTAAGACATGTATAATGTATAGAGCAACCAGCACCCCCCAGCACAGCACAGCAAAGCAACAATACTGTACCATAAAACAGGATAGTGATATGTCTTGACTCCCACTCCAAATGTCAGTTGCATAGAAATCAAAAATACAAAAAACAATTCAACATCAAGCCCCCCCTCCCCGTACCACCACTCACTCTAGCCTCCCAATTAGGTCGAGAACCATTCCCACCATCCTCCCCGTCTGTCCCAAACTCCCATTCAACCTACTCAAGGGGAATGCCTGCTCGGGGAGAGAAAACCGCAGCGTACACTCATCATGCGGCAACGGTGCCAGGCTGACGGTATGTAACCCACCCATGCAACGGCCTCCATTGAGTACAGTGGCATCTAAACTGCCCCTTAAACCCATATAGAAAAGCTAGTATTATGCAGCAGAACAAGGTGAAACAATAAAATTATTCACGTCTCCAACTTGACAGTGCACTCAAAAGAAACCCCTAGTAGCAACATTTTCGTTTGTCTATTAACCATGTCCATGATGTTATAAAGTCACTATATTTATTCAGAGTCCTCCGGATTTGACCGGGCCGCAGGGCTGCCGTGTCCGCTCCGGTGTGGTCTGGATTTGCAGATGTGTTTAGAGAACTTTAGAGCAGATTTTGAGTCTGTAAAAAAATGTGCCTGGCCATTGTGTGATATTTTCAATTTAGTGGGGTACAGCAAAGCGTATGGCACAGATGCAGATTGAAGGATTTTCTTCACTGGCACAAACTTCCTGCATGGCGCTTGCACCGCCGGGGTGTACTCAGGGAAAAAAAGACAGCGTGTTCCCCCCCCATGTATTATAGGACTCTTGGCTCTGGCCTCCCGTAATATGGCATCTCTGTCTGCATAATTCAGCAGACGTGCTATTATCGGGCTTGGTGGTGCACCTGGTTTAGGCCTGGGGCTGAGAGAGCGATGTGCTATCTCCACCATCATTACGGACGACAGTATTGGACCAAACAACTCGCGCAAAAGATTGTCCACGTATGGTTCCATTTTCGAAATAGCCGTGGATTCTGGCAGGCCAATTATGCGGAGGTTATTGCGCCTAGATCGCGCATCCAAATCCTCATTCTTGGCTTTTATTATCTCTAATACTTTTTCCATCTCTAATGTCTGGGTGTGCGACTCTGCCTTCGAATTCTGAGTGTCTGACAACCTGTTTTCGAGTACATCCAGACTATGTTTGTGAGTGTACACTTTCTACTTCACAGCGTCAAGGCTGGATGTGAGGGCATTGATCTTGCTATCGATAGTCTTTAGCCCTGATCGCAATTCAAGAAGGATGGATTTGGTATCGTCCTCCTGAGATTCCACAGTGTCCGGGGCGCTTTGCGCTGGTGTCTGATCCCCCATGGCCTCGGCTGCACGAGTGCTTCGCTTTGACTCAAACTGCAATTTTGGTTGTTTGGCGTCAGGCTTGCCCACAATGAAAGATTGCACCAGCAATGTGTGGATCTGAAGACACTACAAATCAAGCAGCCCAGTATTACAGCATCCAACAGTTCAGCACTAACGGCACACAAACGGTTACATGAGGTCTCCCCTCACTCTATCAGGGCCTACAGGTCGCATGCAGCAAAGCAAGACAAAGCCACAGCACGCAGCCAGCAGGTATGGTAGCGCAGTTATCAGTCACCAGCTGTACCCAGTCCAAAATGCCAGTGCGTCACACCCAGAGATCCTGCAGGGTTGTCAGCAGTATATGTAGCTCCTGCACCAACACCGCATGTCACAGGTCTTCACCAGGTTACTCCAGATTAGCCACTATAATATACACCGGATATGGTCAAGGCCCATGGATCTTGTTAACACTTTCACTTTCGGATGACACTTTCGTTAAAGACAGCGTAATCCAGCAGGAGTGTCTTCTCTATGGACTTGCAGCACCACATCTCACAAGCAAAGCCCAGGCCAGCCTGCAGTCCGCAGGCCCAGAACACCAGCAGCGCCACAGATAGGTTCAGCTGCCCAGGCAGTCCAGACTACCTCTGCGACAGCCGACTAAGCTCCTCTACGCCCACAGATCCACCGGCAAGACAAGTACCTCGCAATGCGGCAGTGGACCCGACCCCCATCCAGCATCTCGCCCGACCGGCCGCATCCGGACCCTGCCAGCACCAGTGTACAGGGATGTCCAGGCCCTGTCGCCTGCCCCAGTCCGCGCACAATGCCGTCTAAGGCTCTGCTCGAACTACCGCACCTCTCCGAGCTTCCAAGAACCCAGCACTCCTCCTTCAGCGCCTCGACGTGCCGTCTCCAAGGGCCTCGACGCAGCAGCTATCGGCGTCCGTTTAGCAGCGGTGTCCGCACCTCAGCATTCCACGTCTCCCACAGATCCTCTGGTCTCGCTACCCGCAGTTGGGTGTTCAGCAGGTGTAATCCTCGGGGGGGTTGTAGGGGGGGAGAGGGGATCCAAACAACGACACCTCCGGCAGACCAGTGCCCCAGAGTCTCCCCTCGCTCACACGCTCCGCGACCCCGCCTTCACAATCTTAGAAGCGGGCAGCTGCCATCTTCTCTCCTTTCAACTGCTGCTCAAGCAGAGGTTTCTAACACAGCTGCTTTCTTTGGTCCTGTAACTACTTCACATTGTCAACTACAGCCATAGGGGATGGCTTTGTAACATTGTCAGCTTTGACAGTCTCATGCACCTCTTTTGGTAGGATTTGGTCTTGAAGAACCAGTTTGGCCATAACCATGATCATACTGTCAGCTGTATCCCTCAGATCCTTCACCTCCACTCTGTTGATTTTTGGGCACTGCTGGTATTTCTCCATACGTGGAGGCCAGTGAGCCAAAAATTCATTTTTCTCCCCACCCAGGGACACTAAGGTGGCCTCTGTATGCCCTTTTGGTTCCCTAGGAGCAATCCATATACTGCCCATCCCCTTGGATTGGTCAATGGTGGGTGCCTGTTTGGTGCACACTGAATCTCCTCTTTGTGCCCTGGCAAATTGCAGTCAAAACACATCCCAGCCTTCAAAGGGTCGAATTTCTTTCCCTGATACCCCCTCTCCTTTGATTGGGATGAGGCTCGGGGCGCTCCCTTTAGGCATCTTTTGGGGGCTCTTCTGGGCTATCCTTTTTAGGTCGAGCGACCTATCTCAATGCGCATGCGCATTGAGCGGGAGCGAGATATATAGGGGCTTAAATAAGCTTTACCTAGACTGGCGATTGACTGGCGATTTGATGCTGTGCCCGTGCGCATTTAGGTCAATACGCAAGCGCATTGACCTAAAATGCGCGTGCACATCATCAAATCGCCAGTCAATCACCAGCAGCACTCCTCCCACACCTTTGAAGTGAAGCTTAGCTTCACTTCAAAGGCCCCTGCTGCTTCACACCCTCATGCCGCTCTCCCCGCTCCGCCCCCTCCCGCCGTGTCTCATTTCTACTCCCCCCCCCCCTCCCCACAGCAATGCCCTCCGTCTTGTTATCTTTACCCACCCTTTACCCTGAAAGGGGGGGGGAGCCCTGACGCCCTTTCTTCTGGTCACCTCCCAGGGACGTTTTGGGGGCCCTGGTAGGAACCCACTCATCATCTGTCCTGCCCAGTTCCTTGGGGCTAGACAGCCTAGATATCATCAGCTGATAGTGCAGTTTCTTGAAGTGACAGTTTGTCAAACTGTGCTCCTTACATATTGTAGAACCCTTTAGATTTGTCTACTTTGTTGCCTTTATTCCACTGCCTTATCCAAAATGCCAACAAAGTCAACCAATGTTTGTGTTGCCCCCATTTGTGTTGTCCTAAGTTTCTGTCTAAACAAACAACCAAACAAACAACTCGACAAGTGTTGCCTTCATGTGTGGGTAGGATTCTGCAAACTCATCCCCCAGTGTAAGCAGTCTATACCTATCAACTACTGGTACTAACTTCCAGAGTAGTGACCCCCAGTGTTGTATACACACCTTTCTCATCTTGAACGCTCTGTCATATGAGGCCAGCCACTTGTCTATGTCCTCTCTCTGGACATAACTAAGGACGATCCCTGTGGGCAATCCTACATCAGGGGCACCCCTGTCAGCACCTTCAGTTATTATTCTATTGCTACCATCTTATCTGGGCTCCAGGCCTAGCTTGACTCACCTGTCTTACAGGGCTAGTCTTCTTTCAGCCACGACTATGGCTCTCTCTTCTAGGTTCAGGTCTGCAAGTCTTTCTCGCAGTGACCTCTGGCTAGTGCACAGAGCCTGTTTGACTGTTGGCTCTGGGGACCATCTGTGGTCCAGTAAAAGAGGGAAGGTCTCTATCTGCCCTACTTGCTCCTCTGTGGTTGTCCTTCACATTGTCATCTTCCCCACTATCTTATGGGAATTCCTTCTCCAGATAGGGAGGTACCTTGGGGGGCTCCTCCCAAGCTCTGAGGGTCTTGATCTACTCGTTTTTCCTGGCCTTGGCCTCCATGTGGATCTTCCTATCTCTGGAAAAGCCCTCGGGTCCTCTCTCTTGAAGGACAGGCTTGCAATGTCCAGCTCCATGTTCCAATAATGAAAAAATGGCTCCTGAAACCTTTTCAAAACTTTTGGCAAACCTTTCAACTTTCAGGAAACATTGCCACAACTTTCTCTAGCTTTTCCCGTCTCCTTGGAGAAGTTTTTGTAAAATTTGGAAAGAGTCCTCTGGAGTTCAACACACTCAACAGATACTTTGGCGGTAAGGGACATCTTTTCTATGTGTCTACCTAATCGGATTCTCAGTGTCTCAACTTCAATAGCTATATGGTACTGCGAAACAAGTTCTGGATCCCACTACTAAGCACCAATGTAAGCAAATGAGGTGCAGTATATGGTGTGGGTGTATGACCTCACCATGTAATCCACTCAACATCACCTTTAGACCCTTAGGTTTCGTTTGCCAAACCTTCACTCAACCCTGGTTAGCTGTGGCTCTAAGCAGCAAGGCTTACACAAAGGTGTAAAGCATTTAAACAGCACTAAAACAATTGAAGAAGAAAATAAAACGGTAGAAGACACCAAAGAAGTCTGACACCAATTTTTAAAAATTGACTATATTTTTATGTATTTTAGACACCACAATGAAAAAGATCCACCAGAGGGTTTTGGAGATTTAGAATTTACAAGGTACAGTCAAAGTAGTTATGTCAACTGCGAACAAGAATTGGCAAATAAAACAAATTTGACACTTGGAAACCTTTTCACTTAAAGGTTTGTACTAGCTGTAATGCGGTCTCTTGGAGTCACGTTAGGCGACCAACTCCAGTAGGGAGCCAGTCATAGTCTTCAGAAACAGTTACCTTAGCAGGTGAAGCAATCTACAGTCAGTACCAGGCACTTTTATCCTTTGAAGGGCTTTCCTATAGAAGTAGTCCTGATGAAATGGATGAAGGATGCCGAGGAAGCTCGACAATGTTGTGAATGTGATGTGGTCGACAGTGGCCTAGCTGCAACTACTCCACGGTCCACGAAGGAGGTGAGGTGAGGTGGTCCTGGTCACAGGGTCAATGTCCCCCTGAAGTCCTCTCGGTGCTGGCAGAAGTCCAGTCACCCCTGGACTACCAGTCGTCCAGTATCACGGTCACCAGTGAATCCTTCCTGGATCGATAACTCGGGGATTCCAGCTGCACTCCGGCGGCACTCCTGGAATCGGCGAACTCAGATGCAACTTTGTGTGCTGCACGGCAGCTGTTGGCGGCAGTTGAAGCCTTGGGCCTACCAACTTGCCCCAGCAGGCTTCTTCAGCTGTTGTGTCCCTGTGCTATGAACAGGAGGCCAGTCAGCTGGCTTTTGCAGTCTCATAGCTTTGGCTGGGCTCTCGAGGCTGCTTCCCCTTGAGCAGGACACGGCAGGCACAGCCCCTCCCTTTGCTAGCCACCAGGTGCAGTCCATGATGGTGCAGCCTCTGTTTGCCATTTCCACAGTGCAGCAGGATAGTACTTCCCCTGTCCTTTTTCCACTCCAGTCGAGATCTGTGGTCTGGGTGCCCTACTTCTCCTCTGAAAAAGCATTGGTGGTCGGGGTGCCCCGAGTTATGCTCCGATAGTCCTTAGGACAGGATGCGGTTGGTAGCCAGTGGGCTACCAGGTTCCATCCCACCTGATGACCACTTCCTGTGAAGTGTGGCATCTGTGCATCCCTGGATGCACCATTTTGCCTTTTCAGTACAGCAAGTCCCCTCTCCTAGTGTGTGAAGCTCCCTGGCCCAACCCAGAGGTGTGGCTACGCGCACCCCTGGAAAACTGGTTTGGCAGCTGGTTTCCCCTCCCCTTTCTTTAGTACCAGCCTGTCCGCCTGAACTGTGGAGTTCCCCCCTCCTAAGCATAACCCATTTGCCTTTCAAAGGTGGCTTCTCCTTAGAAGCTCACCTTTAGGGCCAACACCTGTGTGACATCTCCTTCCTTAGCAGGCCTGTATTGTATCCTTTCCTGGGAGTCGTTGGCATGTCTCTCCAGCAGGGCAGAAATCTGTCTTAGCGACGGGACCCCATGTGTAGCCGGTATGGGTTCAGGGGACTAAAGACAACAAAGTGGCAACTTTGACAAAGTTGCACACTGCAACTTGCTACATAATTTGGACTTGAGATTCCAGTCGGGCTTAATGTAATGAGTTGTTTGATACCTTGTATGACCCACGTTCCAGAATTAGCACAGCTAAGGGGTCAGCGTTTAACTTTGTTCTCCCCAATTGGGCAACCAAGCATTTCCACAGTAAACACAACAGTGTTGCGTTTTTACTGTCAGTACATGTAAGTATATGTTCTGCCAGTAAGACATTTTGCACCCTGTCTTAGGACTTGATAGGCCAGCCATAGGGGTGACCTACAGATATATTAGGGGAATGTATGTCTTTGCCATTACTTTAAATGGCAAACTCTGGCCAGCAGTTTAAACTGCTCTTCCAGCCTGCAAATGACAGGCTGGGAGTCTTGTTTTAATCTCGTCACAACCAGGGCGACACAACCAGTGCAGCAATAATTGAGGGGGGACCTTCTAACTTATATGCCTTGGGCACCATTTACTAGGGACTTCCTGATAAGCTTAACCAATTGAGCAGGAGCCATTTCGACATACCTGCTTAAGGGAACATACACCGAGGTCTGGTTAGCAGGCCTCCGTGCACTCTGAGAACAAAAACTTGGAGATGACCATACCAAAGGAGGCATTTCTTTACCACAACTCATATGGGAGGCTGGTAGATTTGCATGTAATTCTGTACAATATACCAGTTGTGGTGAGCCACCTTTACTGATAAGTAGCTTATGTTTCTCCAGCAGTAGTTCTTTTATAGATTAACATTATATTTGATTAGCTTGCCAAACAGTGGTTAACTGAGAGCCATGTAAAAAGTTGTTGCATTATCTGAATTAACCTTGCTAGTCCCAATAAATCAGCGCTCATGTTGGACCCAGGATGGAATACACAAGGTCATTCACTCTCCATAGCAGTTTCCTGTTCCATCTTTTCGTGCAATCTACTCTGACATAGAGCGCAGCAAAAACATGAATAAAGTGTACTTGCAGGTTGTGAAAATCACTTCTTGGAAAACCATGGGCCGGCTTGAAATAATGAACAGGGCATGATGGCACAGCTTTTCCAAATCATGCAGAGGACTTTCTCCCCCGACACCATTTAATAGAATTTTGTAAAATTAGATGATTGCTGATGCTGTGTGTTTTCTTATTTTTCAAAGATGAGCATATGTTAATACTCCTCCAAATTCCAGACAGATCTGCCCATAAAGACTACAACACAGTTTGGTGATGTTATACTTCAGGTTTTCTAAGATGATAAAATCTTCCTGAAAATGTACATGAATGCTCCCAAGTTCAACAAAGCATTGCTTAATGAATGATTTATTTTGTGTTGACTGATAAGCATATATGCTCTGGTTATAGGAGTGTTTTTGTTTAATTTTGGAAACTAATTTTGACTGTATAATTTAGAAAAGAAGTTGAGACTTCTAGCCACAGATTCTTTAAAATATTCCTCAGGCATCCGACTGAATCTGGAAAATCTTGAGCTGTACCTTGCATGCCAGTAGGTTATGTCGATTGGCTCCGCGTAAGTATCGTCCATGCCGGATGTTCGCAGTGCCTACGTTGGTGCCATCCGAGCATACAGACATCAGTTTTATTTTTTCCATGCCATCAGCGGCGCTTTGGAAAGTGAGAAGTACATTTTTGGGCTACTTTTCAACTTTCTGTCAACATTCTTTTTGAGCTTCGCTCTAAGTGTGCTATAGGGATCTCACATTAAAAAAAACTGAGGAACTTAAATCCTGTGGATCCTGTCACAGACAAATGTCTGTGACAGACCCTCACCTGGTTTGCCTTTGGTGCCCCCAGCCGGGCCTCGACTCAAAGGGCTGCCCTGACTGCTGCGCTTTGATTTCTAAGGTGTTTTGGAGTTTTCCCTGAAGCACATCATCACCTGATGGCAGGAGACTCCACCACCCTCCACGTCCCGATCCCGAGGAAGGTCCCGGGTCCATTTGCGGAGTCGTTCCGCTCGATCTTCAGCACGCACCAAGTCATCGTTGGGCAAGTCGCATGGAGCCATAGAAGTCTCCATTTGGATTACCACCAGTTGCCGAAGGAGATACCTGCTTCACCAACACAGGAGGAAAACTTGGTGCCAATATAGTACACCAAACCGATGTCAACACGAGTTCAAACAATGTCATGCTACAAAATTACAAAAGTGCAACCAGTTGTTTTACTGTCTCTCTCTAACCCACTGTATCTGTTTTCTACTACAACTCACTGCTAGCTGAAGCTCCACATTCTTTCTCGCTCTGATCCTGACCCTGACCGTATAGTGGAAACAAATGGTGCCTCTCAGTATTCTGAGGGTGAGGTGGAATGAGATGGGATGCCCCGTGATTATGCCCTATGCTTGACATTTTAAAATTCTAGTAGGCTAGACACCTCCCCTGAAACCGAGCAGGACTGCCCACTTTGGCTACCAACGGAGGAAAGGGCCTTGTTTGCAGTGGTAGGTCATAGGCCTGCTGAGGTGCTAACTCTAGAGCTGCTCTCCATTGGGACTAAAAACAAAGGTCTGACAGAAATTATTTAACTATTCCTCAATCATCTGAGCCCGTACTACCAAGCCTTGTTTTTGCCATCAGTAACCCAGTCCGTAGTCCTGCAACAAAGACCTGCGCTTGATGAACTGGACTTCCATACTAAGCACACATTGTGTAATCTTCAACTAGCAAGATCAATCCTAATTCCTCCACAAACAATCTTCCTGTTAGGAAATCCAAAAGGATTTTTTGCATTTGTTCAAAAATTGTTTTCTTCTCCATTCTCGGTCCTTAGGTCCCCAAATACTGTTTGTTTATTCAGCAGGTACTAATACTCTGTGGGACATGACCAGCGAGATCTTGCCAGTGGTCCTGGAGGACCTCCGAGCTTCTCTGGGACAGACAATTAATGATGGCTAAAAGACAGCAAAATATGTAACCTATGCAGGCTTGAATAATACTGATAGTATTGGTAGGCCATTTGACACCACTGCGCTGGGAGTATCTGTCAGTGCCACATCTGGAAGAGGCTCACGGATTTTCTGTATGAAAGTGCTGACTTTGCCATCTACATTCCCTCTGGATATCGATTGATGGGGTCATACGTGCCTTGAGTAGAAATAGCAAACTTGGCACTAGAAAGATTTAGACAGTCGAGACTACAGCATGCTTTTGTTTCCCCATCAACTCAGGAGCTATTCCAGAGGGAAGTGTAGATGGCAAAGTCAGCCTTTCCAATACAGTCATACAACAGACCGTTCAATCCTTTCGGAAAATCAGATGTGGCACTGACAGATACTTCCCAGCGCAGTGGTGTCAATAGTCCTCCAATTGCTCTCCCCCTGCTGCAACACTTATCAAATCATTTTAGTGTGCCCTCAACAGCTCCTGCTCACATGGTGGAAGGCAGAATTTAACATTTCCACCTTGATTGGAGACCCATTACCTCAGACAAATGGGTCCTACATATGATTGAAAGGGGCTACTTTCTACTTTTCATTCCCTGTCTATCCCATCTTTATCCCACATCAGAAACCATTTTAGAGGAGCGTTTAACAATCCAGTTCTTTTTCTCTCCAAGGGTGCCATTGAACAGTTGCTGAACCCTGACAAAGGTGGGGGATGCTAGTCATGCTACTTACCTGCCGTGAAAAAGGATGGGGGCCTCGGGCCTGGCCTCAGTCTGCACACGATTTTTGGAAGGACAAATTCAAAATGCTCATCCTGGCGGCGATACTCTCTACCCTTGACCCAGTAGCTGGATGATGTCCCTAAACTTTCAGGATGTGTATTTCCCTGTACATGTACTGCAGTCTCAGCATTGTTACCTGCAGTTCAAGGTGGACCAAAAATACTCTGTTTGCTGTGCTCCCTTTCCGCTTCCCTTCAGGCCCTTGGTGTTCATGAAATTGATGGTCGTAGCTCATCTTCGGAGTTCAGAAGTACATGTATTCCTGTACTTTGTTGACTGACTGCTCAAGGCAGGCTCAACAATCTCAGTTGTGGACTACTTTCAGATGGCGGATGAACTCTTGAACTTGTTGGGTTTCCATATTGAAGAGCTGAAGTCCCACTTAAGCTTCACATAGAAACGTGCATTAGTTGGGGCAATTTCTGTCACAGTGACATTTAAAGCCTTTCCTCCAGTGCAGAGTATCCTTGATATTCAGGTTGTAATTTGGATGTTTTGGAATTAAGCCTGGATCCTGGTGAGGATGCCTCTGAGGTTTCTTGGCCTCTTGGCTACAGGCGCTCTCCTTGTCCCCAAAGCCAAATGGCATATGCAACATCTGTAATGTAACCTCAAATACCATTGTGCTCAGCATCAGGACTCCATGTCTCAAGTTAGATGATTCAGGATCTGCGGTAGTATTTGTCAGACAATCTGACCCACAGCAAGATGTTCTGCCTTCCCCTCTAAGAGCTCAGAGTTGTTACAGATATATTGCTGCTGGTTTGAGGTTCTCTAGGAGAAGTGATCAGAGGTCTCTGGTCTCTTACAGAGAGTCTGCTCCACATCATCTTACTGGAGCTTCCGGCAATCCATATTGGTGCAAGTTCTTTCTGACCACTCTACTGCCATGCTTTACTGCAACAAACATGATGAGGTGGGGTCCTGGGCCCTGTGCCGGGAGGCTCTGCTCCTCTGTAGGGAACTGGAACATCAGAACATCTTCCCTATTGCAAACCACTTGGCAGGGTTTTTGAATGCCAAAACATGTGAACTGTGCAGGCGTCATCTTTCAGATCTTGAGTAGCGTCTCAGTCCCAAATTGGTGCAGGATATCTTCAAACGCCGGGGGAATCCCCGGCTAGATCGATTCACTAACTCTGGGAACCTGAATTTCAGCAATGGTGCATGCTGAAGTTTGTTCCAGGGCCCTCATAAGGATAATTATTATGGCTATCATGGAGCAATGGTCTCTTCTGTGCTTTCCCACTGATACCTCTCCTGCCTTGTGTTCTGAAGCAAATTAGGAAAGACCGGCCAAGTCATCTTGAGTGCCCTGGTCTGGGACTGGAGGGTTTCATATTGAGAGCTCTGAACATTTTCCCTCTGGTCAGGCTTCTGCTTTGTGAGGACTATGCCTGTTTCAATAGAAGTACAGGGTACTACATCCGACTTACACCTCCATGGGTGGAGATTGAAAGGTGTCATTTAAATGCTTTTGAATTGAAAACCGAGATGATGTATGTTCTCCTTGCTACTGCTTACTGGGCCACTTACTCGATCCAATCTTCGCAAACTGGGATGCACTAAAGATGGAGCCGCCGCGTCCGGTTCCATGGTGGGATCATTTTTTGATCCTTTTTAAGGTGCGAATGCTGGCTCAAAGTACAAAAGACAATAATACAGGACAAAACACAGGAGATGGGCGAGCTTTTCACAAGAGAACTTCAACAAAGCATTCTTACAGGGCGGACCCCTGGGCGGGGGGCGGGGGGAGAATGATTCGGCCTGTGAAGACTTAGATAGGCGCATTACGGAGGCACTGGATAGTTGTGCACCCTGGGCTGCCAAAGCGTCCAGAAGGCAAGCAAAATCGGCCCCTTCGTTTGAAGATGAGCTTATAATGGGAAAAGCTGCCTGTAAACGCTTGGAACGGCGATGGAGAAGGGACTTCTCGGTCCCGAGTATGAATGTGTACAAAGTGAGTCTCAAGAGCTACCATGCCCTCATTAGGAAATCGAGAGCCTCCTACTATAAGGAGAGAATTGAGGGTGCTGACAACTCGATAAAGGAGATGTTTGCCATTCATAAACAAATCTCCTGCCTGGCCAATATCGCGGTACCAATTATAGGTTCAGTGGAATCCTGCGACCGGGTGGCAGAGTTTTTAGCCAAAAAGGTTGAGAAGATATATTCCACCTTCCCGGTGTCAGCAAGGGTGGGGCATGCTGAGGGTGCGGCCCCCTGCAACATAAGAGGAGGAGAAGGTCACCTTCACTATTCCTGACCACGAGAGCTTAATGGTTCCCCCAGAGATCCGGCTAGGCCCGGGGTGCTGAGAGGGAGTATGGAGGGCATTGAACCATATATCAGGCATCTGGTAGATCTCTCCTTTAGTTCAAGCATTGTGCCTAAGAAATGGAAGGAGGCTGTGGTCTTACCGCTGAAAAAGAAGCTGAATGTTAGCGTGGACCAGCTAGACAATCTGTGGCCCATCTCCCTACTTCCATACCTTTCAAAAATTGCAGAGAAGGTAGTGAACAACCAGTTAACAGCTCATATTAACAAACATAGCCTTCTCCACTCCACCCAGTCTGGCTTCCGAGCATTGTACTCCACCTAATCGGCCCTGCTCCTTTCCACTGAGACTATTAGAAGGTACTTTGATGAGGGACAGATGGCGGCCTTAATTTTATTTGATCTAAGTGCTGCCTTCGACACGGTGGCCCATCACACGTTGCTACAATGTCTCAGAAAGGGAGGAGTGGGTGGTAAAGCTCTGGAATGGATGGAATCTTTCCTGCGGGACCGCAGTTTTCAGGTAGCACAGGGACCTCATCTGTCTTAAGAGCATCAGGCTGAAACAGGGGGTGGCTCAGGGATCTACACTCAGTCCGACGCTATTCAATCTTTATGTCACTCCTGTGACAGAGATTGCGGGGACGTTTGGCGTCGAAGTCGTGTCTTACGCCGATGACACGCAACTGGTTGTATCCCTAGCGCAAGTTGACGATAAGGCAGCCTGCAACTTCAACTCATGCATGCAGGAACTAGCAGTATGGATGGCCGATAACTGCCTCAAACTGAACGGGAGCAAAACGGAAGTGCTGGTGGTTGGTAAAGCTCCTTCTGTCTGGACATCGGCTTGGTGGTCACCGACCCTGGGCCCTACCCCGGTGGCTAGTGAACATGTCAAGAACCTAGGGGTGTGGCTTGACCCCAAGCTCTCGTTTGAGCACCATACAAGGCGGGTGGCAGGCACATGTTTTGGAGTCTTGCGTGGTCTCCGTAAGACACTGGACCTGCTGCCTACCACGGCTAGGAAAATCATGGTCCATGCCTTGGTAACCTCTAGGCTGGACTATGGAAATGTCCTTTACCTGGGTGCTAATGTCAACTGCATACAGAGGCTTCAGCGTATCCAAAATGCAGCGGCCCACATGGTTCTGATGCTAACCAAGAGAGCCTCCTCCAGAAAGGCCCTGGTTACCCTGCATTGGCTGCCAATCTAGGAGCGAATCCTATTGACGGCTCTGTGTGTGAGGCAAAACACAGAGAAACAACAGCGGGTCCTAGATGCCGCACCTCTCACCAGTTCCCATAAGTATTTCAAAGTAGTCGTGCAAGCACCCCCTACGTCAGCTGTTGGATGACGTAACTATGCTCCAGATCAAAAAGTAATCAAACAATGATGGGGGTGCACAACTAAGAGAGTCCAGTAGACCAAAAGTATATGAAAAAGTCACTTCTTTATTGACATTTTTTTTTCTTGTTCCGAATTTTAAAACCAGTTGTGTCAAAATCTCAGCCAACGCGTTTCGCTCCCAACATGAGAGCTTCCTCAGGGCACAAAAATATATCAATATTCAATCCGCTTAACAAAGAGAGAAAGTTTGAGTCGAAACTGTGATTCCAGTCATATACATCGTGGTCGGTAGTGAAAAAAGCCCGTTGTAGTTCACAAGCTCCACACAAATGTATCAGAATTCAATCGGTTTCACAAAACTAGAAAGTTTGACTAGAAACTGTGATTTCAGTCCTAAAGTGGGATGTATGATGTTGCAACACATGCTTTTACCACGCATGCTGTTACAACACAGTTTTTACAACGCATACCATTACAACGCATAGCGCTTTGGGGTGCTGGATAGTGAATAGTTTAATTTACTATTCCAACTCCAGTCCCCGTGGACACTAGGGAAGGTGTTGGATAGTAAATTAAATCTATTCCCTACCCTAGAGCCCCCCCCAGCGCAATGCGTTGTAATGGTTTTCGTTGTAAAATCTGCGTTTTAATAGCTTTGCATGGTAAAAGTTGCGTTGTAAAGGATGTTTCCCCCTAAAGTGCATCGTTAAAAATGAGAAGACTCGTCGTAGTTCGCAAGCTCCAGAAAAGACTATGTCCACAATCCATTAGTATTTCATAGAAGGGTACATGGAAAATGCTAGTAATATCCCAAGTTGTATAGTTTTGTAAACCTAGCAACAGTAAAGAGAGAAAACAGAATTGTCCAACAGGAAGGCTTGTAGTGACAAGCGCAGCTTCAAATGTTGTCACGATGTGTTCTCAATATTGGTTCATGTGGGTTTAGTTCCCAGGGGAGAGTAACTGCAAGGTAAAGAGCCAGCGTGTATTACATCGCGTCGCCCATCGCACCAACCTGAGTATCACTTGGCGTGGCGTGTCCTGATGTGGTCCTTTCGTGTGTAGAGCCATAGGATTTTACACAGGAAGGGGCCCACTTACCTACATAACCTTCTGACCTTGTATACCCCTTCACGCCAACTGAGATCTAGCGGAATGGGGCAGGTCCAGATTCCCGCTATCAGGGGGGCAAGAATGGGCGGCCGCTCCTTCTGTTTCTTAGCGGCTCAACGGTGGAACAAACTCCCAGGATACCTTCGGCTGGAGGCCTCGGAGACCGGTTTCCGTAGGAACTTGAATACCAACGGCTGAGCGAGATAATATACCAAAACCCAGCAGATATTATCTGCCTTCAAGAGACGCACCTGCCCTGGCCTAAGAGGCAGCTTCTTAAAATTAGGGGATATAATTTATTAGCATGTACAACACAAACGTCTAATGCTAGGGGGGTAGCGGTGCTTGCTAAAACTTTCCTGGAACAAGCCACCCATAAACTAGTAGATACTCCGGGCAGATGGGTAATTATTAAATTGGGCCTTGGCATTACCATCTGTTCTATCTACGGATCTAATCAAGATGATCCTACTATATTTGAGACACTTGAGCTCGAACTTGCAGGCATAAAGGGCCCACTTATACTATGTGGCGACCTAAACATCTCGCTAGGCCCTCAGTTCAGCAGCCATGCACACCCACACTATACTGCCCGTAAGCCACGAGTTTTTAAAGCTATCAGTAGACTCTGCGACAGCTTTGGCTTAAGCGACATATGGGAGCTTAAAAACCACCCTGACCCTTGCTACACGTATTATTCCTGCCCCCATAGCAAATATGTTAGGATTGATTATCTATTTACTACAAACGATCTGGCCAACAATGCCACAATTATTAAAGAACCTAAAATTATCTCCGACCATAATGCACTAACCCTTACAGTCAATATTACATCCACTATGAGAGAACGCAGAAGCTGGACCTTTGATAGGAAGATGCTAGCCAACAAGGAATATATTACTCACATCACTAGCTGGGCTCAAGAGTTTTTTTTATATAAACAGATATAGTGCCTCTAGGACTGTGGTGTGGGATTGCTTTAAAGCAGCTCTGAGAGGTGAAACAGCAAGCTACCAAGCTAGGATACGGAATCAAAATAACATGGGGTATCTTCAGAAACTGGGTGATCTGGCCAGAGCCGAGGAAGAACACATTGCGCAAATAGCGCAAGGTGAAAATGGGAAACTAGCTAAGTACCACCTGCTGGTTTTAAGCTGCTGAGACGTATAAAACACATCGGAAAGAAGTGTATGAGAATGGGGAAAAGGTTGGCAAACAACTTGCACTACATACACGCCAGCAAATCTCCTATAATGCCATCACAAATATACAATCAGGAGGGCAAACGCTTACACAAACACCTGATATAATAAGCGCTTTCCAACAATACTATCAGACCCTCTATCAGGATGATAATATAACTAGCAGGGCCGACTCAGGCTTATTTTTGAATAATCTTCTTGAGCATCCAGAGGCAAACAAGACTTTAGACGATAACATCAGAGAAGACCTTGAGAAAGAAATTACACTTATAGAAGTTCAGTTTGCCCTGTCCTCACTGGCCTCTGGGAAAGTGGCGGGTCCGGATAAAATTCCCCTTAAATTATATAAAATCCTTAGTCATACCCTAGGTCCACTTATATACGATCTATTTTCAGGGATTCAATGGAGCGGTACTCCCCCTACGTCATGGACGGAAACAAATATAATTATCTTTCCAAAAAAGGGCAAACCTCCGGATCAGTTATCATCCTATCGCCCAATTTCCCTAATCAATTCTGACTCCAAATTATATGCTCGGCCGGGTCATCGAACATCTGGTCTCCCATGGCAGCATGGGTTCATCCCCGGCAAAGGCACGACCGATCACACTCGGAGAGTCATCTCCCTGTTTGATATAATGTCTGTAACGGGGGGCCAGATGTCGATGATTCTACTGGACGCCGAGAAGGCCGTTGACCGAGTGTCTTGGAATTTGTTATGGGCTGCGTTGACCCGGTATAATTTCGGCCCCAAATTTGTCAAATCCACAATGGCTATGTATATTGAACCGAAAGCAAAATTACTAATAATGGGCTCTGAATCTAGTATAATTAGAGTATCCAGAGGCACACGACAAGGCTGCCCCTGTTCTCCAATTTTATTTGCCCTTTATATAAATCCTTTAATTTTGAAACTTTTAGAGAACCCACTAATTACACCTATAGTGGTTAACCAATTCGAAACAAAAGTATTGGCTTACGCCGATGACATTGCGGTACTAACACCTAACCCCCCTCCAAGGCAATGTCTTAAATAGAGGCAGTTACACAAACGTATGGCCTCTACTCTGGGTATTCACTAAATAAAGAAAAAACAATTGTGCTGTGCACGGATAATGTCATCTACATTGACCGTAGGAAAACCGATAAAGCTACATACCTAGGTGTCAGCATAAGCCCCGATGTCACACAAATCCCGAAACTCAATTATGAGCCCTTACTAAACACTATAAGGAAAGACTTAGACCGGGTAAATAGCTTACAGCTATCAATAATCGGCAGAGGTAATTTTCTAAAGATGAACATCCTCCCTAGGGTGCTGTATTTGTTTTGAGCTATTCCTTTGATTCCTAATGAGAAGGTCCTCAAAATACTAGAATCTTTTATGTCTAAATTTATGTGGCAACAGGGTAAAATTAGAAGATCCCTGAAGCTTCTGTCACTACCTCAGAACAGAGGAGGATTAGCAGTTCCAAACATTCTGTTTTACCTCTGGGCTTCATTTCTCCAACAGATGGCCCGCTTCTTTATGCTAATCCTAATCCCAGTCCAGAGAATCTCGAGGCTGCACCACTCCCATCTATTTATGAGCTGTCCCTAGGTGAAAAAGCTAAAGGTCTCTTTCTGAGGCAAGTGGAGAGAAGCTATTACAAAAAGAATAAATTCAAAGTCATCACCAGCGCTTGGAAAATTTGGCTAAGAACAGCCAAATATATGCATATTCCAAAGCTTAATAGATATTCTCCCTTATGGCACTCTAACCTATTTCCCGAGCTAGGGAATGACGTCATCTCAAAGAAATGGAAATCCGTAGGAATTACCTCAGTAGGTGACTTTTTGGGGGCGAACCATGCTTCTACCTTTGCAGACTTACAACAAAAATTTCACCTACCAAATGGGCACTACCTCAAATTTATACAAATTCACACTATGCTTAAACGTAAGGCCCCCAACATCAACTTGGGGAGAATTGAAATTATCAATACCATAGCTAAAAAGACTACAAGAATAGGTACAATCTAGGGCCAACTGCTGGATAAATTACAAGATGATATAGAACATACAGAAACTGTCTGGGCAGACAAACTCTACAACCCAAACGTAGATATTGATATGAGTCTTTGCCTATCATCACAATTACGTATGTCAGCTAGTTTAAAAGCCCAGACTTCTAAAACTATATATAATCTATATTTTACCCCGGCTAAACTACTTGTCTGAGGCAAAAGAGAGAACGATCACTGCCCTAGATGTCTTAAAGGCCCGCAACATTAATACACATGTTTAGTGATTGTGACCAACTAACACTAATTAAAAAAATGATTTGCGAATTCTGGGAAGAAGTGTTTTGCCATAAAATACCCGACTCCCCCACTCTATATCTGCTAGGTACTGATAATACACTCAACCTGAATAGGGACAAAGAGGCCATGCTCTTTATAGGCTCTGCAGTCCTCAGGGTAATACTAGCAGCACGGTGGAAAGACTCAGATCCACTGAGCTTTCTAATGTGGTTAGCCCGCCTTCTTGGTGTCTTCAATCAGGAAAGCGCCATCTATGCCACTAGAGGGCTTAAATCCGCAATGTGCGGCAAGGCGATTTGGCAGCCCATCACTAACTGGAGGAGGGGGCTTTGCTCAGTGTAATGATGAACCATTGTAATCTGCCTTCTCTTACGATTAATTTCTGCCCTCTTTCTTTTCTTCTCTCCCATCATATTCTTTTTTTAGGAATTCTTCAATCTTCTCTTTTTTTTTCTTCTTATTTTTCCTCTCTTTGCGTTATGAGAATGTTTCATATTGAAAATGTTTGTTTATCGTACAGTATTATTGTATTTTGACTCCTGTCTTTACTGGTTCTGACAAAAAAAAAAAAGGAACTTGAAAACCTTCCTATGCCCCACTGACTAGCTAATGGGTGGCAGGGTCTGAACGGGGGTGGGAATGGCTTTGGCAACTTGCCTCTTGGCTGTTGGTACCTCAGCCCGGGGACACACTAGCCTAGTGTAACCAGGCGCTTTACAAACTTGCATATTATTATTATTATTATTATTATTATTATTATTATTATTATTACTAGATGCCTTTCCATGAAGTCCATCTACGCTGGAACAAATTTGTTGCCTGATACAGTGCTGGAGATCCTTACGCCTTACAAGCTAAACTTTCCATTCTCTTTTGTTTGCTTTTGCTTAGCCCAGCAGGGCCTTGTAATGCGCACAATGAAAGGTTATGTATGGACTTTTCCGCCCTTCTGGGCTTACTGGAACAATTTTCCCTGTTTAAATCACCAGTTGTGATTTGTTTCACTAAACGTATGATTCTTCCCAAACCCTTTGTGTTGTCCTAGTGGGACCTTAACCTTGTCTTGACATTACCTATGTGCTTCAAGCTCATGAATAGCTGCTTCTTAGGGCTTTTGAAACTGAAGACAGGCTTCCTTATGTACATCACATTTGCACACTGTGTGAGTGAGCTGCAGGCCTTCTTTCCAAAACAAGTTGGTGGTGAGGACCCCCGGGTGGTTTTCTTCCTGAAGATCGTGACATCCTTCCATCTTGGTAAATTAGTCACTCCATCACCGTTCCTGCATTCTTTGATTCGCCTTGTACTTTGAAAGAGGAGGAGAGTCTCCATTACCTTGATCAAAAGAGAGCATTGAGCTTTAGCATCAACCAGAAAATAGATCATTGGGTAGGCTATCAGCTCTACATTAGCTTCTTGGGTGCAATGAAGGGCAGGTCAGAGTAAAAGAAGACCTCTCATGGTGGATTGTGCTCTGCATTAGAATCTGCTACGCACTGCTTAAAAGCAGCCCCCTGAGGGCTTAAGAGCGAATTCCACAAGAGCAGATGCCTCTGCAACGGCATTGGTATGAGGAGTGCCTGCCCTTGATATAAGCCAGGCTGTGGTGTGGGTATGCATTCACGAAGTACTAAAGCCTTGACAGCCAGTAAGTGCGGAGCTACACCGTGCCGCTTCCTGATGCTCGGGAGCTCTGCTGTTAGTTCTCTGCATCCAGCCTGCTGCATGGGCTATTCTAAAGGGGAGGAGTTTATGGTTAGATATACACCAGAAAAGAGCGTTACTGTTACTGAATGGGAATAACTTGTTCTTGTCCTTCCTCAAAGCCATGTTATGCATCGACCTCTTTGACAGCTCTCTATAGAGGCATTGTTAGTCTCCTGAAGTAATGCCAGAGAATCATGACCTTCAAGGTTTTAAAAACGAATTCTTTTTGATCAAACATTATTACATCCCCATTACGATGAATCTTTCAAATTGCATGAATTGCAGGTGAAGAGATATTGTCATATTAAACAATTGTGTAATTTGATCGGCGGTAGAGATGAGGATAAACTAAATGAGTTAATCGTAGGTAGAGTTGAGGATGCCTTAAATGGAGAATTCTTAAATTCAAGCAAAATGTGCTAACTGTGTACCTGTTCACTGTTTCCCTTAAGGTCCTCCAAGTCAAGCAATGTGGGCATTGGGAGATAAAGTGGCTTCAACAATTGTAGCTCAAACAGCACAAATTCCAACACTGTCTTGGAGTGGGAGCGGTATGTTGTAATTTAAGTTTACTGTTTACAAATTTGTCTTTATAGCACATTTAGAATGTAAATTATTGTTAAACATTTATTCCAGCATTGAATGTGGAATTGAAGCGCATTTGGTTGAATCATTCTCTGTGTTACGTGAACATCCCAGGAACTTCAGTAGTCTAGCATAGTCTTCCATATTTTCAACAGTGTTGACAGAACCTGCACAGCTCTAAACTCAGACCCTGCACTGCTTTATCCTACCCAACCTCTGAGCTGCTCCATCCTTAAGCTTGCACTCCTCGGTCCCGGATTACACTTCAGTGGTCTTAACCTTTTTAATGCTGCTCCCAATGGGGGAAAAAATCACTTGAGGGAGGGGGGAGTGGGGGGGGGGCTCAAAATGTTTCACAGTACATGTTTAGCTTGTCGAATTTGTTTTATACTTTTCTGAACTACTCTGCAGAACCTACTTTTTGGACATAAAGGATTTCACTCTCCCAGGTGAAGTCCTCTCCAGGATGCAATGCGGTGGCTAGGCTGAAGTGCGAGGCTTTGATTAAACAAACATAAAACATTTTTGGGGAAACGGTGTCATGGCCCCCTTTTCATAATGGACTAAAAGAAAAAATTATTTGTGTCTACTCGATGATGATGATCATTTGAACTATATTGATCTGTCAGCAAAAAGATTGTTTTGAAATGTATGAAGCGTTCCACCTTCTGTTGAGCTTATTGTGAAGCTCCTGCCTCTTCTGTGTTTTGCGGTTTTTTCAAACATACTTTTGCTGTACAAAAGTCCATATGATGGACTGTCTAAATTACCTATTGAAATTCAAGATTTCCTTTGTTCACTTATTTACTACAGAGTTTAAAGAGTGATACACATTACCTTGTAGCCACATAAGAGCACTAAATAGTATGTAAAATTGCCCAATGATTACTAACCAACCTGATGAGAGAATTTAACTCCTCTTTGGAAATTCCTTTGCTGCTGACCTTTAAAATAAAGGTCCTCCACGATAGGCCAATCTGAATAGGTATTTATTTATTTATAAAGTTATATATAGCACGAACATGATCCCGAAGGATATCAGAGCGCATTACAGTAGGAGGTAAGGAAGTTAATAAGTTGCAGTACCGGCATCAAATATGAATAACAAACCAAACAGTTACAACAAACATGGGGTCAATAAATAGTAAAACAATAAATGGTACATGGGCAGCTTAAGCGGAGAGCAAATGAGAGGTTAAAAGAAGAGTAGCACTCAGTGCAAGTTGTCAGTTTGTAAGTCCAAAGACTTAGAGCAGATGATCCAAAGTTATTTAAGGTTAGAACTTGTTCATAAAGAATCTTTTAGCTTCCAATTTGAAAGCAACCATGGATTTACTAGCAAACTGTATTTTGATCCTGTTCGTAAAGTGTGGTGAACCTGCGCTCTAGTAGCTCAGCGGGGAAAGTGCGCCTCAAAGCTGTGTAACTAATGCCTATCATGTCTAATACTATGTATGCTTGTGAATGCAATATGTGGTCACAACACTTCTAAAGGGTTCACTTATTCTCCAATCTCCTCTTTTCTTGACGTGTACTGCAACTGGCATCTTTGGCACATATCAATTTTATGCTAGCCCCTCCTCCTTTTTTATTTCTTGAGCTGTTTTTCTCTCTTTTGTCAGTTTTAAATTCATGCACCCACTCACATTACCTAACAACCATTTCCGAGTGCTGACCCGCATTTTCTTTTTGTGTCCACATAGTTAGCAACTTTCTGGTCATGGCAACGCTCTGTGTTGAACTACCCCAAGCAGTATCTTTAAAGAAAAGTGAATGACCTTGTTGCACAGAAACTATGGATATTACTTTGAAGAAAGAGTAGAAAGCGGAGTTTGGAGGCTCGGAAACCAAAAACAGTACTAAGCACCTCTGTGGCAGGTGGGGAAAGAGGCTACCTAAAAAGGTCTCTCTTAAACCCATTTGTAGGACAACCTTTCAGGACATATGCTCAAGCACATTTGTTTTCTGAGTTCAAGATGAAATGTTACAACTGCATTTACTCATTATAGTAAAGGCAGTGGGCATCTAGTACACCTAATCCAAAAACCCTTGTGCTCTGGAGATATTGCGTGCTGGGGTCAAGCTTGTCTCTCCCTCTGGATGAGCATAATCCTTTCTCCTTGGACATCCTTAGTCTGGGATTTGCCTCATTTTGCTCAATTGACAATGAGGTCTTTCACTTGGAAATGGATGTAGCCTCTTCCTGATAGCACCCTATGGTCCCATCCAAACCAGACCATGAAAGGACTCCTACCTCTTCGGAAATTGAATCTGCTGCTTGGTTCAAAACTTGTAAGGTGGGAGAAGAATGCCATGTAACTGTACAAAAGAAAAGGTCAAACTGCAAGAGCTCCTAAGCATCCAGTGAATCTCGGTTATGGCGGGAGTATAGGAAGAAGTAAAATGTTATATTGAAATGGGCCCTCCATTTGCACCGACATAAAGTTTTAACTGATAAAACTATATAGCACATAAATTATAATGTGTTGAAATAGATGTTCATTAAATATTTATAATTAGCGCATCACCAAGTAAAAGTGTCTTGATTTGTTTGGATCCTGTTAAATTTCTGTCATACTTCAGAATTACAAAAATGTACTTCTATTTGTGTTTCCTAACTGCTGATACATTCCGAATTATGTTTACTGTTCATTTACAGGTATCTAAATGTTATTGTACATTACAAAAAGGATGACATCCTACAGTATTTTCTGTTACGCCCCTTGTACTTTACCCAGCAAGGTTGTCTCAGAGTTCACTTTAAACCCTGCTTTTTAGAACGCTTTGCCTGAATGTTCTCCTGTCTTTGAAGCACAGCAAATGGGTAAAGATAAATACAAAACGTAAAGGCATCTTTATTCATTGGTCTTTTGCGATCCACCAGAAATGATCTAGTGGCCCACTTGTAGGTCGTGACCCACAGTATGGGAAATCTGGATTAAATATTGCATCTGTCCAGAGTACCTTTACTCATGACAGCTCTGAGCCGTGTGTGTCACAATATCACCACACCATGGTCATGCTGCTGATTTTTCCTGGTATATGTTCGTCCGTTTCACTATTAGACTGAATTTATTCTCCAAAATATCGTCTGATTTATGATGTGGGCAAAACATTGTGACTACAAAAATATTGAGGGCAAAAAGGTTAAAGGTAAGTATATTCTTTTTAGGACTTGCCCAAGAACAGCTTTCATCTGTCTTTGTCTAAACTATACCGAATTTACAGTGGGCTTTTGGGTCAGCCCATTTCTTAATCAGTGGTTGACTTTCTTGTCACTTTCATTTACTTGTTTAATGACTTTCCTTCCTCTTCTTGTGATTGTCCTACCAAGGAGCGTGGAATTTATAAAATGTCGGCTTGTATAAGGGACATTAACACTAAATAAATCTACTTGTGCAGTGAAAAATAAAATCACTTGTCCCTTTTGGTGTTATGCAGTGAAATTACAAATTATGACCACTTTTTCCATAAAATCAGAGTTTTCATAGCATCTCTAAATTTGCCAGTGCTCCTATTATGTTGAGGTCTGGATTCTAGGAAGGCTTGGATGTTGCCACCTTTCTGAAAATGTGTATATATAGTAGCTGAAAATAGGTGGCAAGTGGTAGTTCCATGGTTGGAATGCTTTGTGAGTCTGCTCACCCAAAAACACACGTGCTTAAGGATATTCACCAAGTCTTTCCACTCTGGAAAGGTTGGATTTTTTCTCGTGACAAGCGCAGGAGTAAACCATAGCTTCTTTATCTTCCTTTAGATTAGATGACATATCATTCCACTGCTCACATTAAGGGAACTATTTTTTTCTTTCTCTTTCAGCGCTCTGTGAGAGTACATGTGGTTTGTTCATCTCTCTCTCATGTACTGCTTTACTTGTCAAATACTGCCTCCCCACGCTCTGGGTTGCCCCCTCTTACCTTCCACCCTCAGCTTGTCCATTGCTACCTCAAACCCATCCTTTTTTATTTCGAATCTTTTAAGTCGTCCCCTGTCTCAAGCTGCTCTATTGACCCCTTACACATTGCCCATTGCTGTTCCTGCATGTGTTGATTTCTCCCCTACCTGCTGCCCATGCTACCCACTTCATCTGAGACAAACCTTACAATTTTCTTTTTTTTTTAAATGTATTTTTCAGAGGGCCTAGCAGTTGCAAATTACTTCCGGGTCACTCATTTTGAAAATTGCTTTCACACACTTAAAATTATTATTGTTTTTTTTTTTTACTTTTACCACTCCAAGTGCTGTTGTCCATGTTTTGACCGTAAATACCAACAAAAAAAAACCAAATTAGATGGTGCATCATGCTGTGTGCGCATGCTAGTGTCCTAATAGTTAACGTGCAAGAACTTCACATGCCCGAGGCATAACATTTTTTAACATTTTTGTTTCTGCCAATGCAGCACGGGCGATAAGTATTCAATTCTGCTGCATAGCATCAACAAAGAACATTGACTAAGTGAATAAGTTGAAATAATGAGGCCGGCTTGCTTTGTCGATGCTTTTTACAATATTATCAAAGTTTAAAATAATGTTTAATATAATACTGTTTTTATATTATCTTAACATATTATATGATTTAATTTTTTTAATTATTTTCCAGGTATTTTTATTTGCTTTTGAATCACACTATTTGTAATCTTTTTTTCCTGGTAGTTTATTTGGGGGTGTGTTTGAAAAATGTTTTTTTAATTAAAATATTAATTGAACGATTACTTAAGTAATTTGTTTGCAGTTTATTTACGTGTTTCATTACTATACATTTTTTTTAGTCAATGTCATTTTGGGTTGTACTCTTTATTCATGGATTTATGTGAGTGGGATTTGTATTGCAATATATAGATTTTTAATGATAAGTATAGTCATTACTTAACATTTAAATTGGTAATTATATAGCATCTTAATTATTTTGAAGTTATTAAATATTTTGGGGAAATGGGTTTTCATGAACAAATAGATGGGCAGTGTTTTTAGGAATGTACATCATTTTTTCCAATTATTATTATTTATTGTTTTTGGAAATCTTTTTAGTGAACATTTTTAGTTTTTTTTGTTAACATATTTTTATTGGCATTTTGAAATATACTGTAAATATTCTCAATGCACTTCAAGGAAAAAAAATTCAGCAGCCTTAAGCAATATGCAAATCAGAGGGGTCATCTCCCAATAACCACCCCCGTACAATTACAGAATATTCATTACATATCAAGGAACATCATATGTCTAAGCCAGTCTGGCCAAGCAAACATCCCGCCCTGGGAAGTCCGTTCTTTCCTGTCAATATAAGTCATTTTTTTTAAACCCTTCCACGTGGGGCTAATTCCGCGGGGGTGGGGGGGGGAGGGGCCTGGCGCGGTGGTACCCATGACGAGTCCAGCTCATCATACTGCACAATGGAGCTGTGCTCATGACGAGCTGAACTCGTCATGACTCCGCCCACTCTTTTAGAACGCCCACACAGGCGGGGAATTCGCAGTGCGTGGGAGGGCCGCGGCAGTTATGAGTTCAGCTCGTCATGAGCACAGCTCCACTGTGCCTCATGACAAACTCAGCTCGTCATAAGCATGGAAGGGTTTAAATAGTCTTTATTGGTTTTTCACAAGTTATGCATAGTACCATTTTGCCAACCTTATTCTACAAAACCTCACAGTGACTTTTGCTAACACGACCCTTGGTTGGGTAGCAGGCAGCATTGCTGGTTGGTGACCGGAAACATAACCAACATTTTGTATGTCATTATACATTATTAACATTGTAATCAGTAAATAAAGCAATAGGATTTCCTTGTCTGTGTATTTTTCACCAAACAGACTGCAAACCGCACAAAACTATGCGATCTCATCTAACCCACATGTACATTGTGACTTAGCCCGTGTAAAAGCACGTCCAGGGACGGAGAGAATGGGAGGGGGAATGCCGGGCCTACCACTCCACCTCATACACGCGGTAGCCTGAGCTCCCGGCCAGTTGGGACATATCCAATGAGAGACCCGACGTGCTCGCACCTATATGGCTGCCTGTTGTGACAAATATCCAGAACGAGAAACTGTCTCATCCCTGGGTTAAGCGGGATGCATTTAATCTATCTTCTACAAATGACAGGCATTCTTGCCATTTCATGGGGCCAGTCTGTGGGAGGATACGGGGTGTCTTAAGTGCTTGCGCCGTATGTTCTGGCACTAGTGCCTGCGGAGGTCCAACAGCCAAGTGCGTATGTTGGGAGCGACATTCGATTTGCATGACATAGCTATGCTACGCTTTGCCAGTGCCAAAGTTAGGTCTAAAAATGTATTCCGTATTTTTTCGCTTAGCAGTGCACTTGGTGATACCAAGTGAAAAATGAAGGGAGTGCGCAGTTAGTGTTGTATCAATTGCTTCCCCTAGTATCGTCGCTACCTCATTCCAGTAATCACTGAGGTGAGGGCATGACCAGACCATGTGAAGGAACTTTGCGTCTGGTGCTGTGCAGCTTGGACAAACGTCAACAGGTGTGGGGTACATACGAGCTAGTCTGTGTGGCGTTAAATATGCATGGTATAAATAGTTAAATTGTGTATATTTTAATCTTGCATTAGTGGATATGATTTTGGGGTATCCTATACACTGTGCTCATTGCTTATCACTTATGGTAGCTGACAACTGAGTCCCAATATACATGTAGTGGTGCCAGCAGGGAGTTAGGATCGGATGTAAGGGAGCTGTAAATCGCTGTTAAAGAATGTCTGCCCTTACCATGTATAAGTAAAGTTTCCAGTATCTGTGACGTGCCAGGTACTTTATCATCATTCCCCCATGCTTGGAGGAAGTGACATGCCAATAGTGCATACAGCATGAACGTTCCCTGTGCTATCCCAAAGTCCTCCATTAATCCCTTTAGGTTCTGTAGTAGTGAATCTATGAATAAGTCGCCCCAGGTGTCCAATCCTACCACAACCCAGGACTCTAGTTTCGGGCAGTCGTGGCAAGCAGATGAGCCCTGTAGAATCTCCAGTGGTGGCATATGGTGTTGGTTGGCCCTTAGGCCTCACGTATCTTAACCAGCTGCTGTCATCAGCAGGTTACCCTGTCTTCTCTGTAGCAGAGTTGTGGAGCCTGACTGCCATTCTATTAGGGTTGTACATCTTAATGGCATTGCCCAGCTAGACATCTTGGCAACATGTGCACTCGCTAGCCATTGGCCACTGGAGCTGCGCTGCAGCATAGTAGTGCTCGTAATTTGGCACCCCCCAGCTCTCTGTCTGTAAGTGGAAGCTCCAATTTACGGAGTGCCACTCTAGACCTTGAGCCCCCCCATATCAGTGAAACAAGGAGTGCTTCCAAGCCTTTAAATATATTCTGCGGCAGCCTATGTGGGAGGGCGGTGAAGAAGTAGAGGAGCCTCTTTAGTAAAAACATTTTAGCAATTGCCACTCTGCCCATTGGGGACAAGGGGATGTCATGCCAAAACGGTAGGGCTGAACGTGCTCTGGTCACTTCTCTACCTAGGTTCCCATCTATGATATCTGAGCTGGAATGATATATTTGCACCCCAGATACTTGAAAGTGTCGAATGCCTACTCCAGTGGGGTATGATGCATGGCGGAATTGGTGGAATTGCTACTAAGACTACTATTTTAGACCAATTGACCCTAATGCCCGAGGCCTGAGCTTGGGTATAATAATAATAATAATAATAATAAAGCATTTATTAAGCGCACAGCTACCCCAACGGGGTGTCCCGGCGCTATAGAAGACAGAAAGCGAGGCAAACTGGAGCAGCAACTAGTCAGGACGGCTAAATAGCCAGGTTTTGAGGGATTTGCGAAACCCACTTTCCGATTGTATCAAACGTAAAGGAAGGGGTAGTTTGTTCCAGCACTGGGTGGTTCCTACCTCGAAGGTTCTACCCCCTGATCTGGCTTTTGCGAACCGAGAGATGATGAGCAGGAGTTTATTATTGGACCGTAGAGGTCTAGATTGACAGTATGGACGAATTCTCCTCTTAAGGTAGGCACGCCCGCAACCTTTGCCTGCCCGAAGAGCGAATGTCAAAGCCTTGAATTCTATTTGCTTTGCAATGGGTAGCCAGTGTAGTAGTCGTAGATACGGGGAGATATGAAGGCATAGTGGGACCCCGCAGACTAAGCGGGCAGTAGTGTTTTGTATGGTCTGAAGTCTGCAGAGTAGGCCTAAAGAAAGACCCATGTAAAGACCGCTCGCATAATCTAGGTGGGAAGTTATCAGAGCGTGGACCACAGTCTTTCTAGTTGCGTTAGGTAGATAATTAATACACTTCCGGATGGTTTCGATTTTGCCAAGGCAGGCAGGAGCCACCGTTTGAACCAGCGTGGAAAAGGGGGGGGGGTGTTTGTCTCATCTAACACCCAGATTCCTAACCGAATCCTTAGGTTCTGGAGCGATGATGAGTTCCTCCGGCCACCACAAGTTGGAAGAGAGGGGGAGGGTTGGTTGAAAAATAGGATCTCGGTCTTATCTGGATTAAGTGTCAAGAAATTGCGGTCCATCCCTTTTAGTGGATCAAAAGTGTCGGCAGACACAGCTTTAAAGGTGAACAGAAGCTGGGTATCGTCGGCATATGAAAGAATTTTGACCCCAGATGTAGAGATCAATTCTGCCAACGGAGTCAAGTAAACATAAAAAGCAGCGGGCTCAGAGCCGAGCCCTGCGGCACACCCCATTTAAGTGGTTTAACTGGGGAAACAAACGGATGGGTCCAGACCTGTTGTTTGCGGTCAGATAGAAAGGACGATATCCAGTTCAGAACTGTACTCTGTACGCCAATGGTTTTAAGACGATTCAAAAGGATGGGGTGGGTGACGGTGTCAAATGCTGCAGACAAGTCTAACCGCACTAACACCGCCATCAGACCTCCATCGACTGTCCAGCATATAGAGTCAGCCATTTCAATGAGGGCTGATTCCGTACTATAGCCGGGACGGAAGCCGTATTGAGAGTCGTGGAGAAGGCTATTATTCTCAATAAAACTGGCCAATTGCTGATAGACCAATTTCTGTAAGATCTTAGCCGGAGCAGGTAAAAGGGAGGTAGGTCTGTAATTGCAAGGTGATTCAGGATCTGCATTGGCTTTTTTTAGAATGGGCTGAAGAAAGGCGTGTTTCCACGCAGCCGGATAAAGGCCCAGTGTAAGGGAAAGGTTCCAGATGGAATTTAAATTTGGGTTGAGGAGTTCAGCAAGTGCGTTATATTGATTGGCTGGCCAAGGGTCATTTGGGGAACCGGATTTACACTTCTGCAATTCTAAGAGTGAGGCTTCCTTCGATATTTCAATAAACTCTGAAAACACAGATCTAGTAGCTGGCATCACATAGTGGTCCTCTGAGTTCGGGGATACTTCCAGATGCTCCGGGCAGGAAGCGTAGATGGCAGCAATTTTGTCCTCAAAGTACTCAGAGTTTATTACATAGAGTCTGTGAGGACGGGTGGGTGTGAGTGAGTGCCAGACGGTCAGTGAAGGACTTAACAATTTAAAAAATTTCCCTGGAGGAGTTCTTCGCATTATCAATTCTGTCGGCTAAGAAATCTCTTTTATTTTGTATCTAAGAGCTCCATCAATTCCTGCAGCACAGTGCCCCCGACCCGGAGGTAGACCATCGCATCATCTGCATACAACAAAATTATAAGCCACTGCCTGTCTGCATGGATTCCCCAGTCCCAACACCCACTGCCGTAGTTTGCAAGCCAAGGGCTCCATGTCAAATGCAAACAAGATAGGTGATAGAGTGCAGTCCTGTCTGGTGTCATGCTCTATAACGAACTGTGGAGAGATCTCGACTTGTCTTTACCCTTGCCTGCAGTTTTGTGTATAATATGGCGCCCAACAGAAGTAATCTGCAACAAACACATAGTAATAGATTCCTTACCTTAGAATTACCCCGAGGCGTCAGGCTGGATCCGGAAAGTTCAGCAGTACTGCTGCGCGTCGGAAGGTGGCGTTGGCCGGCTCCACGTCCGTTGTTGGCATTGTGGTTGCCAAGATGACATCGCGGCAGCTACTTAGACCCCGTCCTCGTGCGCTGACGTCCGTTCTGTTCTTTCTTTTTCCGCACCAGCAAGCGCAGGTCCGGAGAGAGTGGTACCCCCAGTAATTTTTTTACTGAGTTTTTTTAGGCTTTTTGTCTCGTTTTTTTCGAATCGATCGACTCCTGGTGTCATAGGGATGCCTGGTTTCAAGTCTTGCAGGGACTGTCATCAGATGATGTCGGTGACCGACCCGCACCGCGTGTGTCTCTACTGCTTGGGGTGCGAGCACGACCCCAAGTCGTGCTCAGACTGCCGGGCCATGGCGCTGAAGACTTTGCAGGAGCGGTCCCGAAAGTTGCCGCTCAAGGTCCCGGTCCCGGTCCCATGGGAGGTCGAGGGACCGGTGGCGGAGCCATCACCATCATTCTTCTGTATAGAAGTCTTTGCACTCTGGGTCAGGTAAGACAAAGCACAAGAAGTCGAAGAAGCGTCATCGCTTGACGACCTCCCGTCATGACTGAGGGTGCAGGTGGTGCCTTCCCCGTGGCTCCGGCGGTGCCTACGGTGTCGCTGGCGGCCTACCCGCCCTTCCCGGGTCCGTCGGCGACTCCGGCCCAGCTGTAGGAATTTCTGTCAGCCTTGGCCCGCCTCTTTGGGCCGTCGTGCCCTGCCAGTGTGCCTTCGGTCCCCGCGGGCCTCGCCCTTCACTGTCTGCGGCTCTGGCATCGCTGTAGGCCCCGGCGCCGCTGGGCCCCCAAGGATCCTGGATCCAGGTCGACGCCGGTTACCCTCGTTACACCTCCACCAACGTCGACCCCACCGGCACCACCTCCGACGTCACCCGTGGCACCGGATGACGTCGCCCCTGGTTTCAGCCCCGACATGGACACGGAGCCAGAACGGTGGGGCCTTTGTACCCCTATGTCCAGCCTCCTTATTTTCGGCCTGTACTTCTGTCTTCGGAGGAAGGGGAGGACTGGGAGGGGTCTGAGGACCCTCTGACAGCTCAGTGTGAGTATGACCCGGACTGGGCAGAGGAACTGGGGGATGCAAGTGGTCTCGACACCTCTCCTGACATTGGCTTGGTCACTCCTCCTACCGTAGCAACGGAGGATGATGCAAGTTATGCAATGATGTTGCGTAGGGCAGCGGAGGCCCTCAACCTCCAAATCTCTACTGTGGCCATCAGGGCTAACCTCCTGACAGAAGTTCTTCAGCCGGCGGCTACCTCTGCGGAGCCACTGCAGCCTTTTAATGAGGCACTTTCTGACGGTCTTTTGGGCACCTAGTCCAGGCCCAACACAGGGGCTCCTGTGGATAGGACAGTGGCCCAACTCCATCGCCCGGCCCCGGGTGACCACATTTTCCTCTCCCAACACCCCAGCCCTGAGAGCTTGGTTGTCCAAGCCTCAATGTCCCAGAGCTCAGTCCCTACCACGCCCCCGGACAGGGAATCCAAGAGACTGGAACAATTTGGGAAGAAGATTTTTTCTTCCGCTAGTTCAGGGCTGCAGTCTGTGAACACCGCATGCCTCTTGGGCCGTTATTCCCACTCTGTGTAGGATTCGGTGGCGCAAGTGCTGCTTCAGTGTCCGAAGGAGGCGCGGATGGTGCTCTCAAAGGCTATTGCTAAGGGGAGAGATACATCCAAGTTCACAATACGATGTGACCTTGAGATCGCCGACTTGCTGGGCAGAGCAATTTCCACGACAGTGGCGCTCCGCCGCCATGGCTAGCTGAGGACTACTGGCTTCTCGGGGGATGTCCAGAACACCCTGATGGACATGCCCTTTGATGGCATTCGTCTTTTTGGCAACAAGGCAGATAGCGCTTTGGAGCGTTTTAAGGACTTGCGGGCTACGGCCTAGTCCTTGGGCCTTTCGGCCACTCTCCCTCTTCCGTCTTCTGCTTTTCGCTCCTTTTGTGGCAACGGAAGGGGCGCCCCAGCACGTTCAGAGTCACAGGCCGCATCAGCAGCAGTCTCAGCGCGGCCTCGGACGTGGGACCCACAGAGGCGGGTCAGGGGGCCAGTGGGCGGGTCAGTCCACTTCCACCCTGGCCACCACTGCCCCAAAACCTTCCTAGTCAGATCTTTCCGGCCCATCAAACGCGAGTGGGCGGCAGGATTCGCCATCACCTCCCCCACTGGCGCACCATCACTTCGGACAGGTGGGTTTTACAAATAGTCCGAAGGGGCTATCCCCTCCCCTTTGAGACTACCTCTCCAGCCATGCCACCCCAGTACCTCTGCATGTCGGGGGCTCACTTGGCACTTCTTTAACAGGAAGTCGAGGCCCTCTTGGCCAAGGGGGCCATCGAGCACGTTCCTGCACCAGAAGCAGGATGTGGTTGTTATTCCCACTACTTTCTGGTGCCCAAAAAGGACTAGGGCCTGCGTCCTATCTTGGACCTCAGGGACGTCAATCGCTTCCTCTGGAAGGAGAAGTTCAAGATGCTAACTCTGGCTCAGGTTTGCTCTCGACCCTGGAGACTGGATGGTAGCGTTGGACTTGCAGGACGCATATTTCCACATTCTCGTCCTGCCGGCCCACCGGCCTTACCGGTGGTTCACCGTAGGTCACGAGCATTTTCAGTTTACCATGCTCCTCTTTGGCCTTAGCAGCGCCCCTCAGGTGTTCACGAAAGTGATGGCGGTAGTTGCAGGTCATCTGCGCAGGTTAGGGGTTTCAGTCTTCCCCTATCTCGACGACTGGCTGTTGAAGGCGGGCTTGCCCCAGGCAGTCGTTTTCCACCTCCAGACTATGGCCGACCTCCTGCATTTGTTGGGGTGCTCCATCAATGTGCCGAAGTCGCACCTGATCCCCTCTCAGAAGCTTCTCTTCATCGGAGCGGTTCTGGATACGACGCAGTTTCGTCCTATCTTCCCAAACGGCGAGGATATTCAGGCTATGATGCCGCTATTTTGGCCTCTATCCTGGGTTTCGGTCAGAATGACCCTGAGGCTGCTGGGCCTCATGGCCTCCTTCATCTTGCTGGTCACTCATGCCAGATGGCATATGCGGGCTCTGCAGTGGGACCTGAAGTTCCAGTGGGCTCAGCATCAAGGGAACATGTCTGATTAAGTCCAGGTCTTGGAGGGCACTGCACAGCAGAGGCAGTGGTGGTTCATGAACAGCCATTGGGTCCACTGCAGATCCCTCTCCCTTCCCCAACCGGAGCACACAGTGATGACGGACGCGTCGCTCCTGGGATGGGGGGGCGGGCACATGGGAGAGGCAGAGATCAGAGGCCTCTGGTCTCCGGCGGAGTCCAGGCTCCATATCAACCTTCTGGAGCTTCGGGCGATCCGAGTTGCGCTGAAGGCATTCCTTCCCTCTGTGAAAGGGAAGGTGGTGCAGGTGTTCTCAGACAACACCACCGGCATGTGGTACTGCAACAAACAGGGCGGGTGGGGTCGTGAACCCTCTGTCAGGAGGCTATGTGCCCCTGGACATGGCTGGAACAGCAAGGCATTTCCCTGGTGGTTCAACACCTTGCAGGTTCACTGAACACCAGGGTGGACAAACTCAGCCACAGGTCCACAATGGATCACAAATGGCGTCTTCACTCGGACGTGGTGCAAGGTCTCTTTGGACAGTGGGGAGAACCTTGGTTAGATCTATTTGCCACCGAAGAGGATGCGCAATGTCAGAAATTCTGCATGTTGGAATTTCCAAGGCGCACTCTCTAGGCGACGCTTTTAGTCGCGAGTGGAGTTGCGGTATGTTGTACGCCTTTCCGCCTATACCACTTCTGCCCAGAGCGCTGTAGATCAGTTGCGACTGGGCCTACGTCATTCTTGTGGCTCCGGACTGCGCTCGGAAAGTTTGGTATCCGAGCTACTCAGTATGACAATCGATCCCCCGATCCGACTCTTTGGGAGGATCTTCTGTCGCAGCAGCAGGGGACAGTCCTCCACCCGAACCTGTTCAGCCTCCACCTCTTTGCGTGGAGATTGAGCGGCGGCAGTTGATTCCCTTTGACTTGCCTCCTGAAGTCTGTGATGTCATTCTGGCAGCCAGGCATCCCTCCACTAAGTTGGTATATGCCTGCAGGTGGAACAAATTTGTTGCATGGTGCACGTCAAAGGCTGTGGATCCCCTTTCTGCCCCTCTTTCAGAAGTTCTTCTGTTCCTTCTTTCTTTGGCCCAGCAGGGCTCTGCTCTGGGCACTATCTAGGGCTATCTTTCTGCTATTTTTGCCTTTCTCAGGCTCCCTGCATAGCCCTCTATTTTCAAGTCCCCTGTTGCAAATAGATTTCTCAAGGGCATTACTCATCTTTTCCCTCCTATTCCTTTTGTAATGCCACAGTGGGATTTGAATCTCTATCTTACGTATTTTTTTTGTTTAACATTTTATTGAAACCAAACTTGTCACTTTTAGAAGTACAGTTGCGTATGTTCCGTTACATATACAATATTTATACATCAACTGTTATTTATTTTATTTTTATTTTATTTATTTATTTATTTATTTATTCAACTTATAAAGCGCACTATCACCTTGCAGGCATCCTGGCGCTGGTGTTCTTACGTATTTAATGTGCGCTCCCTTTGAGACTCTTCACAACTGTCCTCTTCGTCTGCTGGCTTTGAAGACTGCTTTCCTGGTTGCCATCACCTTGGCTAGGAGAGTGAGTGAGCTCCAGGCTCTTTCTTGTAAACCTTCTTTTCTATTTGTCCATCCGGTCAAGGTTGTGCTCCGAACACGTCCATCCTTTCTGCCAACGGTTGTCACTGCCTTTCACATCGGGCAGACCATCACTTTGCCCAACTTCTTTCCGCACCCTTCTAGAGAGGAAGAGAGGCTCCACCGTCTGGACCCAAAACGTGCGCCCACGTTTTACTTGCACCGCACACGACAGTTCCGAGTGAATGACCAGCTCTTTGTTGGCTACGTTGGCGCCAAGAGAAGTCTGGCTGTACACAGCGGACTATCTCCCGATGGGTCGTCTTGTGCATTAAAGCCTGTTATTCTCTGGCTGAAAAAAGGAAGCTCTGCAGGGGCTGCATGCCCATTCCACCAGGGCGACGGCAGCCACTACAGCATTGGGACGTGGTGTGCCCCTGCAGGACATCTGTCAGACATCTGTCAGGCAGCTACGTGGGCCTCTGTGCACACTTTTACTATCTTGCATGGCTCTGCGTTTCTGGCACGAAAAGTCATGTACAGAACTGGCATCAGCGATGGCGGCATCTAAGTAGCTGTTGCAACATCATCTCGGCGACCACGACGCCAACGACAGACGCGGAGCCGAACGATGCCAACGACAGACGCGCAGGGGTACTGCTGATGAAAACTTTCTGGATCCGGTCTGACGCCTGGGGGTAATTCTAAGGTAAAGAATCGATCACTACTAATGTTTCTTACAGATCTATCGTTACCGAAGGTAAGTAACTGTTCTTTCGGTCCAATACCAAATTTACCCAGCACGTCCAGCAGATACTGCCAACACAAGGTGTCAGCCTCCTTTTCAATGTTCAAGGCTGTTAGCCAGGGGGTGTCAAGTTCCTCCCGAGATCAATCCAGTAGTTTAAACAGATGGTGCAAATTCAGGCCAGTACTTCTCCCAGGAATAAAGCCATTTTGGTCTTATGAACATTTTGAGTTAAAACAGTTTAGCAGCAATACATAACTTAGCCCGCACGGGCACAATCTTCCATTACACCCTCCAATGCAGTTTAACAATTACATATTGAATCACCTCATTGGGCTGGAGTTAGGTCCTCCACTCCGCCATTTGCCCTCCCAGCAGGAGACTTCCGGGCTTGTGGAGGGTTACAAATATTTCCCTTAAATTCATTCCATTTTCCCCAGACCCGGTCCCATTTTCGTGGGCAACCTCTATTTTTGTAAACTACGGCTTCTGCAATCATGTACCAATCCATATCCCGCTTCCTTTCAGCCAGAGTCGGGGTCTCCGCCACCCCCCATCTTCAAGCAATATTGCGTTTCCCAATCATTAGTCCCATGGTAGTCCAGAGCTGCTGAGCCCGATCAACATAAGTAGGTTCGTGGCAGTGCCATCATTTTAAATAATGCTGCCCTTCCCAGCAGGGAGAGCGGCAGCTCCCCCTCCCACTTGCTTTCGTCATGCATGTTTAGAAGATGGTGTGCTACCTTTGTGGCAGTCAGCTTGAGCTCACTGGGATGCCTTACGGCCTCATGGCCTTACCAGATTGTATACTCTGTATGGCAGCAACTATTTCCTCTGCCGTAAGATCTCCCACAAGCTGTTTCCTATCCTCTTCGGGAGGGCTGAGGTTTGAACATCTTGTAATAAGTCCATAAACTCTTCAATCGTACCAGATGCTTCTGGGGAGTAGAGATGTGCGTAGTGGTCTGCGAAGGCCTCCGCAATGTCTTGCAGGTCTCGCAGCCACTTCCCCTCTGCAACCCTTATAGTCATGACCCATCTCACAGCATTATCTCTTGCATGTGTACAGTTAACCTTGTATTCAGCCGCTCCTTGTGTCGCCAACCGCTGGCCGATATTTCCGCCTTTCCCCAAAACGTACGGCACCGATCTCTCGTTCAAGGCCGCTGGTCGCTGAAAGGCCTCCAAAATAACTCCTCTGGTCAAGTTGCAAAGCACCTAGATGAACTGTCCAATTCTTCAGTTTCTTAAGGAATGCCCCCTCCAATCGCTACCTTGAATCCTGCCGGTCAAGTCTCGAGCTACTGGTAGTATGCTGGTCTCTGTCCCCTTGGATGGGATCTTGTTATTTCTGTGCTTTCCCTGCCCTCTGCTCCTGTCGGTCCGGGTTTCCTCGATCGCATACTCGCCGCCATCCTTCCAGCCAATCCCAGACCTCACCTGGCTCGGTGAAAAAACAACTTTTGCCCTCCGCCTCTACTCTCAGTTTCGCTGGAAACAGCATGGCATATTTAGGTTCCCTCTCTCTAAGGATTTTTTTTTACCTCCAGGAAGGAGCGCCTTTACCTCTGTACCTTTGCGATGAAGTCCGGAAAGAATGTTAGTGTGTTGTATTCATACTTGAGAGGTGGACCACTACGTGCGGTTTGAAGAATAATGTCCCGGTCTCTAAAGTTAAACACCCGAGCCAGGATTGGTCGGTGGGGGTGCACCCGGCTTAGACCTGCCCATCGGCACGCTATGCACTTGCTTTATGGAGAAGTAGTTGGAGAGGCTTTTGGGCTGCAGGTGCTTCGCTAGCAGGTTCTCCACAAAGCGATCTGTTGCTGGTCCCTTGGCTCTCTTTGGCACTCCCAAAATGCGGACGTTATTTCGTCTCGACCTGTCCTCATAATTGTCCAGCTGCACTGTTAAAGGTCGGTGCGCATTTGCAGATCAGAGACTTGCATCTTGAGAGTTGTCGTGTCTGCGACTAGGTCACAAGTGACATCCTTTACCTCTTTGACCCTGGTATCAATTTTTCTGAGGTCCGCCCAGAGCAGGGATATGTCCGTGGAAACGGACTCTAGGCTCCCCTCCAGCATGTAGTGTGGGGGATTCCTGTTCTGCTTTTGCTGTGCCTCCTGTTCCGAGCCAGGGCACGACATTCCTCCCTCCTGTGTTTTCTGCCACGAGGATTTGTCGATATTGGACTGATGCAAACCACGTCCCACTTTGTGGGTTGCCATTGTCACGCCGGGGGCAGCAGACTCCTCAACCAGTCGCTCGTTGCGTTGGGGTACTCGCTGCTGCTTACTGAGGTAAATCCCACGTGGCTTGTCAGTTTTTCCCCTTTGGGGGACCTCGCCCCCCTGGATCGTTCTCCTAGTGATAGTAAATTGTGCCAATGGGTTCGTGCAGTGTGACTGTTGAAACAGTTCTGGGCCTCTGTACCACTGGGATCTAGTCTCGCCCGGCGCTGTGGCACAAGCCCTCCACGGTCCCTCGATGTCCAGCGTTCACATGCCGACAAGGCAAACCCCCAACTTCACCCCCCGTGGGCCCTCGCACACCTGCACCTCGAGCACCACCGGGAGTCAGTAGAACCTCTTCGTCAAAAAATAGCACCAGCAGGGGGTCTGGAACAGCTCAGCCTCGGATCACCGGTGTCGGACCACGCCTAGGCCCAGGCCCAGGCCCACAGCCGGTCACATCAGCATATCTGGGGGGAATTGCTCTTACTGGATTGTATTTTCCGGGCATGCCCCTCTTCGAATTGCACTTCTCCGCCACCCATCAAGGTCTCCTTTATATTGCTTAGCGCTGCGGCAGCAGGAAGGCATCTTTTCACTGATGCTTTCGCTGGCATGCTCGCGACGCGTAGCCGAATCCGTAGTCTTGCGGTGGGCCCGCGCCCACGTTTCCCTGCGGCTTTTGCTCTCTGAAACTCCGCAACTTCGCAGACGTCCAGCTGCACTGAAGGCTGCTCTTTGGTTTCCGGGGCACAGTTCCCAGCTTTGCCGCCACCTGATGCATGTCTCGTGCAGCCGGATCAAGTGCAGGATGGTTATGGAGAGATGGTGGTGAGGCCGGAGCTGCGCTAGCGTGTGGCCATCTTCTCTCGCAGTTGGCCACGCCCCCCCTTTTTTTCCTATTATTTTTGTTCATTTTTTAAAGTGTCGTTTTTTATGTTCAATAGTAAATAATTTATACATAAATTTGTATGTTTTTTTCACAGAGGCCACCTGAACTAATTTTTTTATATTGCGTTGAATACAAATTGGTGATTCACCCTTGGGTGAAAGTGAGCTTTACAAATACATGTTAACTTATGTCAAGGGCTTTGTTGGATGTTTGTGTGAGTAGTGATTAATTTCCTTAAAAATGTATAATAAACAAAATGTTTAACTATTTTTGGAGTGTGTAATTTTATTTTTTAATTATTTTTATTATTATTTTTTTGGTACCTGCATGTTTTTCGGGAATAGTGTTTTGAAATATTTATTTTATAGCTTATTTGTACAATTACAATGAATTTGTTAATTTAGCATAATTCAGCAATGTATTAAAAATAGTAATACATTTAATTGAAGACTATTTCAGTGGTTAGTTTATTATTTATGAGTATCAAATTGTACCATTTGTTGTATTGTTTTCAAATATTTCATATTTACATAATTAAAAAAAAAATATTTAAGCAAATGTGTATTTGTGAGATTTCCAATGTTTTCTTAGGGTTTTTAATAGAAAAGATTCTGTTTTCTAAGTTATTAGACTCTTTTAAATATATGTTCTTCTATATTTTTGGAACAACAGTTAGGGCATTGTGATAATGTTGTGCGAAGCTAGATGTAAAAAAAACAAGTTTAGTTTCAGAGAAATGAATCCAACATTGTTGTGCGTGCAAATTTTAACAAAAGGTCACAGCTGTAAATTTTATTTGTGAGGTAACTGTAAGGAATAGGCTGCTTCTCTACATGGGACTAACTCAGGAATATTACACAGCCATCTGAGAGAGGTGAAGATCAGAGGACTCTGGTCTCCGACACAAGCCAGGCTCCATATCAACCTGTTGGAGCTTCGGGCGATCCGGTTGGCACTGAAAGCCTTTTTACAATCCATCAAGGGAAGGCTGGTTTAGGTGTTCACAGACCACACTACCGCCTTGTGGCACTGCAACAAACAGGGCTGAGTGGGGGCGTGGACCCTCTGTCAAGAGACCCTGCGTCTCTGGACTTGGCTGGAACAGGCCATTTCCCTGATGGTTCAACATCTGGCAGGTTCTCTGTATGCCAGAGTGGACGAACTCAGCCATCTGTACCTTGGTCATCACGAGTGGTGTCTCCATCTGGAGATGGTACAAGGACACTTTCAATGTGGGGAGAGCCTTGGTTAGATCTGTTTGCCTCTGAAGAGAACAGAGTGTCAGCAATTCTGCGTTTTGGAGTTTCGGAGGCAGCTCTCACTCTGCTTGCTTTTCATTGCGAGTGGAGCAAAGGCTTTCTGTATGCCTTCCCACCCATACCACTCCTGTCCAGAGTGCTCAAGAAGATCAGGAGCGGGGAGGAGCCAAGCTCGCGAGCGTAATGGTCGCCTTTTAGCTCGGCTCCCGCAGCCCTCCGGCCTGATCGTATATCCTGTATTATATCCTGTCCGGAGACGACACATTATAGGAGAATTGGAGACGGTGCACCTCGCTTGTACTCACCGTTTGGCCCGGAGGTTTCGACGTGCAGCGGTTCCGAAGTTGTGCCCTCCGCAAGACCGGGGCCTCCGTGGAACCTGGACCGGGACCTAGCCTGTGGGATCCGATGACTGTCGGCCCCGGTCGGGAGAGTGAACCAATGATGAGAGCCGTTGTGCGAACATCCCGGCGATCCTGATCCGGGCCTGCCCTGGTGGCCGTGAGGCTGAGATGGGTGAGATGCACCGGGGACTGATTCTGTGAAGGGGTTCCGCCCCCCGCCGCTGCTGTGTCCGACGGCCCTGGACCTCTGCGCCCGGGCTCTGCTTGTTGGGGGCGCCGGTGCTGGTGTAGGCGGAGACCCGAATTGGGCAGACATCCTTTCTGCACCAAGGCTGCCATTGCTGGGAACCCCCCGGAGCTCTGTAAAGTCCTACATTTTTGGACTGTTTTTTTTGAGAGTCGCGGATGGTGGCGACTGGGCCGACTTCGCGAAATGGCGGACGACTCTCTGAAACTTGTATCGCCTCGTGGCGGAGGGCTTGGGTTGCCCGATTGCGCGGGGGTCCGGTCTGGTGAGCGTGAGCTTACAGTCGGAGATATCCTGGAAGCTCTGAGATCCCTGCACGCATCCCTGGCCCCCGATGTCCCTGTGAGCCCGCCGCGATCTGCCGCCATTTTGAGCAACCGTTTCTTCTTGCCCCCCTCTTGTTTCAGAGACTCCGTTGCCTCGCCCCCCTCGACTGCTGCAAGTGTTGCTGCCGCTGCCCGACGATCATTTTCTGTGCCAGTGACTTTGGAGCTCCCTGATTTTCGAGGTTCAGACCCCGGAGACTTGGATATTGTGCCGCGGCCCTGTTCGGCTCGGATGCCTAGAAATATTGATGGACTGCCGCCTGCACCGGCATCGCTGGCTACGCATTTGTCTATTGCAGAGAACCCCTCGCTCTCCCAAACGGCGAAACTGAACTCCTGTTCTTCATCACCCGTGCTGCGATTGCTGATGCATTTAGACTCTCTACTCGGACTTTTGCTCACTTGCGGACCGATTGACCCCCCCTGTCTACATAGTAGTCATAATTTTTTTCGATTGTGTGCTGGTCTTGTATTGAGTAACTCATTTCACATTGTCATGTGGTGGGTGGGATTTGTGGTTCGGAAGGGATGGGGGTGATATGTACGACTCCTGGTGGATTATTGGTGTTCGACTTCGTGGCGCAGTTGTTTGTACCCATAGCGCGGTGGGAGGTCCCCTTCTCTGTAAGTTTTATGGTGCTTGAAATGGTGTCGTCCTGGTCTGTTTTTTGCTGCGATTGTCTGGTTGGGCGGAGGGCTGCGGCCGACCGTATTGATTTCTGTTCTCATGCTCCTCCCTCCTGTTTTCTTTATTTATGTTTTTGTTTCTTTTTGTCTCGTTCTTCTTTCTTTCTTTTCTTGCTATATTTCGGGTTCTGGTTTAGGGCGACAGGCACGCTGTCTGAAGGGTAGGCCATAGCCTTCTACAGGGGTGCAGGGTGGGATGGGTGGGTCGGGTCCTATTTGTTGTTTGTTTTATAGTTCTATGGCCCTTTTGTATCTCTTTATAGTAATGCCGCGTCTGTCCTTGCCTCCCGTGGTATGTTCGGGGTGGGGTGTGTGGCGTCGTTGATCCTCCTCTTATAGGTCGGTTGCTTTTCATCTCGATTGCTGTACCCCCCTTGTTGCTGATACTCCTGTTTTCTCCTGTGCTCCGCCTGTTTCGGCGTGGTCTTCTTTCTTTCGTTTTTGTGTTTCATTTCCTTTCATCATTTTTCCGTCTTGTCCTTCGCCCCTTCCCCTCTTTCCCCCCTTTTCCTCGCCCCCCCCCTTTTCCTAGAGGTCACGATGACGGCTTAGTTTTTGATGTAATGTATATCCGATCCCTCTGTTCTGGCTCGGCTGTGAGGTTGGGTGGTGGGCATGTAAAGATTATAATGATCACATGTCGATTGTGTTTGAATTATCCCTATCTCCCTGTGTGTATTGTGTTGTCTCTCCTGTATTACGGCCCCGTACCCCCTTATTGTCGCTGAGGATGGTTTTGGGACTTCGGACTCCTCTATATCGAAAGTGAGCCTCTCGTACCCCTTATCCCCATATTATAAAATTAACCTTCTTTGCTCCTGTTTCTTGGCCGTCTGGTTCCTATGTGCTTTCTCCCTTTTTATGATGGTATTGCCTCTGATTCTTGCTGATTGTATCTGTACTGTTTGCCTTGGAACCTCTGACCGCTTTACATATTGAGGCCGGCCGATTTGGTTGTAGGCCTAGACTTGTATATCCAGTTCAGTTTTTTAACGTCTTTATTTCGAAATTACTTCATAAAAGACATACATGATAATAATACAAGCATAACAGATAAAAAGACAAGTAATTTTTGCAGGAGAAAACAGCTGTGGATATAAAAGCTTGATTAAATATACATATAAAGACGTCTATAAGAATATTAATACAGATAAAATGCAGAGTCAATAATACAGTTATAATAATACTGCCCCAATATCATAGATAGGCATTGACAAACAGTATACAGTTTTTCAGCTTGAAGTACTACGAACATACCTGGATCTTATTAACCAGGCCCACCCAAGGAATTTTGCCAGCCCTATGGATAACCATTCGGCTGTGTTAAATCTCAGGATGATTAGTGCTTCTCTGCTCGCCCTGGTGTTTAGTCTGTTACATATTGGCTTCAGCCACTTAAGTCTTGGATCATGGTAAGCAGTACATACAAATAGGAAATGACCCAAGGATTCCTTGCTGGCAGAGCAACAGGGACAAAATGTGGACTCCGACTTCTGCCAACCTCTGGTAAAGTCCCTTAAAGGCAAAGTACCTATGCGAAACTGATGGTATAGTTTCCTATCTAAACTTTTTGGGATAATGTCCCAATAGGACTCTGTGTGTGGAACTATTTTATAAACCAAAAATAGGCCTGTCAGATTGGGTTTCGCCGAAAGCACAACGTGTTCTTCTTTAACCATGGACCAGAAGAGAAGTTTAAAATCTTTCTTTGAAGGGAAAGTGTGGGAACCCGGCTCTGACCAAAGTAATGGAAGGCCCATACTAGTAAGAGCGTTCTTAATAAGCATAACCCACGGTAATTTCCCTGCCCCTTGTTGCATTCTTACATCTTGTATCTCCTGGGCAAACATAGCAAGTTCCGGGGTAGACCATATGTGTCTCCATAACGCCACCATCCTATATTGGGCTTGATAACTAATAGAATAAAAGCCCATATCCATCATAAGTGGTAGAGCTGGCGTTGAAGAAGGAATGCAGACTAAATTACGGAAACATTTATTCTGTATCCTATCAAGGACAGCCAAATCCACACTTCCCCAAATGTCCGCCCCGTATAATATGGCTGAACTAATCTTAGCCCTGTAGATTTTAAGCGCAGGTAAAACTCTTTTGGTCAAAGAACAACGTTGCTCCTTCACTAAGCAGCCCGATAGACGTGCAAATTTCAAGCTTAGCGCCGCTATCTGTTCTTTCCAGCGTAGCCTGTAGTCCATTGTAACACCAAGGTAAGTCATAGCATCAACCTGTTCTAGGCTAGACCCATTCATCGTCACATGACCCCTCAGTGGTTTATTTTTTGTCAGGACCATGAACTTAGTTTTAGAAATGTTAATTTCAAGATCATTTTCATTACAAAAGTCCACAAATTTATTTATAGCCACCTGGAGGCCCATCTGTGTTTTAGCCAGAATTAGGGTGTCATCAGCGAAGATCAAAAGGGGAAATTTGGTCCCACCCAGTGTTGGTGCATCTGTTGGGGTTGTTGAGAGGAACTTTACCACCTGGTTGATAAAGGGTATGAATAGGGTAGGGGCCAGGACACAACCCTGTCTGACTCCTCTGGTCACAGGGAAGGAGTCCGTTACCTGGCCCTGACGACCCCATCTAACTCTGGCGAAATTTTCCTCGTGCATCCGGACTGTGAGTTCCAAGATGGCAGTAGGAACCCCCATCCTCCTTAAAGCTGCCCACATCTTTCCCCTAGGGACCAAACCAAACGCAGATTTGAGATCCACGAATGCTGCGAATATAGTGCCCCCTCGCAAAAACACAGTTTTCCAGTAAATCATTACAAATCTCAATATTTGGTCAACTGTGCTAATATTAGCCCTAAAGCCAGCCTGCAAAGGGGACAGGATGTCAGTTTCCGTCATCCAGTGCTGAAGTTTTCCTAACAGCATTCTGGCGATTACCTTTTGTAGGGCATCAATGAGGCTAATGGGTCGGTAGTTACCTGCTTCAGTCCTATCCCCTTTTTTGTATACAGGTAGAATCTCCGCCCCTTTCCACGAGTCTGGTATCCTTACCCCTCTAGCTATGGCGTTCGCTAGGATGGTTATGTAAGGGACCCAGTGTACTTGATCAAACTTAAATAAGTCCGCAGGGACACAGTGCATTCCAGGAGCTTTTCCATTCTGCACCTGTTTTAAGGCAGTGATAGCCTCTAATTCTGTGAAAACAAGCTGGTCAGATGGGGGCGCCACAGTCGGTACACTGGCATCTTCCCTAGAATTAAGGGAGATCCGTTCCGTGTTACTAAACTGTGTCGAATAATGCTTAACCCATTGCTTTACAGGGACATAATTAACGGGAACTTGCTGGTCCCCAGTCCCTCCCCATTTGACAACCTCCCAAAATTTTTGTTGGTTGGTGGAAATACTTGCATTATATAAATCTAACCAACGTTGTTCATCCCAGTTTGTTTTTGCCTCTTTAAGCACCTTCTTATAGATAACCCTTTCTTTTTTTATAACTATAGCTGACTTAGATTTAATAGCAGCTATCAAGGAGCTGTGGGCAAGGCGGCAAGTCTTGTTGTACCATTTCGCTCCTGTTTGGGCTGGAGCCTTTGTGCTTTTTTTTACGGGCTCCATAAAAAGGTTTTTGATTTTGTCAAAAAGGGACTCATGTATTGTCCCAATTTGATCGAGTGAAATACCTTCTTCTAGTATGGGCACCATCAAGTTTGTGGCTGCTAAAACCTCATCGGTAACCTTATCAGTAATAGTGGGATTTTCCAGAATCCTAGACCATCGTACCCTCCTACAGTCGTTCATAAGAACAGCCTCAGCTGTAATAAAATTTGTAGCGGAAACTAAATGCAAATCCCTGTTTATTATTAGGTTTATTACTAAAGGATTATGGTCACTTTCTGGCCTTGCGACTATCTCCATGTCCTCCAGCATGTACCAATACTCCATCCTGATTAAAAAATAATCAATACGACTTGAATAAAGGGAATTATCAAATGTGGCTTTTCCCATCTTATCTGATTTTGTCCTCCCGTTAGCTGCACGTAGATCCCATTCAAGACAAAGACCTAACCACTGCAAAGCAGCCTCTGTTACTCTTTTGACAGGAGGAATGGATAGAGGGGGAATATTCCAATAATGATCAATTTCCCCGTAACCCCCATTTTCCAAATTGGGAATCGGTTCGAATGAGCAAATGCAATCCCCTGCCACCATCACACATTTATCTCTGCCAATGCTATTCAGTACAGATTCTAAATCATCTACCGCTACCATTGGTGTAAAAAGAAGTTTCAATCGGGTCGGGGACAATCGATATTTGCCCGGCGGTATTGCCTCTGTGACCCCCTAGTTATTTAAATCAATGAAGAGGCAGGCGCTGGAGACTGGAAAGCAGGAAACAAGGTTTTTTTTATTCTCTCCGGAGGAGAACACAACGAAACGGACAGAAGGTATCGTTCTGAGGTGCTCTAACTGTATTTCTGAGGCCTGGCCTCTTATACCCACATTTATGACTTTATTGTAGATTACACATACATGTCAAAGCTTTGATGTACGGAAAAGACATTCTCGGAACTCCCCTTTGGGCCCGTTCCCACACACATTTACAGTTGAAGTCCCCACCCTAGTCACAACAGGTGATGAGCATCGCGCAGCTGGATAATCCGCCGATTCACGGAATGTGGGGAGTTTGATCGGATCTCATGGGGTGGGGGCTTTGATCAACCCGGGGATTCTTTGATGGGGGAAGCTTTCTATTGTACGGGGAGGGGCAAGGATGGTATCGGCAGAGCTGGGTGTCGGCTTGGGAACGGGGAGGACAAAACGGGCGCACGGGGAAAAAGGGGGTTTGCATCTAAGGGCCGGAGATCATGAAAGGAAAGCAGGGAGGTGTCGCGCTGGGAACAGGATGAGGGCCTGGGGCAGAGCAGCGCCGAAGAGGGGTTTATGACTCAAGGCAGGTGCAAGCAGGGGGTGGTCAGCGTGCAGGCTTAGTGAAGGCAAAGGGCTATGTCAGGGGCCAGCGGCATGCAAAAGGGTTTGTTCTGATCGGGGCATCTTAAAATGGCGGGCGCGCACGACAAAAGTGTGGCATCAGGGGAAGAGGCAAGATGGCGCAGATAATGTTCACCAAAACGCACTAATTTTCCACAGTCCTCCCTTTAACATATTCAAGACATCTTGCTGGTTCATTTTCTATTCGGTTCTACTGTGGTGAGCATGAGAAAGAAAACGGTAGGAACCCTAGATGAAAAAGAGTTGTAAACAATACATTTTGAGGTTTCTAGTTTTTAGGAGGTGCACCTATTTGATAAACTTTGATAAATTTGTTCAGCAGGAAAGTCATAGGAATGAAATACAAAAACGGCGAGCAGCAAGTACATATCATAACGTGAACTGGCAGGTTAATACATATTTCAGTTTCGGATTGGAGCAGGATCAATACAATGGCGGCTGGGAGAGAAATGAGGCATAAAAAAACGGTGATTGAGGATGTCAAATGTTCGAAGTTTTATGAGTTCTCATTGTTCTTTGTGGTCTTTCGTTGGCGCTGTTGAGCACCGGCGGTGGAGCTACAAGTCCAGCTCTGTTCTAAGTTCTGCGTTGCAGGGCACGACCCTTCCCTCGCGTTTCTGGTCGGAAAGGTCCTTTTCGCCCTGTGTCCTTTGAGGTGATTGTCAGAAAGTTCCGATGGAAGAAGAGCGTTCAAAACAGTCCATAGGGTAGGTCAGAGGAAAAAGGGGGATGGAGCAAGGCCAAATTGGGAACAAACTAGGGGAACGAGAGACTTCAAATAGGCGGGCGTGTGACGGAATTCAGAGAGCGGGGACTTGTCGACAGGCACTGGACGTCGAGCAGGGGCATCAGGTCGACCCTTTCTTTTCATGCTGTCGAAAACAGTGCCTCGTCCTGCAGCTCTTTTCAGTCGTGGTCTCGCCTTGGCTAATGTCGCAGGTGTTCCTTAGTCTGCAGTCGGGCCTCGTGCTCCCACATCCGGTCCTTCTCTCCTCCAACAGCAGTACCCTTAAACAAGTTTGAAAAGACAGTCTTTAGAAAATTTGCAGATGAAGATAATCAAAAAGTCTATTTCTCTCCCAGCTCCAGGCAAAGAATGAAAATGTCCGTTATATTTAATGTTCACAACTGGCATATGAATGACCGGTGGCGGACCTGTTGGATTTACTATGACTTTCCTTCATAATTATTTATTACAGGCATGACAGTTCATCTGATGGTAACCCACCTTCGGGAGACAAATCTGGCAAAGATATGCCGTTCTCTAGAGTTTTACATTTACAAAAGGGTACAGTGAGTCGTCAACATGGTACTACACAGGTATTTTGCTGAGAGACGAACATGGCTAAACATTTCCTTTCTATCGGTGCATCCTGCTTTTCAACTACTGCGGGGTTCATTTTGATGATTTCTTTACCTTGGTCTAGTCTGTTAACCTTGTAAAACATCATTCTGGGTCCTACGTAACCTTTTACAGCCCGGTTACTTAACTAGGAAGGACAGGGGTTTTATGGGAAACAACCAGGGACATAGACAGGGGAGGTAACGGGGGTGATCGTTTTTCTGGTTTGGGTATTGCGACAATTCGGGGAGGGGAGGGTCGCGTATTCTGAGGTCCTTGTTTTATACTATAGGAGCCGTTGACATGTAGTTCCCTTATTTCGGGTCAGATTAGGGAACCTCTGTCGTCTTACCTGTCCTTTCCCTTACGGCCCAACCTGGGTTCATTGACTTCCAGCGGAAAAGGAGAGGTAATGACGCGGCCTCAGGGTGATTGTATTAAAGACGAGCGTTTGTGCAAATACTGACGGTATTTGAAGCCAATTAGGTGGTGTGCTAGGGGTGGCAATCTGCCAATTTCGGGGCTAACCACTCGGAAGAGTGGTAGTGAAAAAAATAGAGAGAGAGAGAGAGAGAGAGTGAGTGAGTGAGTGAGTGAGTGAGAGAGAGAGAGAGAGAGAGAGAGAGAGAGAGAGAGAGAGAGAGAGAGAGAGAGAGAGAGAGAGAGAGCAACGGCAGGCTAAATAGTACACGTGCAACAGAGAGGGTGGCAGTGTATTCAAGAAAGGCTATTTAGTGCGTTACACAGTAAAGGGTATTCACGAGTCCGCGTTAGAATCTTGTAATCATGCAGTTCGAGCATTAGACAGGGTAGAGGGGACGTGCTTTGAGAAAAGGAAAGAAGAAAAAGGAGGTACCATTCTGTCGCACTTTCTCGCATTCCCGGTCCTTTGACCGGTTGGGTCAACGCCTCAGTCACACACACACACATTCCCTCACAGTTTCGCATCATACGTGACATGGGTTCATTCGTCCGGTCTGGTTTAAGGGTGATCACTTTCTATCAAGTTGTGCTAATTTTCCGGGTCTGTTCGATACGTGAGTAGTTTGCAGGCGTGCTTAGACACCACCTTGCGGCGCTAGTCCGCTTCGTGTATTTAGACATGGCAAGGTCTCAGATCTTCGCCACACCTTGGCTGTAATCTCTGATGTAACCTGCAGAGGGAGGAAAAAAAGGGGGGGGGGGTGGGGGAGACAGCATTCGCGCGCATTCAAATACATGGATTCATAAGTCCTTTACTTACCTCTTACTCGTCTTTCCTCCTTGGGGCAGGGTCCCCGGGGATATGGTTTCCGGAGTCGAGGGGGGGTAGTGTGTTCATGTAGGGCGTGTGCGGGGAAACATAAAAAGGAAACCAGAGGTGCCTAGTGCGAGGTATCTAGTCAAAGGATATATCTCACTATCGGGATCCTTAAACCTCTTTCAACGCCGTGGCGTTCTAAAGTTCTTCGGTTCTTGGGTCCCTGCTACTTTGGAACGTTGTACTTTATAATATTTACATTATTTCATTTCACCCTCCTTTTACATTCCCTCATTTACACCATTCGTTTTACCCATCCTTGGAAGTCAAGGTCTTCCTCTACGCGAGAGTTCATGAGTCAGTCGCGTACTTTTGAAGGCGGGGTGTCGTGTTGTCGATCCGATCCGTCCTCCAGGGCTGGGCAACCATCTTCTTTTAACCTTAAAGAGAGAGCAGAGTAGGGTGCACAGAAAAGAACTTTCCCACCCATCCCATATTGTTTTAAAATAAAGCATGCAATACCCGTCCATAGTTTCAAAGACTTTATTTTGCAAAATCATTTCAGCATATGGATTATGAGGGTGCGGTCGTATTTGGTCGGTCGTGGCAATGGCTAAAGTGCGTACAGTGGGGGGTGTCGTTTGCAACAATAAAAACATCGGAAAGTTTTACTCATTCATTTGTAAGAGACCAAAACGTCTATTAATTGGCTGGGGGTTCGGGGGTATATATTTTCATAATTTAGAAGCATAATCATAACAGTTGTAATCAGATTTCCTATATGCATACCGTACGTGTGCGTCGTAAATGGGGTTTACATCAGTTATAAAAATATAATACATTGTACATTCGTAATCAACATTTGTAACGGGGATCTTTTCACACTATTCGTCGAGTGAGTTCTCTTCGTCTTTTCTAGCCAAGTGTACAAAGGATCATATAAAATCTCAGAACATCAAGTTTATATTAGTGCGAAGGAACACCACGAGGTGTTCGTAAGTTCCGATTGATACCAGCGCCATTTTGGGCGGGGCCGGCACAGTCCGGAAGCAGCATCAGGGGGAAATGTTTCCATTACTGGCAGTTTGGACCAGAGTCCTTTTCGGCAGTTCTAGAATTCACGCTAACAGAAGGTGTGGCAATGTCATGTTTGTTTCGTTGGCGATCAAGGCAGCCGTCCCTTACCGGAAACCTGCAAAGGCCGAAGGTTCTGCCGGGGACCTTTGTATGATCTTCAAGGCTGCGGAGATGCTGTCGGAGATGGGGGCTCGTGCTCCATGGGACAAATGTTCGAGTTATACGGCTGGCCAAAGTTACTCTAGTGGCCGGGGCCCGCCTTCCAGCGGATCCAGCCGCCATCTTGAGGCCCTACAGGGGCCACTCTCGTCGAGTTTGCAAGAATGGAAGAGACCCTTCGGAGTGAAAGGAAGAGGTCCCTGTTTTGTGAGAGCGGGACGTTCAGCTGGGGTGCAGCTGTGATGCCCCCACCTGGGGGGGCGAGGGAGACTCGTTCACATCGTCTCCTTCTCCCGGTGCACTCCATGCCGCTCCTTTTCATCGCCCCGCATGAAGGCCTCTCCACATCCGGTGTTCCCCAAGTGCCACCATTGTACGTTCGGTGCTGCGCAAATACTGGGGTGCCACCATTGTACGTTCGGTGCTGCGCAAGTACTGGGGTGCCACCATGGTGTGTCCGGTGCTGTGGAAGTATGGGCACCATCGCCTGACTGGGGGTGTTCGGCGTCGGGCTGGGGGCTGGGGGCTGGGAAACCTCCTACCGGTGGAGGTGGGAGAGGCTCGTCCGCGTCGCCTCTCCCTCCCAGCCCAACTTGGACAAATTGTTGTGGAGGTACGTGCAGGACATCCCGCCGTCCAGGACTGCTGCGGCTGTGACGGAAGAGAAAAGGAAGAGGTGCCTCGTTCTCCTCTGGACATGTGGCGGGACTACCTTAGTCTTTCCAGGCCCGTTGCGGCCGGCCAAGGAGACATGTGGCGGGACTACCTGCAAATGCCCAGGCTGCGGGCTCCTGCCTCTCCTCCGGCTCCCCCATACGTTAAGATTTCCTGACCAAGAGTTGGCGGCGGGGCTCGCCTTATATGGGTTGCCGTTGGTTGGGCGTAGCCGTAACCCTGCCCTACTTTGGAAGGTTCCAGAATGGGGGGGGCGAATGTTCTGTTTGACTTTCATTTTCTACAGTTTATCGTTATTATTCCTTGTTTGTTGTGTTAAATTAAAAGTTCAAGTTTATGAATGGTCTACGGATTTTGTTTTACCATTTCTTTCTTTTCAGGTTGCTTTTATGCTAAGTTTCTGCTAACAGAGGTCGAGTAACACGGAAACACGTGTAGAGGGATGACGCAGATTTGTATATTACATACACACGAACTCAGACGGGGGACAGTACAAGTACGACATACAAAGACCCAAGACAAATATAAAAACAGTTATTGGTCATAATTATCTCTTTCCGTCTGTGAATTTTAAACGAGGCTGGGTTCCCGTCTTGACATTGCCCGACCTAGGAGAACTTGAGCATGCCGCTGAGATTTTCCTGGCGAAATCTGTGCCATCGGGCATAATCAAACGTGGTGGTTCTGTCTGGTCTGTCTATGTAAGTCGGGTTCTTCTCTGTCTCGCGCCTTTTCTCGTACTGTCGGTCTGTCGTTCTTGTCGGCCCTTTGCCTTTACTCACGCTCAGTAGAGTCGGGCATTGGGCTTTCCAGTGTCCGACATACCTACAAAAAGCGCATTGGTCTGACCCTAGTCTGGTCGTCCTTTGCATAGTGTCGGGGGATAAGTTGTGGGTAGCGGTGTCCTGGGGTTGTCCTGTCGGTATATTTCCCTACTTGGTTTATCCTCGTCTTTTCTCTGTCGTTTCGTAGCCTCTCTGCGCCACATACCGAGACTGTCGAGCATAATTGGCGTCGTCTTATTATTTCGAAGGGCTATTTCTAACGTTTCTATTTTATCAAGGTCAAAGGATCCTGCCAGTGGCCACTGTTTGTCTTGGCTATCTTCGGTATACCTGTGCCATAATTTATTATAAGCTATGGTGACTAACCCATAGTTTATGAACATGTCCTTATTAGGGGTGCCTTCTAGTGGAGCTATATGGTCCACCTCTAACACCCGGTCCGGGCTAAACAGGCTATTTATCAGTGGGGAGAAGACAGACATGACGGCTCGTAACGAGGGACTAAAAAGTCAGCACTGCCTATCTTATCACTAGGTGCAAAGACTAGACAGAATATTTCTATTCTACGTTGTTTGCAGGTAGTGAATACCTCATGGATCAAAAAAAAATATAAAACCAAACGACCAATAAATAACAATGGGGAGAATGAGTAGGTCCGCAAAGATCTGCGTTACCTACCCTTTTCACTATCTGCAAAAAGGGTGGTCTCTTCCCTGCTTGCAGACAGGGAATCTCCAGGAAACAATAGTTTTGTGAACAACAGTTCAGTTTCAAGCAATTATTGAGTGGGGGAGAAAAAGAACAAGCACGGCTGCTACCCTACCTATCCTCCACTGCTTGCAAAGGGAGAGAGAGCCTGTTGTTTCTCCGTTTGCAGACAGTGAATCTCCAAATAAAAAATAAACAGAGCAATACTAGTATTTTGAACAATCAAGCAATCAAAACAAATTATTTTTTTTCGCAACTTGTCGTGGCAACACGACCTTACCCGGACCATGTGGACAGTTTCTTGTCTTCCGAATCCAGCGCCCGATCGTCCTCTTTTTCTCGTATTTCTCACGGCACTCCTGATGGTTCCCAGTCAGGACCGTAGATCACTCGAGAGAGGTCTGTTCGGAACTAGTGAAGTTCGGATGATCGGCTGCCAGACGAGGGTCTATTGGGCAAGAGCTCTCCCGATCGTTGCAGTCGTTCACTCTGTCGTCGGGACCTCTCCCACTGGATCCACGAGTCGCTGATGGGCCCCACGCTTGGGACGCCAATTGTAAAAAGAAGTTTCAATCGGGTCGGGGACAATCGATATTTGCCCGGTGGTATTGCCTCTGTGACCCCCTAGTTATTTAAATCAATGAAGAGGCAGGCGCTGGAGACTGGAAAGCAGGAAACAAGGTTTTTTTTATTCTCTCCGGAGGAGAACACAACGAAACGGACAGAAGGTATCGTTCTGAGGTGCTCTAACTGTATTTCTGAGGCCTGGCCTCTTATACCCACATTTATGACTTTATTGTAGATTACACATACATGTCAAAGCTTTGATGTACGGAAAAGACATTCTCGGAACTCCCCTTTGGGCCCGTTCCCACACACATTTACAGTTGAAGTCCCCACCCTAGTCACAACAGGTGATGAGCATCGCGCAGCTGGATAATCCGCCGATTCACGGAATGTGGGGAGTTTGATCGGATCTCATGGGGTGGGGGCTTTGATCAACCCGGGGATTCTTTGATGGGGGAAGCTTTCTATTGTACGGGGAGGGGCAAGGATGGTATCGGCAGAGCTGGGTGTCGGCTTGGGAACGGGGAGGACAAAACGGGCGCACGGGGAAAAAGGGGGTTTGCATCTAAGGGCCGGAGATCATGAAAGGAAAGCAGGGAGGTGTCGCGCTGGGAACAGGATGAGGGCCTGGGGCAGAGCAGCGCCGAAGAGGGGTTTATGACTCAAGGCAGGTGCAAGCAGGGGGTGGTCAGCGTGCAGGCTTAGTGAAGGCAAAGGGCTATGTCAGGGGCCAGCGGCATGCAAAAGGGTTTGTTCTGATCGGGGCATCTTAAAATGGCGGGCGCGCACGACAAAAGTGTGGCATCAGGGGAAGAGGCAAGATGGCGCAGATAATGTTCACCAAAACGCACTAATTTTCCACATTGGCTTCCCACCAGGTCTCCCTCTAGCATAGATATTAATTAGGATAGTGTCTTGAGTATTTTTACTGGTTAGTTTTAAGACTAATATGTCATTACTTGGAGTAGGAAGGTTTGTAATTGTAAGACCTAAGGATTGTCTAATCCATATAACCAGACCACCTGAAGGGCGACCTTTTAAACCTTTACAGGCTGGTTTAAAGTAATTAAGGTAGCCAACCCGGTAAATAGCATCGGTTGCCCAACTTTCCTGTAACATAATAACATCATGTTTTTCCACAAAAGACCCCCAATCTGCTTCTGACATTTTCCCTTTTAGACTCGCAATGTTCCATGATAGAACTGTGAGGGTATATGATGGATTCTTAGTCGAGATAACATCTGAAGCACATTCCCCCCAGGGGTAAAGGGTCCTAAAATGTGTTGTGGGGAATTTCCCCTTCCTATCGCTCCCTGAACACTTTCTCTAGTTCCTGATGCAATCCCTTCTGTAATGGATATAGGATTGTTGAGGAAACGATTCGCAGCAACTCCAGTCACCCTAGATACAGATGGCTCATTATCAAGTCAGTCTACACATTCCAAACCAGATAAGGGTGCAAACCGGTTCGAAAGGTGGGGCTGAAATAATGGGTACAAGGGTGTTTCAAAGTGAAATCTTCCTCTAGATCTTTCCTGTCTAACGGGCTGTAACGGTGTATAGGCCCTGTTTGAATATAGTGACGGATAGAAATAGTGCAAGGATAGAGTCTGTACATCCCCTACTCTACCAAATCTTGCTTCCCTGCCAATATGTTCTGCAACCCAAGGCTCTCTAAAACTGACTACCACGCAATCCCCCTCCAGATCTTTTTTGCTATAGCCTACCCAGTCAACCCTCCTAACATTGAGAATTTCGATGTTCGAATTTGGGGGGAGTGGGCGATTTTTATTCAGCCAGAAGGTTACCTTGTTATAAAGATCCTTATGTGTTTCTATCTTGCCATCTCCAAGAGGAGCCACGCCGGTTAAAATGATGGTGTAAGGCAGTGACTCAGGGGGGAGGTTCACACAACGTTTTCTTGGGACAGATTTAATCCCAGGCCGTATACCCTGGACATGATGACTAGAAGAGATAGGATGTTTCTTAGCCGGAGGAGGCGATGTAACCTTTTGCTGGGATGTACTCACTGCGATGGATTTTTTATTTATAATTGAAGCCGATTTTTGAAGTGGTACTTTTGTAATAGGTAAAGCTGTTTTCAGATTGTTACCCCCAACCTTATTGAACATAGTGGTTGTCTTCGGAAGTGACGGGGCTGCGGGGGCTGGGCATTTAGAAGCTAGAGTGGCATGAATTTTATTAGTTGTTGCTATGTTATCTTTTACCAGCTTATCTAAGGAATCCATTTTTGTATTTAATAATCTGGTCCTTTCAAATAGCGGTATAAGTAACGATTTAATTAACAGCTCTATTTTAGCCAAAAATATGCCTTCAACAATATTGACTGTGGAATTGTGTTCCTCAGGATGAACCACTGCTTTAGATAACTGAGTAGGCGGTGTGATGGTGAATCCTGAACCCTCGATAAATTTCCCCGAGTCATGTGAATCTACCCTTTTGCGTTTCCCAAGATTGTGAGTGGGCGTGTGTTGCAGGTGAGTAGGAGAATTCCCCCTCTCAATGCTTAATGTGAGATTTGGGGAGTCAGAGGCCTGATTCCTCGCCAGACAAATCAAGATTAATAGTCCCACCATTCACCACATTTTCGTGAGCCATGTTATATACACTATCGATGCTTACCCCATCTTGATACAATAATTGTGTTTTGGAGACAGAACTTGTCGCCGCATCAACAATAGCATCAGGGCTATCTGTAGGCAGTAGGGAAAGAGGGACAGGAGAGAGAGCCTCATTGATTTTACCAAGTGAGGAACGCTTGCCTGTAATTATGTCGAGCGAAAGGCGTTTTTCGACAAGAGCAATCTCCTTCTCCAGTATGGTGGTAGAGCGTTTGAAGAATTGATCTATCGTACCTGTAAAAGTACCATTAGTGGTGGAGACCTGAACTTGCCTTTCCTTGCCTGACCTTAGTGTCATTTTCATATAAGTTTTTTTTCCCTCTTTAGCGATTCACAAACTAAACTGGCAATAAACACAATGTACAAACAAGAATATTCAAGCAATCCAAAAAGGTTCCTCCAACAGTAAAGCTACTATGGTAAAATAGACCTAAATACAGTACATTTAATAGACCCCCATTACATAAAATACCTGGTACAACATAAGATGTTGAGGGAGAATAAAAGAAGAAGAGGGGTGGCCCAGCCCGGCCTCTGCCGGCCCCGGACGGCCACAGACGGTCCCGCCCTTGTCCCGGGCTTCTCCCGGGACGCTCCCGCGCCGCGGGTGATTGTCTTTCCTTAAATATGTGTGACTGTGCAAGGCTAAGATAAGGGGGCGTGGCAAGCAAGGAGAGCGGCCCGATGGCGGGAGGCGAGGGTGACCGAGACTTCTGGGACACGAAGTCCGGCCCCTAGCGCTCGCAGCCTTGCCTGCACAGTGATGATGATCCTTTCACCGCCCGTGGGTCTCAGGAGTCCAGATAGCGCTGCGGGACCCGCGAAGCGGGTACCGCGAGGAGTGGGTTGAAAAAGCCCTCAGCAGCAAGAACGAAGCCCTCTGCAATAATGTCCAGCAAGTATCCCACTGCGTCCAGGTGCAGCTACCTTTTAACAACGAGAGGGGGGCGTGGCAAGCAAGGAGAGCGGCCCGATGGCGGGAGGCGAGGGTGACCGAGACTTCTGGGACACGAAGTCCGGCCCCTAGCGCTCACAGCCTTGCCTGCACAGTGATGATGATCCTTTCACCGCCCGTGGGTCTCAGGAGTCCAGATAGCGCTGCGGGACCCGCGAAGCGGGTACCGCGAGGAGTGGGTTGAAAAAGCCCTCAGCAGCAAGAACGAAGCCCTCTGCAATAATGTCCAGCAAGTATCCCACTGCGTCCAGGTGCAGCTACCTTTTAACAACGAGAGGGGGGCGTGGCAAGCAAGGAGAGCGGCCCGATGGCGGGAGGCGAGGGTGACCGAGACTTCTGGGACACGAAGTCCGGCCCCTAGCGCTCGCAGCCTTGCCTGCACAGTGATGATGATCCTTTCACCGCCCGTGGGTCTCAGGAGTCCAGATAGCGCTGCGGGACCCGCGAAGCGGGTACCGCGAGGAGTGGGTTGAAAAAGCCCTCAGCAGCAAGAACGAAGCCCTCTGCAATAATGTCCAGCAAGTATCCCACTGCGTCCAGGTGCAGCTACCTTTTAACAACGAGAGGGGGGCGTGGCAAGCAAGGAGAGCGGCCCGATGGCGGGAGGCGAGGGTGACCGAGACTTCTGGGACACGAAGTCCGGCCCCTAGCGCTCGCAGCCTTGCCTGCACAGTGATGATGATCCTTTCACCGCCCGTGGGTCTCAGGAGTCCAGATAGCGCTGCGGGACCCGCGAAGCGGGTACCGCGAGGAGTGGGTTGAAAAAGCCCTCAGCAGCAAGAACGAAGCCCTCTGCAATAATGTCCAGCAAGTATCCCACTGCGTCCAGGTGCAGCTACCTTTTAACAACGAGAGGGGGGCGTGGCAAGCAAGGAGAGCGGCCCGATGGCGGGAGGCGAGGGTGACCGAGACTTCTGGGACACGAAGTCCGGCCCCTAGCGCTCGCAGCCTTGCCTGCACAGTGATGATGATCCTTTCACCGCCCGTGGGTCTCAGGAGTCCAGATAGCGCTGTGGGACCCGCGAAGCGGGTACCGCGAGGAGTGGGTTGAAAAAGCCCTCAGCAGCAAGAACGAAGCCCTCTGCAATAATGTCCAGCAAGTATCCCACTGCGTCCAGGTGCAGCTACCTTTTAACAACGAGAGGGGGGCGTGGCAAGCAAGGAGAGCGGCCCGATGGCGGGAGGCGAGGGTGACCGAGACTTCTGGGACACGAAGTCCGGCCCCTAGCGCTCACAGCCTTGCCTGCACAGTGATGATGATCCTTTCACCGCCCGTGGGTCTCAGGAGTCCAGATAGCGCTGCGGGACCCGCGAAGCGGGTACCGCGAGGAGTGGGTTGAAAAAGCCCTCAGCAGCAAGAACGAAGCCCTCTGCAATAATGTCCAGCAAGTATCCCACTGCGTCCAGGTGCAGCTACCTTTTAACAACGAGAGGGGGGCGTGGCAAGCAAGGAGAGCGGCCCGATGGCGAGAGGCGAGGGTGACCGAGACTTCTGGGACACGAAGTCCGGCCCCTAGCGCTCGCAGCCTTGCCTGCACAGTGATGATGATCCTTTCACCGCCCGTGGGTCTCAGGAGTCCAGATAGCGCTGCGGGACCCGCGAAGCGTGTACCGCGAGGAGTGGGTTGAAAAAGCCCTCAGCAGCAAGAACGAAGCCCTCTGCAATAATGTCCAGCAAGTATCCCACTGCGTCCAGGTGCAGCTACCTTTTAACAACGAGAGGGGGGCGTGGCAAGCAAGGAGAGCGGCCCGATGGCGGGAGGCGAGGGTGACCGAGACTTCTGGGACACGAAGTCCGGCCCCTAGCGCTCGCAGCCTTGCCTGCACAGTGATGATGATCCTTTCACAGCCCGTGGGTCTCAGGAGTCCAGATAGCGCTGCGGGACCCGCGAAGCGGGTACCGCGAGGAGTGGGTTGAAAAAGCCCTCAGCAGCAAGAACGAAGCCCTCTGCAATAATGTCCAGCAAGTATCCCACTGCGTCCAGGTGCAGCTACCTTTTAACAACGAGAGGGGGGCGTGGCAAGCAAGGAGAGCGGCCCGATGGCGGGAGGCGAGGGTGACCGAGACTTCTGGGACACGAAGTCCGGCCCCTAGCGCTCGCAGCCTTGCCTGCACAGTGATGATGATCCTTTCACCGCCCGTGGGTCTCAGGAGTCCAGATAGCGCTGCGGGACCCGCGAAGCGGGTACCGCGAGGAGTGGGTTGAAAAAGCCCTCAGCAGCAAGAACGAAGCCCTCTGCAATAATGTCCAGCAAGTATCCCACTGCGTCCAGGTGCAGCTACCTTTTAACAACGAGAGGGGGGCGTGGCAAGCAAGGAGAGCGGCCCGATGGCGGGAGGCGAGGGTGACCGAGACTTCTGGGACACGAAGTCCGGCCCCTAGCGCTCGCAGCCTTGCCTGCACAGTGATGATGATCCTTTCACCGCCCGTGGGTCTCAGGAGTCCAGATAGCGCTGCGGGACCCGCGAAGCGGGTACCGCGAGGAGTGGGTTGAAAAAGCCCTCAGCAGCAAGAACGAAGCCCTCTGCAATAATGTCCAGCAAGTATCCCACTGCGTCCAGGTGCAGCTACCTTTTAACAACGAGAGGGGGGCGTGGCAAGCAAGGAGAGCGGCCCGATGGCGGGAGGCGAGGGTGACCGAGACTTCTGGGACACGAAGTCCGGCCCCTAGCGCTCGCAGCCTTGCCTGCACAGTGATGATGATCCTTTCACCGCCCGTGGGTCTCAGGAGTCCAGATAGCGCTGTGGGACCCGCGAAGCGGGTACCGCGAGGAGTGGGTTGAAAAAGCCCTCAGCAGCAAGAACGAAGCCCTCTGCAATAATGTCCAGCAAGTATCCCACTGCGTCCAGGTGCAGCTACCTTTTAACAACGAGAGGGGGGCGTGGCAAGCAAGGAGAGCGGCCCGATGGCGGGAGGCGAGGGTGACCGAGACTTCTGGGACACGAAGTCCGGCCCCTAGCGCTCGCAGCCTTGCCTGCACAGTGATGATGATCCTTTCACCGCCCGTGGGTCTCAGGAGTCCAGATAGCGCTGTGGGACCCGCGAAGCGGGTACCGCGAGGAGTGGGTTGAAAAAGCCCTCAGCAGCAAGAACGAAGCCCTCTGCAATAATGTCCAGCAAGTATCCCACTGCGTCCAGGTGCAGCTACCTTTTAACAACGAGAGGGGGGCGTGGCAAGCAAGGAGAGCGGCCCGATGGCGGGAGGCGAGGGTGACCGAGACTTCTGGGACACGAAGTCCGGCCCCTAGCGCTCACAGCCTTGCCTGCACAGTGATGATGATCCTTTCACCGCCCGTGGGTCTCAGGAGTCCAGATAGCGCTGCGGGACCCGCATAGCGGGTACCGCGAGGAGTGGGTTGAAAAAGCCCTCAGCAGCAAGAACGAAGCCCTCTGCAATAATGTCCAGCAAGTATCCCACTGCGTCCAGGTGCAGCTACCTTTTAACAACGAGAGGGGGGCGTGGCAAGCAAGGAGAGCGGCCCGATGGCGGGAGGCGAGGGTGACCGAGACTTCTGGGACACGAAGTCCGGCCCCTAGCGCTCGCAGCCTTGCCTGCACAGTGATGATGATCCTTTCACCGCCCGTGGGTCTCAGGAGTCCAGATAGCGCTGCGGGACCCGCGAAGCGGGTACCGCGAGGAGTGGGTTGAAAAAGCCCTCAGCAGCAAGAACGAAGCCCTCTGCAATAATGTCCAGCAAGTATCCCACTGCGTCCAGGTGCAGCTACCTTTTAACAACGAGAGGGGGGCGTGGCAAGCAAGGAGAGCGGCCCGATGGCGGGAGGCGAGGGTGACCGAGACTTCTGGGACACGAAGTCCGGCCCCTAGCGCTCGCAGCCTTGCCTGCACAGTGATGATGATCCTTTCACAGCCCGTGGGTCTCAGGAGTCCAGATAGCGCTGCGGGACCCGCGAAGCGGGTACCGCGAGGAGTGGGTTGAAAAAGCCCTCAGCAGCAAGAACGAAGCCCTCTGCAATAATGTCCAGCAAGTATCCCACTGCGTCCAGGTGCAGCTACCTTTTAACAACGAGAGGGGGGCGTGGCAAGCAAGGACAGCGGCCCGATGGCGGGAGGCGAGGGTGACCGAGACTTCTGGGACACGAAGTCCGGCCCCTAGCGCTCGCAGCCTTGCCTGCACAGTGATGATGATCCTTTCACCGCCCGTGGGTCTCAGGAGTCCAGATAGCGCTGCGGGACCCGCGAAGCGGGTACCGCGTGGAGTGGGTTGAAAAAGCCCTCAGCAGCAAGAACGAAGCCCTCTGCAATAATGTCCAGCAAGTATCCCACTGCGTCCAGGTGCAGCTACCTTTTAACAACGAGAGGGGGGCGTGGCAAGCAAGGAGAGCGGCCCGATGGCGGGAGGCGAGGGTGACCGAGACTTCTGGGACACGAAGTCCGGCCCCTAGCGCTCGCAGCCTTGCCTGCACAGTGATGATGATCCTTTCACCGCCCGTGGGTCTCAGGAGTCCAGATAGCGCTGCGGGACCCGCGAAGCGGGTTCCGCGAGGAGTGGGTTGAAAAAGCCCTCAGCAGCAAGAACGAAGCCCTCTGCAATAATGTCCAGCAAGTATCCCACTGCGTCCAGGTGCAGCTACCTTTTAACAACGAGAGGGGGGCGTGGCAAGCAAGGAGAGCGGCCCGATGGCGGGAGGCGAGGGTGACCGAGACTTCTGGGACACGAAGTCCGGCCCCTAGCGCTCGCAGCCTTGCCTGCACAGTGATGATGATCCTTTCACCGCCCGTGGGTCTCAGGAGTCCAGATAGCGCTGCGGGACCCGCGAAGCGGGTACCGCGAGGAGTGGGTTGAAAAAGCCCTCAGCAGCAAGAACGAAGCCCTCTGCAATAATGTCCAGCAAGTATCCCACTGCGTCCAGGTGCAGCTACCTTTTAACAACGAGAGGGGGGCGTGGCAAGCAAGGAGAGCGGCCCGATGGCGGGAGGCGAGGGTGACCGAGACTTCTGGGACACGAAGTCCGACCCCTAGCGCTCGCAGCCTTGCCTGCACAGTGATGATGATCCTTTCACCGCCCGTGGGTCTCAGGAGTCCAGATAGCGCTGCGGGACCCGCGAAGCGGGTACCGCGAGGAGTGGGTTGAAAAAGCCCTCAGCAGCAAGAACGAAGCCCTCTGCAATAATGTCCAGCAAGTATCCCACTGCGTCCAGGTGCAGCTACCTTTTAACAACGAGAGGGGGGCGTGGCAAGCAAGGAGAGCGGCCCGATGGCGGGAGGCGAGGGTGACCGAGACTTCTGGGACACGAAGTCCGGCCCCTAGCGCTCGCAGCCTTGCCTGCACAGTGATGATGATCCTTTCACCGCCCGTGGGTCTCAGGAGTCCAGATAGCGCTGCGGGACCCGCGAAGCGGGTACCGCGAGGAGTGGGTTGAAAAAGCCCTCAGCAGCAAGAACGAAGCCCTCTGCAATAATGTCCAGCAAGTATCCCACTGCGTCCAGGTGCAGCTACCTTTTAACAACGAGAGGGGGGCGTGGCAAGCAAGGAGAGCGGCCCGATGGCGGGAGGCGAGGGTGACCGAGACTTCTGGGACACGAAGTCCGGCCCCTAGCGCTCGCAGCCTTGCCTGCACAGTGATGATGATCCTTTCACCGCCCGTGGGTCTCAGGAGTCCAGATAGCGCTGCGGGACCCGCGAAGCGGGTACCGCGAGGAGTGGGTTAAAAAAGCCCTCAGCAGCAAGAACGAAGCCCTCTGCAATAATGTCCAGCAAGTATATCCTTTTGACGCTAATAAAGGTTTTACAAAAAAAAAAAAAGATCAGGAGCGACCGGACACAAGTTGTTTTTGTGGCTCTGGCCTGGGCATGGAGAGTCTGGTTTCTTGAGCTTCTGGCAGTGAGCATTGATTCTCCGATCAGGCATCCCCTTCGGGAGGATCTTCTGTTGCAGCTGCAGGGGAAGGCTCTCCACCCAAACTTGTCCACTCTCCGCCTCCTTGCATGGAGATTGAGAGGTGACAGACAACAGCTTTTAACCATCCTGCCGATGTCTGCGACTTTATTCTGGCAGCCAGGCGTCCCTCCACGAAGTCGATATATGCCTGCCGAACAAATTGTACTGAACGGTCTGTTGACCCCTTATCTACTTCTCTGCCAGATATCCTTCTATTCATTCTTTCTTTGGCCCAGCAGGGCTCAGCTCTGGGCACTCCGAAGGGCTACCTTTCGGCCCTATCTGCTTTTCTCCAGCTACCAGACCAGCAATCACACTTTTTTTTTTTTGTAAACGTTTTTATTAAGGTAGTTGCAATACAACAGTAAAATACAAGACAGAAGTTCCATGCAGAGACACAATGCAGAGTAGCAAGGTACAATCCGACATAGGCATATCAATTACAGTGAGCGGCATAACGTCAGCGAGATAATCTGGAAGCAATGTCCTGGCAGTTCAGTTCACCCTAGTAACATATTCTCCATGGTGGGCAAACAAAGAAAGGGAAAAACCCCGTAGGGCTAGAGGGCGCAGGGTCCACCGGGAAGGAAATCGGTAGGGGTCCAGCACAGACCAGCACCGGCGGCCGCCACGGGCCAAGGTCCGGCGGGGAGCGCGGGAGAGGCAATGTCAGGAGCAGGGGATACAGGAGGAGGGGGCTGGATCCCATATGACCCATCATGCAGCAGGGTGGGAAAGATCCAATATCAGCACCGCGACTCCAGAGGCATTTCTCCCAACGGGGCAATCAATGGGGGCGCCAGCTGAGGGACCCATGGGCAGCAGAAGCACTGGGGAAGAGAAGAAAGGGGCAACGCACTGGCCATCTCCGCGGCCGCCACGGTCGCAGGGCCGGCGGGAGCGCAGGGGAGGCAGCTCCGCTAGGGGGGGAGCGGGAAAGGAGATAGGCGACCAGGGGGCCCCAAATATTGACAGGTTGAGATCTAGCAGGTAACAGGTCCCAAAATACAGAAAGTAGCGTCTGACAGCGGGAGGCATCTTCCAACCAATTCGCCACCGCCGACGGCCTCAACACATGGCCTCCCTGCGCCTGGCCAATACCAAGAGCATCGAAATCAGACGGCGCGAAGCATCAGGGCAATATTTGACTACGCAGAGAAGGGGGTCAGGACGAACAGCTGTACCCGTAATTTCAGAGATAGTGGAGCAGACCTCCTGCCAGAACACCTGCACCCTAGGACAGAGCCAGGCCAGATGGGCGAAATCCACAGCAGGTGCGGAACATCGCACACAGGAGTCCTCGGGAGTAAGCCCTAGGGGATGAAGATGCAATGGAGTGCGATAAAATCTGTGCTGAAACTTGAAATGGACCAAACGAAGCCTGTAGTTCGGGGAAAGTTTTGTAGTTTGGTTACAGCAATAAAGCCAGTCGGCGTCCGAGATATCCACGCCAAGATCCGCACTCCACGCCTCGCATGCCCGAGTCGAGATGGGAGAGCATAGCAGGGCAAAAACATATAATCTGGTGACAAGCTTGAGTGGGGACGCGGAAGTATATACAAAATCCAGGGCCGGGAAAGTGGGCGGGGGTTGTGGAAAGGTCGGGTGTAATTTCCGGCAAGTGGCACGCAGCTGGTAATATAGGAGTGTATCCATTATTATTGTTATTATTATTATTAGCGGGTTTGTAAAGCGCTAGAATCGACTCCACAAGGGAGTATCTCTGCGCTGTTGGAGCCTTCCTAAACGGAAACTATGCATACAAATGACCAAGGCAAAAGAGCATAAAGAGAAAAAGGAGGGTATCAAAGACAGATAGGAATCACAGAGGGTCAGTAGTGCCCAAGGAAATAAAAGAACAAGAAATTTCAAATCCTTGATGGAGCGTGCCTCCATCAAGGATGGGGACTCTGGAAGTGAGTAAAAGGAATTTTTAGGATACAGATCTGCTACAGTCCTCAAGCCCAGCAGCGCCGCATGCCGAGACATACTAGAAGACTGAAGGGGCGGAAAATCCGGGTGGTCAGTAATGGGTATTGCATTGGCAGATAAAAAAGAAAGACCAGCGAGACGGCGCAGAAATGACCACGCCCAGCGCAGCGTCTCCGCCGTATTCACCTCCGTCCGGGGGCGCACTGCAGGGGCAAACAATGCCGTAGATAGAGGCCAGGGGAAAGCAACGTCCAATTCCACCGCAACGTGAGGCTGGTAGGGGGTGGGATGCAGCCAAAAATGAAGAAAACTGGCCTGAGCGCAAAGTGCATATAGACAAAAGTCTGGCGCACCCAGCCCACCAGCCGACATGGGCAGCGTTAGGATGTCGTAGGCAATCCTGGGTTGCCGCCCCGCCCAAACCAATGAAACGACCAGAGAACGTAGCCTACGAAAAAAATAAGCGGTAAGGGGGATAGGTATGTTGGAGAAGAGGTAGAGGAATTTGGGGAGGACCACCATCTTGGCTATGGCTATGTGGGCAGCAAGAGACAACGGCAATCGGCTCCACAGAGGGTTCTTAGACTCAAACCAGTCTACAGAGTGGCCAGAAATGGACCTCCAGAGTTCGCCCGGGTCCCTGCTCAGCCAAATGCCCAAATAACGCGTAGGGCCAGACGTCCACTCAAAAGGAAAATCGGGCACGAACGGGAGAGTGGCATCTGTCAGGGGGAAGAGCACGAACTTACTCCAGTTGACCTGAATGCCCGAGAGCCCGCCAAATCGAATGACCTCCCGCACCAGGGGACTGAGATTATCCTGGGGATGGCGAACGTAAAGAGTAACGTCGTCCGCATACATGGAGACTAGGAGAGAGCGGGACGAAAAGCCGATACCCCTGTGAGTGTGGTGCTGCCGTAGGCGGGCGGCTAGGGGTTCCATGGCAATGGCAAAAAGCATGGGCGACAATGGGCACCCCTGCCTTGTTCCACGAGCAATGCTGATGGGGTCCGATACCTGGCCATTTATGCGAAGCCTAGCGGTGGGGTTGGTATATAAGAGCTTAATATTCCGCAGACAGTGGGCCCTGAAACCCATACGGGATAGGATATAAAAAAGGAAGGGCCACTCCAGCGTATCAAATGCCTTTGTGGCATCGAGCAGAGCAGCCACGGCCGGAAGGTCAGGATTAATTTGATCCAGGACGGAAAAGATGGTACGGAGATTATGGGAGGTTGCCTTACCGGGGATGAAGCCAGATTGGTCGGGGAGGGCAATGGTGGGCATTAACAAAAGGAGACGAGAGGCTATCAGTTTGGCAAAGATTTTATTGTCTAAATTAATAAGGGAGAGGGGGTGGTAGGAATTACACCGGTCTGCAGGTTTATCGGGTTTGAGGAGCAGGGTCAGCGAGGCCTCGCGGAGAGACGGCAGGAGCGTGCCTGTGTCAAAGGACTCGTTAAACATGGCAGCCAGATGTGGGACCAGGATGGAGGCAAACGTTTTATAAAAGGAGGCAGGAAGGCCGTCCAGGCCCGGTGCTTTGTCGCTTGGTAGGCCGCTAATGGCCGCCAGTATTTCCTCCTTTGAGAATGGTTCGTCGAGGAATTTGCGGTGGTAATCTGCGAGCCAGACAAGGGCGATGGACTCAAAATACTGGTCAAAATCATCCGGAGAAGGAGGGGGGCCAGCGGAGTAGAGTCGGGAATAGAAGGCAAGGAAGCGGGATGTGATCTCTTCCGAGGACGTGGTGCGATCTGGTCCCCCATCACTGAGGGCTGTAATGTAGGAAGCAGCGCGCGGCGGGCGCAGTAGGTTGGCAAGGGTGCGCCCCGGGCGGTCCCCCTCTCCGTAGCGGCGGGCCCGGCCCTCCCTCCCTAGGAAGGATAGCTCGCGGCCGGCCTCGTCCGAAAACTCAGAATGTTTTTGACGCAATAGCGCCAACGTGTCGGGGCCAGCGCCGTTCTCGAGGGCCGCGTCCAGGTCCCGGATCTCCCCCTCCAACTTGGTGAGTGCGGATCGGATAGAACGGAGAACACCCACCTGCTTGGAGATGCATTCTCCCTGAATAAATACTTTAAAACCCTCCCACAGGCTAGAGGCAGAGTCAACGGAGCCCGCATTGAGCTCGAAATAGTTAGTTATGGCGGTCTGGATTTCGTCACAAAATACAGAGTCCCTAAGGGCATTGGGAGAAAGACGCCAGGTGAAGGCCCATCGCTGAGAATTAGGAGGTTGGATGAGAAGCCGGACAGGCGCGTGATCAGAGAGAGTGCGGGCAATATGGGTAGCTTCAATAGTCCAGGACAGGACGTCCGGCGAGGCGATCCAGAGGTCAATTCTCGACCAACAGTCTCTCTCACCAGTGACGCAAGTGACCTCCCGGGCGTCAGGGCGAAGATGACGCCAAACGTCAAAATAGAGGAAAGAGCAGTGGCAGCACGTGGGTGAGACCGGTAAGAGCCCGATCGGTCCACTGTCGTGGAGAGGGTAACATTAAAATCCCCTCCCCAGATCACGGCCGCGGGGCCACAGGAGGAAATCAGATGCCAAACGTAATGGAAGAACTTTGGGTTATCAGAGTTCGGGCCATAGACCGCGGCAATGGTGACAGGCTGAGCGAGCAATAAACCATGCAAGATAACATATCTGCCCTCCGGGTCGATAAGGGCACGAGAGGTCTGCCAAGGGAGGCCACGGCGCAACAGGACCGAGACTCCTCTAGCATAAGACTAATAAGTGGAGGAGTGGGATTCCCCCCAGTAACGCGCGCGGAGCCTGGAAACCGAGCCGGGGAGTAAGTGTGTCTCCTGTAAAAGACAAATGTCCACGCAATGGTGCTGTAGATGGGCATGTGTCAAACGAGCCTTGCGGTGATCATTCAAGCCACGGACATTCCATGTCCAACATGTTAAATTAGCCATGGGAAGGGAGACAGTGGGCAGCGTTATGCAGGGCGAACAGCAGGGGACATAATCGTGCCTAACACTTGGTGGCGATAAGACGAGCGAATGGCCTATAGGGAAGTGCAAGTGTGGAGGTAGCCCAAGGAAGTGAAGGCCACTCCGGGGGGGGTCGCCAGCGCGCAAAGGAGATGAAGGGGACAGAAGGAGCCACAAGCGGGCCAGTGTGATGCAAATGACAACCTGTAAAATGAAAACCGCCGCGGCGATGAGCCCAATACATGACATAGAATAAGGCACCTTGCATCAATATCAGAAAGACAAAACCTCGAGCATAGCACAGCGTCTACAATGGAACATGTAGTGTCAAAATGAAGCAACAGAACAAACCACCACCTTGCTAGAGGAACAGAACCACCCACCCACCCCCCAATATCCGCAGACTAATTTCTGCGCAGAACACACAGAACAGAAAACCCCAAAGTGCCCACCCCCCCACCCACTCCAACCCCCCAATCAGGCAGAGAGCACCCCCCACCCAAGGGACCCAGAACTTGGAAGGTGCGACCAAACAACAGAAACGGGAATAATCCCAGGTAGGGCATGGCAGGACTCGGCGGACACCCCTGCGGAGGAGCAGGGTGGCCAAGCTTAGGTGAGTGGCAGCATCGTGAGAAAGGAACAAATAAAGCAAAGTGTCGTAACTACACAACAATCAGAGAAATGAACAATGACAAATACCAGCTTAAAAAGACAAGAATGGGAGAATCGCAATCACTTTCTTTCAAGGAGCGAAGATCATGGTCCCCGCAGATGGAGACGGGGGGTGGGTGGGGGGGTGGGGGGGGTGGGGGCGACAAGCCAGGCATGCAAGGAAATCGTGGCCAATATCAAATCACAAAGGAAACACAATAGTGCACAGTCAAATTGATCAATCATTGTCACTCAGGTGGTTGGCAGCTTCAAGCGAGGATCCGGAGGGAGATGTTCTGGATTCCTTATCCAGTCGTTTGGCGAAAGCGAGCGCCTCCCGCGGATCGGGGAAGAGAAGCGTCTTGGAGCCATGGCGGACCCTCAGTTTCGCCGGATAGGCCAGGGAGCAGGAGACCTCGTGTTTCTGAAGGATCCGCTTGGCAGGCAAAAACTCCCTCCTGGCGGCCTGTACAGTCATGGTATACTCTGGGTAAAATGAAAGGGTATTGCCCTGATGCGTGATGGTGCCCCTGTCCCGTGCAGCCTGGAGGATGGCGTCGCGATCACGAAAGTTCAAGATCTTCACCACTATGGGATGGGGGGGCATACCAGGGCGAGGTCGTGGGCCGAGGGACCGGTGGGCCCGCTCCACAACGAAGAAAGGCGAGAGCACATCCCCAAAAAGCTCCCGGATGAGATTTTCAACGAAGTCCTCCATCTTGGATATGTTGGTGGACTCGGGAAGGCCCGTAAGGCGGAGGTTGCTCCGGCGGGAGCGAGCCTCCAAGTTCTCGTTTTTCTCGTGAATGACGGCAAGGATTTTGTCCATTTGGAGCAGCTTCTGCCTGTCCTGGGTAGCCGCATCCTCAGCATCAGAAACCCTAGTCTCGACATGGAGGAGTCTATTGTCGTGGGAGTCGACCCGGGCCTTCACGGATGGTCCAATTGAGAGGCGATACCAGTGACCGCCGATTTCACCTCCAACATGATCGCCTTAAGGTCATCGTCTCGGTGAGGGAGAGTGTCTGGCGCCCCAGCTGATTCTGCCCCCTCCGGGCCCGCGCCGGCCTGACAGGAAGACTTCCGAAGCTCAAAGGCGATCTTGGGCTGCTTGGGATCTGATTTCCCCATAATGGAGCACAGCACTGTAGTTCCGCGAAGCGATGAGGTGGAGACAAAGCCCAAGACGAAGGGAGAGGCATGAGAGGCCGCGGCCGGAGGAGGAGAGATCAGGGAGCAGAGTGCACCAGCGTAGTCACCCCCAGTTCCACGTGGAGCGGCAGCGCAGGTAAGTTGAAGACGCACCGAGCAGGTGGGATTGCCCACGCCTGGTCACCGCCAGCAGTGGGGGCACACCACAGCGCCGAGGCCTCCGGACCGGGGCAGCGGGCGATGAGAGTTGGTTCAACGCCTGCCTGAATGATATAGGGAGCGGAGGCTAGGCCGAAGGCACCACCGTCCGCAGACGGCCATAACACACGGGGCACTGCTCCCCGATCCTGGCCCGGCCACAGCAGGAGAGACCACCAGGGACCACGGGGCGCCAACAGCAGGATCACCAGGCCGGGCCCCGGCCAGCAACCAGGCAGGAGAGTTCAGCGGCCGCCCCCCAGGGCCAGGATCATCAGATGGCAGGATAAAGGCGGGTTGGTGGCACCACCGCAGGAGGGGGGCCACACCACAAGGCAGGAGCACACCGCCGCGGGATCCGGAACTCCCCCAGAATCAGCAGCAAAGTCCTTGCCGCGAAGCGCAGCCCAGCCGCAGCCGGCCCCACACTGGGGTCCTCGTCCGCGGCGCGAAGGCAGGCCAGCCCCCACAGCGGAGGGCCGCAGGAGCACGTGGAGTGCGGAGGACAGCGCCAGCCAGGGAGGGCACACACACAAGGGGGGCAGGAGGGGGACGCCACCCGCAGCCCTGATCCCAGCAGCGCCGCGCCCCCAGCAGGACCAGGCCTAGACCCCAGACCGCAGCCGAGGCAAGCGCCAGGCCCCGAGCAGGCCGCAACACCGCAGAACCGGGCCAGATAGCAAGCAGCACCCAGCCCCCCCGGCGGATCCCCCGCGAGGCGAGACCTACCACACAACGACACGCAGGCTGCAGCAGGAGGCACCGCGGCACCGCGGCGGCCCTCAGTCGTCAGCAGCGCGGGGTAGGTGCAGGCAGTCCCGCGGCGCGAGGGTCCAGCGCCGACCACGAGGACCAGAGCACCGCACAGAAGGCGTCACTAACCACCAGAAAGGGCTCAGCAGGTAGTCTCGCTGTGGCTGACTGGTAGCCGGTGTTGTAGTGCAGCAAGGACTGCGACGGCTACAGGATTATGTCGAATTTAAGCGCTTGGCCGGCAGAGCCCACTTAGAGTGCGGCCATCTTGCAGCCGGCCAAGCCACGCCCCTTCGACCAGGAATCACTCTTTAAGTCTCGACTTGTGCAGAGATTTTTGAAGGGGTTAACACATTTGTTCTTCCCTTCTCATTTCATTATTCCCTAGTGGGACCTTAATTTAGTCCTTACCTTCTTGATGTGTGCACTTTTCGAGCAACAGTACAACTGTCCCCTCTGGCTGCTCTCTTGTTCGGGTTACGGGTGGATGACCAACTCTTTGTAGGGTGCGTGGGACCAAAGAAGGGGCATGCTGTACAAAGGAAGACCATATCATGCTGGGTCATTCTATGCATAAAAATGTTACATCTTAGCAAAGAAACAGCCTCCGTAAAGCTTAAGGCGCCATTCTACCAGGGCAAAGGCAGCCACCACGGCTCTCCAGTGTGGTGATCCAGTTGCTGATATCTGCCAAGCGGCCATGTGGGCATCTCTGCACACATTCACCAGACACTATTGCCTGGATTCTCAGGTCCGTAGGGAGGGCCTGTTTGGCCGCTCTGTCTTGCCAGATTTCTTGGTTTAAAGCTTTTCCACAGTCCCACCTCCAGTGAAGGTTTTCCTAGGGTATCTGTTCAAAGGTAAGGAATCTATGGCTAAATGTTTCTATCCTATGAACAAGTTACTTACCTTCAGTAACACCTTATCTGGTAGAGACATGATCTAGCCGCAGATTCCTTACAGACCATCCCATCCTACCCACACTGCGCATTAGTCTTTAGTGGCAAGGGATGTTCTTCTTCAGGGCCCTAGTTGCTTTTAACACACCATTGTCGGTCACTACATGGCTCCGCGCTTGTGATGTTGAAGGTCGTGAAAAGTACTGATGCCAGCGAGCCGGGGTAGTGTCTATATGGATGACGCGGACGTCATGCTGATGACGAACCCAACACCTACGACGTCACGCGAAGTCGTCCTTCATCACCTATCGGCTCGCAGGGGTACTGCTATCAAAAATTTCAAGGTAAGGAATCTGCGACTGGATCATGTCTCTACTAGATAAGGCCTTACCGAAGGTAAATAACTTGTACTGCTCTGCTTATTTTTACTCATTCTGGTTTCTCTTTTTCTCACTTTGTTTCACTCTGCTCCTCTCTTCCTTTAGGTAGTACAAATATCTGCTGAATTTGTGTTCACTTCTTATGTATATTTAGACAGTAGTATTTTCGTAACAAGTACTACACATAATCTGCTTGATCTCTCTGTGTTGCAGTCCTATACCTGCTTCTTTGTCTGGATGCCATTTGTATTTCAGTCACTGTGGTTGTTAATGTTGCTCTATATAATCAGATCTAGTGTTGGATTGGACCCCAGAAGATTACCAGCTGCAGAAAATAGTCAGTGTTCCCTCCGAGATGTACGAGCGTGGCTGTGTGAGAGATGTGGATGAAGGCCTTGAGGTAAGGGATTAATCACTAGAAGTCAGTGTGCGCATTGTGCATTGGTTTTAATTGTGTACTGTGTTGAGTAATGAAATCAACTGATTGGAAATGTTTCTAACCCTCTTTAAGGCAGCTGAAAGAATTGGTTACCCTGTGATGATCAAGGCATCAGAAGGTGGCGGTGGCAAGGGAATTAGAAAATCAGAGACTGCTGAGGATTTCCCTAATTTCTACAGACAAGTAGGCATTTTTCCTTGTTTCTTTCTTAATTAGTAGTCCAGTTTGGAATTGGGTCTGAAGCTCCTGTTGTAAGGTGATAGATATAAAGGAAACAATGTTTTAACATGGTAAAACTTCAACAAAAAAAACTAAAACCAAAAATGTAAAGTAACACATTTACCCTACTCCTGTACTTGCCAATTTACCATTATGTTTATTTTCTGGAAATATGAGCTTCTGATATAGACTTCTTAACACAGATTCCTCACCTTGTGAATTTCCACAGGCGCCAGTCTGGATCAAAAAACGTTCATAGCAATTCCTTTGCACATCAGCACTTGGCTCAGTTTGGTTCTGCTTCTAGTCTGGCCCTCCTTGTACATGACCTCAGGCCAATATATCAATCTGCACCGCCTCCTCGCGCAGGCATAATTTCCTTTTTTTCCCAATCCTGCTGATGCGTATCTGGAGCTTGAATCCTGTTATACCTGACAGTTTTTCCCATAAATGTTCTCTAGTGTGCATTGTCACCTCTGAAGATTACAGATTTTAAGCCATGTTACAACTGTAGCCACCAGATATCTGTGACAGACACTAATAACGCATGTCTATGGTGCCTCCGCTCCAAACATGACTCGCCGTTGTGTCCATGTTGCGTCAATTTGAATTAGAAGGCTTCCCACAAATTTGAGGCCAAGCTTGTTGTTGCTGAACTCAGTTGATCAAAAAGCCGCAAGGGTCGAACTCTTGGGTATGGTGGTCCCAGTAGAAGTCAAGGGCACAGATGTGCTCCCGTTATCAGTAGTCATTGAGGTCAAAGGGCTCTGGCAAGTCCAAAAAGTCACACTAAAACATAGACTATCAAAACATGGGTCTTCTTCATCTCGCCACCCAGTCTCATGAAGCACCAAGCACCTGTTCCATCATGCAGAGCTGATTCCGAAACTAGTCCTTCAGCTTGTTCCCAAATGGACAGTGATGCCACAGCAGTTGCAGCAACTAAAGGTAGCTATGGAGGAGATTTTTGGTGGTACACCAGATCCCTCAGGGGCACCTACGGGCCCCATGGATGAGAGGATGCTCCCAGTTGGGTTTCATTCGGCGAATCCTTCCACCATGCCTACTGTGTTCCTCGACCTCACAGGTCGACCATTTCCCTGGTATCGGCGGCAATGGCTATCGCCTTGGTGCCACCCATGATTTCACCTGTGTCTTCATATTTAACATCATGTTAGACGTCATGACCAAAGCAAACAACTCAAGAATCAACGCCGATACTGACGTCACTATTGGCGCAGGGCACTGTGCCAATAGATTTATCTGACTCGGACAACCATGCCTGACTGCCCAGGACTTAAAATTATACTGAACCACACACTTGTGTCCAACAATATAACACTGGATACTGATTATAAAAATGACAACCAGTATAATGCTGATGGCAACATATTTGATATCCAGTGATCTGGACAATTTGCCAGACAGTGGTCTATCTTCACCTAACCCTGTGGCTACTGAGGAGTCCGCCTCCTTGGCATCAAAGATTTGGTTCTAAAGGTCCAACCCAAAAAGCTTATAGAGGTTCTCAACCCAACACAATCCAGCTAGGAGCCACTACCCCTGCCTTTAACCCCTTTGCTGCTGGACCTCTCCCCCTACCCCCTTCCCCATGTACTTAGCCTTTTTTGGCTATTTGGCGTAGTTTGCGATTAGGTCCCCATAACTTTCTGTCCACATCAGGGATCCACGCCAAATTTGATTGTAAAGGTACCCAATATTTGTGGATTTCCCTAAACGTGACTGAGAAATTAGCCAAAATACCACTCCTTTTTTTTTTTTTTTTAGGGGAAAAATGGGAAAAAGTGCTGCAGAAGAAAGCTTTTGTTTTTCCCCTGTAAATGGTATCAATGAAGGGTTGGTGCTAAAATGAACATCTTATCAACTTTCAAGACCAGGCAGACTTTTGTCAGAAAGCTAACATTTTCCACACAATTTTTGACATTTTAGTGCGACATTGCCTATTTTTAGGTCGATCCTAGTGCAGCGCGCATGCGTTGCACTGCGAGACTTCATGTAAGGGCTTGAGAAAGCTCACCACACGCTTGTGCGTGTGTTTTTGTTTGTGTCATAGGCTATTGGGCTTTGTGTGCGTCTTTCTCAGAAAGATAGCATGCAATCGGGCAAAGGCGATTGCTTGCGGTTACTCGCACTGGCCACATCTGTTTTCAAATACCGTGCCCAGACACGGGCGCGATAATTGAAAACAGATCGCTCGCTGTGGCGCACGCGCACCACTTGCGGGCTTCTTTGTTGAACGCTGTCAGTTGAGTCACTTTATGCCCCAAAGTCAATGAAAATGTGTACTACTATTTATGTGTGTTTGCGGATTGTTCATGTTTTTGGGTGTCAAGATCTGGTCATCATAGTTGAGGCCTGCAAAATACTGTTCTGAAGCAGACTCAAAGCTTCAGTTCTGTCCTCTGGTAGGCTCGGCAGTGTCTACCGTGACTGTATTCTTTCGGTCCAGAAAGTTCAGGGCGAAGTTTATGTTTCAAGTGACAAGACACATGTTGGAACCCATTCTGAAGGTAAAGGGCCGTGCCATAGAGGGGTCACAAACCATGCAGGAGAGTGGATCGAGCAGTCAGGCCTGCAGGGAGAGATGGCGGGCCATTTTCCCAGTCGCAGCGTCCACCACTTTCACTTCTGCTCATATTTTATTTTTTAACTTTCACAAAGGCTTGGGAAGGGTGCTCTGTCTTTTTCGCCGAACCACTGGGTGGTTTAAGGTGGGGGAGCATCTTCGCACAGTCTGACCTTTAATGTTCAAATAATCTTTAATATTCATGTGCAAGGGCCGGCCGGGGAAGATGGGAAAGACAGAGTCCCTTTCAGCCTCTGCGACCATTGTTCAGCACAACACACCACTTCTTCAAAGCGCTCCTTCCTGCCAGGGCGGACGAAGGCGATGTCTGCTCCCCTTTGTCCGCCCCTCGCCCGCGCCCTGACTCCTCACTCGTAGGTTCCCAGCAGCACTCAGACCTGGGTAAAGCCAGGCACGGGACCTTTCAGCTGCAATTAATGGCCCACAATTGGGGATCGGGAGATGAAAGGCATCGCTTCACAGCCGCATTAGTGGGATTAAGACACTGATAGGCGAATTGACGGGGGCCCTAAGCCCCACGCCCTCTGTGAATCAGCAGCCCTCCCTCTTCTCACAATGCCGGCACCGTCTCATTTCTATCTTCTCTGGTCAGTCCCAGGTGGCTCCATGTTATCTTATCTGCCCGCATGCGGGTGCTCCTGAGAAGCAGGTAAGACAGGTGCTGAGCCAATCTCGGCCAGGAACTTTAGGCTCTTAAACTACAAAGTGAAGGAGGGTTAAGGGGAGGAGTAAATGCACTCACAGATTAACTGTGTTGTAATACGCGATTAATTATGCATAGTTGGGTCAGTTCTAGAAACAGACAAAGATGGCGTCTGTCAGTTGTTTGCCATCTGATCATGGTGCACGCCCTGCTCATCCTGTGTCTAGGAGCCCCTGCGTTTGTACTTATGCCTCTCGGGGAAGGTGGGGGTTGGGGGCTTCAAAGACCTGAATCCCATCTGAGGTAACCAGCAACTCAAGGGCTGGCCTGACCAGACTTGCCTCATGCAGAAGTGCCATTGCCATGGGATCTGCCACTCTTTCTTCTGTAAGTTTACTTGCATGTGAACCCCGAAATAGACACATTGAGCAGTAACATGTTCTCCAAGGCCCTAGTACTGCTCGTATTCTACTTCACCCTATTAAGTCTAACATACAGCTCCGTGCCTCCGGGCATCAGAACTGCCCCCTCTCTGAGCCACTGAGGCCAATATATTCAGCACCATCTTGGAGCACCAGCCCGTTTTGTTTTAGTGCTTTCCTGCAATGGGCACGCCCTCTACCTTAAGAAAAGACTGACACCAAATGCAAAATGCATTTTTAAAGTGGAGAAAATCAACATTAGGAGAAGCATTCTTTTTGCCTCCATGGTGAGCATTTATAACGCACCACACCGTTGTTCATTCCTGAAATTGTAGTGTAAATGAGCGGCAATGAATGGTCGTTAAATATGAAAAGAAATAAACTAATCTAGCGTTAAAAAAAAAGCACACTACATTACAGCATGGGCCTAGTGTCTAAAGAAATTGACCCAAAATACCCGTTGTTTAACGGGGACTGTGCCATAAAAGGAAATGTTTGAATACATGCATGCACACGCCGAGAGGCACACATTACATCTTGCGTTACCAGATTAAACAAACCAGTTCACACCGGAGGCATCTCTCCTCGGTGCCTGCCAATGATTCTGCCAGGCAATGCCCTTTTAATATTGCACTGCTTGACCACAGTTCCCAGTAGTACAACCGAAAAAGCATTGGCATAGCCAATAGGTCTAACCTTTGGGACCTTATAAGTGTTTACTTATCTAACACAATATCCTTGGTGCAACAACATCAAGTGTTGCATGGCTAAACACTTATAAGTTCCCAAAGGTGAGACCTATTGGCTATGCCGATGCTTGTTCCTATTGTTTGTGCCTCCAACCTCTTTCCAGTTAGTGGTAGAAATGGGTTTGAAACCAATAATGGATCCCGGAAAACTATACATTTCTGAAAAGTAGAAGTAGACAAAATTCTGAATTCAGCAAGGGGTCATTTGTGTAGATCCTTCAAGGTTTTCCTATAGAAAGCAACAGTTAAAATAACAGCCATTTGTGCCTACGATTTCATCTGTAACTTCTATTAAGTATGGTGGATTTTCGAAAGATTTATACCGTTACGTCCGCTGGACCCTTCTGGTTGCGGGGATATATAGGACTTGTAGGTTCACCAAGAACCTGAGGTACCCAGAGCCAATAACTGAGCTGTGCTTGCAATTGTTTTTTGTGTTGTATGGACACCCAAAGTTGTCTTACCTCCCAATCCCCTGCAACCTCAAATATAGCTAAAAAAAAATCTAATTTCTCTCACATTTCTCTGTGGGATCACCATGCTGGCACAAATTTCCTACCACCCAGTGCTCCTCTCAGTCTTTTGAGCAAAGTGAAACTTCACTTGTGTGGGTGAGCCAAGCGCCTGTGACTGGTAAGGGCCAAAAACATAGGGATTGAGTGGGATAGCACAGCAAGTTCTAAGCGCTATATTTTTTTATATACAGTCTTAGGCTGACTGCATTGGACACCCACCCACGTGAGGTATCATTTTTCTCCGTAGACTTAGGAGGAGAACTCTGGGTGGTAGGAAATTTTAATCTGGAGACCTGGGGCAATGCTGGGTGGTAGGAAGTTTGTGTCGGCACGGTGATCCCACCTCTTTCCCACACAAAAATGCTATTTTTTTTCTTCGTTAAATGTGAGGTTTGCATGGGATTCTGGGTGGGAAAATGTTGTGAGATCCACGCACTCCCCCGGGGGCCTAGTTTTCAGAAATGTCTAGGTTTGGTAGGTCTCCCTATACTGCTGCCGAGCCCTGGGCCAAAAACGCAGATGACCCTTGAAAAACCAGGTCATTTTGTGATAGATAATTTTGATGTCTCCATAATATGTTTTGGGCCCTTCCCTGTGGCGGGTACATGGCCCACCCACACAAGTGAGGTGCCATTTTTATCGGGCGACCTGGGGCAATGCTGGCTGGGAGAAAGTTTGTGTCGGCACAATGATCCCAGAACTTTCCCACACAGAATGTGAGGAAAGTGTGATTTTTTTTTTTTTAGCTAAATTTGAGGTTTCTGTAGATTCTATGTAGGAAAACAAACATTGGGAGATCCATGCAATCCACACATCCCCATGGTGTTTAGTTTTAAAAAATGTCTGGGTTTGGTAGTTTTCCCTAGATGCCCCTTGAGTCCGGGAACAACAACACAGGTAACTCATCGCAAAGCCAAGTCTTTTTGTGATAGATCATTTTGAAGTCTCCACAGTAAGTTTTGGACTATTTCCTGTCGCAGGCACTAGGATTACCCACACAAGTGAGGTACCATTTTGATTGTGAAACTTGGAGGAATGCTGGGTGGGTGGAAGTTTGTGGCTCCCCACATATTCCAGAACTTTTCATTACAGAAATGTGAAGAAAATGTGTTCATTTACAAAGTTTGAGGTTTGCAAGGGATTCAGGGTAACAGAACCTGAGGCGATTCCCCTGGGTGTCTAGTTTTCAAAAGTGGACAGATTTGCTAAGTTTCTAGTGCCTGAGCTAGGGTTCAAAATCCACAGCTAGACACATCGCGTCAAAAGGGACAGTTTTCACTGAAAAAATGTTAAATTGTCCATGTTGTGTTTTGCGCCGATTCTTGCACTAGGCCTACCTACACAAACGAGGTACCATTTTTATCGGAAGACCTGGGGGAACGCTGGGTGGTAGGAAATTTGTGGTTTCTTTCTGATTCTGGAAACTTATGGCACAGTAATGCAAGGAAAATATGTGACTAGTCACATTTTAAGGTTTGCAGGACATTGTGGGTAAGAAAACTTGTTGGGATCCACGAACGAAACACCACTATGTACTTCCCTAGGTGTTTAGTGTATGAAAATATCTAGAGTTGGTAGATTTTCCCTAGCAAGAATATACACCTTGGCAGAGAAAGACATAAAAGACAATTATTACTTCACAACCATCTATTCCTCAAGCACCCACACACACTTGTTGGATTTGGCACGAGGGTGAGTGATGGTTCAATATGTAAAATTTTATTAAGAGATTTCACAAAAATAAAATGCACTCTTAATAATTGAAAGAACAAAAAAATGAACTAGTGACTCACAGCTAGGGAGCTGTAAAACCGCGAAAAGGTCCCAACTGCTTTACAGGCCATTCACACACCTTTCGTACGTGATACACACAAGGCCATTCACACCGCCAGCCGTGGAACCAACACATTACAACATTCACAAAAAGAGACAATGTACACACTGCTAGAGAAAGACAGACAAGACAATTATTACTGCAAACCATCTATTCCTCAAATACACACACATACTTGTTGGATTTGGCACAAGGGTGAGTGATGGATCAATATATACAATTTTATTAACAAAAGTTTTCACAAAAATTGAATGCACTGTTAATAATTGAAAGTTAAAAAAACTGAACCAGTAACGTGCAGCCCATGCGCTGTAAAGCTGCAGCAAGGCAACAACCTCTTTACAGGCCATTCATGCACCTTTCATTGGTGAGAACCACACAAAACCATTAACACCTCTAGCCGGGGCCCAACACATTACAACCCTCACATCAACAGACAGTGCCATTCAAGGACCCATCAGGTTCTTGCGCACACATACCTGACACAGCGAATACACCGGCTGATGGATTGTGTGGACTGGCACTTGCCTACCAGTGTTTGTGTATGTACGTGTATAGGCCAGCAGCAAGTCACTACTCTCACACTGCCAGCCAAGCACCAGTCCACGCACATTGCCAGCCAAGCACCAGTCCACGCACACTGCCAGCCAAGCACCAGTCCACGCACACCACCAGCCAAACGCCAGTCCATGCACACCGCCAGCCACACATCAGTCCACGCACACCGCCAGCCAAGCACCAGTTCAAGCACCTTCCAGCCAAGCGCCAATCCACACACACCGCCTGCCAAGCGCCAGTCCACGCACACCGCCTGCCAAGCGCCAGTCCACGCACACCGCCTACCAAGCGCCAGTCCACGCACACCGCCTGCCAAGGGGCAGTCCACGCATACCACCAGCCAAGCGCCAGTCCACACATGGTGCCAGCCAGTCCACACACTGCCAGCCAAGTGCCAGTCCACGCACACACTGCCAGCCAAACGCCAGTCCACGCACACCGCCAGCCCACGTTAGTCCACGCAACCGCCAGCCAAGCACCAGTTCAAGCACCCGCCAGCCAAGCGCTAGTCCACACACGGCCCCTGCCAAGCACCAGTCCACACACACCGCTTGCCAAGCACCAGTCCAAGCACACCGCCTGCCAAGCGCCAGTTCACGCACACCACCTGCCAAGTGCCAGTCCACGCACACCGCCTGCCAAGGACCAGTCCACGCATACCGCCAGCTGAGCGCCAGTCCACACACAGTGCCAGCCAGTCCACCCACACCGCCAGCCAAGTGCCAGTCCCTGCACACTGCCAGCCAAGTGCCAGTCCCTGCACACTGCCAGCCAAGGGCCAGTCCCTGCACACTGCCAGCCAAGTGCCAGTCCCTGCAGACTGCCAGCCAAGTGCCAGTCCCTGCACACTGCCAGCCAAGTGCCAGTCCCTGCACACTGCCAGCCAAGTGCCAGTCCCTGCACACTGCCAGCCAAGTGCCAGTCCATGCACACCACCAGCCAACCGCAAGTCCATGCACACTGCCAGGCAGTCCACGCACACGGACAGCCAAGCGCCAGTGAACACACAACGCCTGCCTAGCGCCAGTCGACACACACCGTCTGTCTAGCGGCATTCGACACAGACCACCTGGCAAGCGCCAGTCCACACACACCGCCCCAACCGCCAATCAACACACACCGCCAGCCAAGAGCCAGTCCATGCACACTGCCAGCCAAGTGCCAGTCCACGCACATCACCAGCCAAGCACTAATCCATGCGCACTGCCAGCCAAGTACCAGTTCAAGCACATTGCCATATTTTTTTTTCTTTCTTTTTTGAAAAAGAAAACAAATTGTGAGTAGATACAAAATTACAAACACAAAAGCTCTAACAAAATCCATTGCACTAATGCCAACCTTGAAACTGAACATAAAATATAAAACAATACAGAACAGGCCGTTCACTTCTAAGCTCATAGATGCTCCCAAAAACATTTTTGCGTGTGGTACATTCTAAAGCAAGCAGGCACACACAGCGCAGGTTTAGAAGGACAGTCAGGGAAGTACAAACAAGTCTCCTTCCGCGCACCTCTTTGCATACAGACTCTACATGTCCTACAGGGAAAGTCTTTTTTGGGCGTGGGAGGAATGCGATCAGAACAATGTCGATCTTTCAGTCTAGCCACATCCTCCACCACTCCAACTCAAGGAACACTTGCCTGTTCCACTACAAGTCTGCCTGTTATAGACTCCTGAAACTTAACAAAAGTCATCCTTGACTCTGGAGAACAAGTCTTGAACACAATAAAACCATTACAAGTTGCTAAGTGGAAAAAAATAGATAGCCAACTTCTTACTTCTTATACCAAATGTAAACCTCTGATCTACTTTATCAACACCACCCATGTGCCTATTGTAGTCTAAAAGGCACTTCAGCAGCCTGACCCCAGTCACAGGTGATGTACTTTCATCATGTATGGTAGTCAGCATGTAGACATCTCTCCTTTCTGCAGACTTCAGTGCTAGAAGTTCTTCACTACGTAAAGCACTGCACTGATCCTCTCAAGCTTTTAACAAACCAGTTCTTTTGGGAAACCTTTACGGTTAAAGCAGATCATGCCACAAGCAACATTGTCCACTTTGACCAATTCCCTGAACAACTGCATACTAGTGTAGAAGTTTTCTACATATAAATGGTGACATTTGTTAAAAAGTCCGCTACCAAGTTCCAATACAATTTTCTCACTCACTCCGAAAGTGACAACCAGCGGGGTCAATCCTATAATCCCTATCAGTATACACCCTGAAATTAGAGACATATCCAGTCCTGCTCTCACACAGCATATACATCTTAATTCCATAACGTAACCTCTTGCTAGGAATGTAATGCCTAAAAAACAAGCAGCCTTTGAACAAGACCAAAAACTCATCCACAGCTATTTCTTTCCCTGAAGCTTAGATCTCAGAAAATTGATCTATAAAGTGATCAAGGACAGTCCGAATCTTAAAAAGACACTCACGGTCACAGTGATCTCATGGCAACGCTAAACTACTATTGGAATGCAGTATCCGGAGCAGAAGCAAATAACGATCACGACTCAATGATTGGAGGAAATATAGCCGTTGACATCAAGGGACTAGTAGACCAATATGATGACATTGACGGCTTCCTTATCAAGGCCATCAAAAAAAGTTAAATCCAAGAACTTCTTCAACTCATGCATATTTGTGGGAATCCACTGAGTAGCTCTAGAGAGAGAAATGCCTCTTGCTGCACTATAGGCACATCAATGTCATCCTCTAACACAGAAGCTAAACAAGCTGCTACTATTAGACCATTTACAAAAAGCACATTCATGCAGGTAAATGATACTCATTTAGAGTAAATAGTACAAAAAACTTTTTCTTACAAAACTCCTGCAACTACACAATTCAGAACTACCAGTGATGAAACTGTAACCTGGAACATCAGTCAAAAGAGCAAAAGCTTTGAACTAGAAAAAAAAGGAGAAATAAAACATTAGAAAACGCTATGTTACTACCCAAATGCCAGTACACACACTGACAGCCAATCTCGAGACACACAAAAAAATGTTTCCTAGTGTCTCGTGGTTTTCTGTCCCCCTTGGGGCAGATGGGCTTATAAGTAGGGCCAATCTGCCACCAAAGGGGACACAAAAACAACCAAAAGTAAATATTAAGCAATGCCCCATCCCATTGGGGCAACCCTTACCCAAGGGGCCGCCCCCAAACATAAGTATATACATATCCTTGGTGCTAGTGGGTTTTCTGTCCCCCTGGGAGCCGATGGGCCTCAAAATAGGGCCGGTTTGCTTCAAAAGGGGGCAGAAAATTGCCAAAAGTAATTTACAAAACTTCTTAGCACCAATACATGCGACCCTTACCAAGCGGCAACCCCAAACATAAAGATATACATATCCCTGGTGCTGGTGGGTTTTCTGGCCCCCGTGGGGGCAGTTTGGACTCCAAATAGGCCCAATCTACCCATGGGGGGCAGAAAAATGCCAAAAGTATGTTAAAAAAAAGTTGTTATTAGCCACAATAGGGGCGATCCTTGCCCAAACATAAAAAGAAATCCATGGTGCTAGTGGGTTTTACGCCCTCCTCCTTCCCCCAGGCAGAGGGGCATCAAAGTAGGCTTGGTTTCCCCCTGGGAGCAGAAAATGGCTGAACGAAAAAATTTGCTAATATTAGTGGGGCCATGTGCGATCGTGCAGCAGGAATGCCCTGCAAACAGACATCGGGGAGAGGAAAAACTCAGTTTGAGGCATGTGTGCTGTAGATACACATGCTTTTCATACTCCTGCCATCTAGTTTTGGGTCCAGATGTTTGCAAGTTGTTTTTCTTCGAATAATTATTTTCCAGTCACGGGGTAAGGTGACTCCTCCTTTTGGTGATACTGCGCGTGGGCATCGACTCCATGGTTGGATTGTTTTCTTTCCGTCATCCAGTTCGGACTTGTATTTCTTTTCTCCGATTCGAAACCGTCCATCGGGATCCCTTCGGTGCGCAATTCACTCTACCCCAGTATGTATTGTTTTCGATCGCATTTTCCACCTTTTTTCGTGTCGAAATTTTAGAAAACTTTATCTAGATTATCAAAAAAACTCTAACTGCGGCCTTTGGGACTACCTCTTTCCTCGGTCGACTTCTATTTCAAGAACCAGCATCCAGCCTTCCGTTGATTGAACAGACACTGTTTCAATTCTGTCCTCGATGTCATTCCAAACATCCGCGCACCGACCAGCATAATGTCTGTAACCTCTGTCTCTCCCCAGAACATAAGGCAGAAGACTGCGACACGTGTTGATCATTCCGATCCAAGAAGACTCTACAGGACTGTCTGGCTCGACGAAGAGACATGCACCGACAAGGTATCGAGGACATGGCGGATATCTTTGGGGACGAAATCGAGAAGGTAGAAATGGCAGCGGAAGAAGAGGCCTACTCCCCTCAGGACTCCGATTCAGGGTTAGAGGTCGAACTCGAGTCCCACATCGTTCCGGCTGGACGGGGTTCTGTGAGTTCTAAAGCCCCTTTACCCACCAAACCTACTCCAACAAAACAAAAGGCTATTGGGCCACCACTTCCAACAGGCCATAGTCAGCACTTAGACTCTGGTTCAAACGCCCTCCCTTCCGGCTCGGCACTGAAACAGCACGTCAAGCCTTCCTGCTCGGGCTGGAGCCATGATGAGACCCCTTCAGTCCCGAAACTTCTCAGATCGAATGAGAAAAAAGTGAAATCCAGCTCGGGCACCGAACATTTCGGCACCGAAACAAAAAGATACTCCTTTACAAACACCGGAGTAGATTTTAGAAAAAATGAAAGAAATTCTGGATCCCAAACAGAAGAAAATTCACATAAATCCTTGTCACATAACAACAAAACCAGTAATACCTTCAAAAAGGAAATCAAATACTGATTATAAAATTCCTCTCAAACAGAAAAAGTACATAGCTACTCGCCCTATTCATATTCCTCAAGCCCCTCTACCTTCTTCACCAATACCCATTTTACCACATACAGATCCTCTGCACATTACACCATCAGGTTCTCCTAACACAAATTCTGATATAGAAGAGGATGATGGCAATTAAAATCAGCCACCATCAGATCCCTGGTAGGACTATAACATCGATCCACCTCAAGATACAGACCCGGATCTATACCCAGCAGAACCTTCCCCTCGTGATGATAATACTGCATATCCGGAATTAATTGCTGGGTTGCTAATTACCACAGAGTGACTATACACAAAGAAGCACTAGAGGAAGATTTTTTATTTGAAACATTACAAAACACACACAGAACAACACAAATGTTGCCTATTTTTAAAGGTATGTTGAGACATATTTATTTATTTTAAAGGTTTTATATAGCGCTGGCTAGACATAGGGGTATCAGAATGCTTTACAGTAGTTTGAGGAGGTACAGTACTAAGAACATTTGATCGAAAACATTGCAATAAGCACCATTACACCGAAGGAAGCAGATAAATATGAGTGCTGTTTACAAAACTACCATATTAAGCTAAAGAGGGCAGTGAGTAATTAGGCTAGGGTGGGTGGGTGAAGGAGAAAAGAAAGGCAAAGGAGAGGAACAAAGAACACTTGATCAAAAACATTGCAGTTAGAACCATTATACCAAAGGAAGCGGATAAAGACGAATGCTATTTACAAAAGTACAATATTAAGCTAAAGAGGGCATTGAGTAATTAGGCTAGGGTGTGTGGATGAAGGAGAGAAGAAAAGATAAATTACGGAGACAAAGAGTGTAGTAGTTAGGAGAACAGGAGAACAGTGGGAGGCCGTGAATAAGGCTAGATGTCATCTGTAAAGATAGAGATAGGGAGGGGGGATTGAGGGGAGAGAGTAGCCTGAGGGAGGGGAGTTAGGAGGGAGACTGGGTAGGAGAGAGAATTGGAGGTCAATAGAGGGGAGCCTGACGGGGGCGCAGAGTGGGAGTCAGTGTCAGAGGTAGGTATTAAGGACCCCAGTATTTGTTGAGGAGGTGCAGTTTAAGGTCTTTTTTGAAGTTGAAGTAGGAAGGGTTACAGCGTAGGTCTTTAGGCAGGGAGTTCCAGATGGAAGGAGCGTTTCCGAAGAAGGAGCGAGCTTGTGTGCATTTCTTCTTTAGCAGAGGGGGGATAAGAATGAGGGCGATAGTGCTCCTCTTCGGTCGGGCGCAGCCCGCTTTGTGGAGTTTGTCTGAGAGGTAGCGTGGGGTGTTTTAGTGAAGGGTTTTGTGCGTAATGCATGCAATCTTGTAGGTGGATCTTCCTTCAATGCGTAGCCATTTGAGGGTTTTAAGGGCGGGTGAGATGTGGACAAAACGTTTGTAGTCCGAGATAAGTCTAGCAGCTATGCTGAGCACAGATTTGAGTGGTGCAAGGTGGACTTTAGGTGTTCCAACTAGGATAGCGTTACCATAGTCGATTCTCGACAGGACCTGAGATTGGACAACAGATTTGAAGTCTTCATCCGGGATGAAGGGTTTAATTTTTCTTGAGATGACAGAGGGTGGAGTGCTCCTTTGGCTGAGGTTTTTATGTGGGAAGTAAGGGCAAAACTATTATCAATTTTGGAATTGAGTTGGAAGTAGTGAGAGAGCAGTTGAGAGCATTAAGGTCGGATATCCAGTTTTGTATGGGGAGTGAGATGTTTTTAGGGGAGAAGAGAATGATTTCGTTTTTTTAGGGTTGAGTTTGAGATGATTGTAGTGGAACCATGATTGGATCTTGGCCAGGGTGTCATTGAGGTGTAGGACATCAGAGTGGGATTTAATCTTATAGTAAAGTTGGGTGTCAGCGGCATAGAGATGGTAATTGATTCCTGCTTGTTTGAGAATGAGGGAAAGGGATTCCATGAAGAGAGCAGGAGAAAGAATAGATCCCTGGGGGACACCGAGGATGATTGGAGCAGGGTTTGAAAGCCAACTATAGATTTTGATTTGTTGGGTTCTGTGTTGGAGAAAAGAGGTGGACCAGTTGAGGACAGGGCCATTGAGGCCAAAGCAGACTTTAAGAGTGTTGAGTAAGGCAGTGTGATTAACTGTATCAAAAGCAGCGGAAAGGTCGAGGAGAATGAGTAGGCAAGACTCGCCATTGTTGAGTGAGTGGTGTATGTCGTCAACAATATTGAGCATGGCATATTCTGTGCTGCATCCTTTTCTGAAGCCAGATAGCAGTGAGTCAAAGAGGTCGAAAGTATTGATGTGATTATCCAGTTGGAGAAGGGTGCATTTTTCAAGGGCCTTGGAGAGAAGAGGGAGGTTAGAGATAGGTTGGAGGTTTTTTGGGTAATTGGGATCTGCGTTGGGATTTTTGGGGATGGGTGTGATTTGACCCAGTTGGAGGGAGGTGGGAACACACCCCGTGGCCAGGGAGGAGTTTATAATGGTGTCCAGTATGGGGCAATGATATGTTTTAGGTCGTGGACTAGGTTAGAGAGCAGAGGGTCTTTGGTGTGAGAGGATGGTTTTAGCTTAGTGATGATGTTGTAGACTTCGTGTTCGGTAACAGGACGAAAATTATGCTAGGAGGCATTGTTGTTTGGCTGGGGGGAAAAAAAGGTTAGATTCAGGTGGGAGGGTAATGGAAGAGGGATGGAAAGGGACTGGGGGAGGGTGTGGTGGGGATGGAGATTCAGGAGAAAAGTCAGAGGAAAATGGTGGGTTGGGAGAGAAGGGATTTAAGAGGAAGGATTGATCTATTTTGGTGATTTTATCAGAGAAGAAATTAGCAATTTCTTTGCATTTCTCAATTGAGGCAGTCAGCTTTTGGGGGGCAGAGGATGTTTGGTTTTTGACGATGATGAACAGTTCTCTAGGTCTATTTTTGCCCTATCGAGTTGTGCACGGAAGAAGGAGGCCTTTCCATTGAGGATGTGTTTTTTGTAGTTGGATCTAGCAGATCCGAGGAGGGCTAGATGGGAGGGGGACAGGTGTTGCCTCCAAGTTCTTTCAGACTGTCTAAGAGAACGTCTTTCGCGGTTGAGATCAGAGTTGAACCAGGATTTAGAAGGTATGTTTCTGTGGGTTTTTAGTTTGGATGGGGATACTAAGTCAAGGACCTCGGTGACTGATTTAATATAGTGTTCGGTGAGGGAGTTAGCATTTTGGGAGGGGGGACTGAGCAGAAATTGGGCTTTGAGTTTAGTTTCCAGTTCGCCAGGGGGAATAAGATGAAGGTTTCTGGTCAATTTCAAATATTAGATGTTTTTGGGGTGGAGGGGGCGTGTCGTAGTGGTGATCGTAAAGAGCATGAGTTGATGGTCGGACCAGTCGATGGGGATGATGTTAGAAAGGGAGGCCAAATCATTATTAGTGATGTTGGCATCGAGAGTGGCCCCTTTGGTGTGAGTTGGAGAGTGACAAATTTGTTTACGGTCGCTAATCTCCAAAAGACTTGTGAGGAGATTAACTGCAGGGTCTTCGATATCATTCCAGTGGAGGTTGAAGTCACCAAGGAAGAGATTTTTAGAGTTGGAAAGTGAGGAAGGGATTCGCCTGGAGGATGATAGAGATTATGTCGGCGAATAGGTGGGGAGCCCTGAATTTTAAGTTCAGCTATGAGGTATTCAAAGGTAATAGGGTCAGAGTTCTTAAGAAGCGAGAGTTGAAGTTCGTTTTTAAAGATGATGACTAGACCACCTCTAATTCTCTCTTGTCTATCTTTTCTGAGTATGGAGTAGCCGGGGGTGGGGAGAGTAAGTCAAGGATGTATGTAGAGTGGGCGTTGAGCCAAGTTTCCGTAAGGAAGTCAATGTCTTTGTTGAGGATGGTTTAATCTATTTCAGTCATATGCCGGACTGCTGAGCGGCAGTTAACCAGCATGCAAGCGAGGGGTTTCCGGTTGTTTATGGGGGGAGGGCATGATTGGATAGCGGTAAGTTGTGTTGGGGGTCTAGGGGAGACGGGGAGGACGGGATTCTGCTTGTCACCAAGATCACAGGAATGGTAGAGTGGGGGGCAGGAGTGTCCTTAGGGTAGTTAGGGATGTAAGAGTTACAGAGGTCGAGGAGGTCTGAGGGGGATAGATGGCTCGAGGCACGTGGGGGTCCATGGGAACAGTTGCAGCGGGGGTAGGTTCTCCACTGTTGAGGGTTGGTGGTGTTTTGTGAGCTAGGGTTGGGGGAGATCGCATGGTAGAGGAGAAGGAGTTAAACTTCCTGAGTTGAGAGAGTTCAGACGACAAGGTAAGGAGATGGCTTTTGATGTTAGATAGAGTCTGTGTTAAAGGAGTGATAGGGACTAAGAGAGACAGGGTGTTAGGGAGGAGAGTAGGATGTCAGTTGTCCGGTGAGCGTGGTCTGTGTAGTGTGTGGGTTAGGAGGGGGGTGGATAGGCGTTCTCAGGTTGGTGGATGAAGGGAGGACCGTGTAGTCAGACAGGGATTGCATAGAGTCAGAATAGGTGTTCTGAGATGATAAGGGGTCATTAAGGGAGAGAGGGGAAATAACATCCTGGCTGGGGGGGGGGGCAATTTGGAGAGGGTGAAATTGGTGCTGGCAGTCGAATAATAGGAATTTCGGGAGGAGGGTGCCTGAAGGAGGTAGTGAGGTAGGGAGTGTGTCTAACGGTAGTTGGGGATAAGTCATTAGAGACAGAAAGGGTTTGGGAGACTGAGCATGCTGTTGATGTGTCGGGATGAAGGAGGGTTGCTAGCGAGGGAGGGTAATTGGAGGATTGGGTTTGGGACACATTATACACAGTAGAGGTGCCTGTAGGGGGAGGGGTTGGGTTCAAGGAAGGAGAGGGAGAGAGGGCTTCAAGCTGTTGGGAGGGTGAAATGGATAGTAGGTAGGACAAGGTGCTGAATTGTTGTTCAAAGATGGAGAGGTGATTTTCAGAAGTTCGGATGAGGATGTTACCGGATTTGAAAATGGAGATGTCTATTTTGCCGAGGAAAGTAGGGGAAGGGGAGGTGGGCAATTTAAAGCATACAGGATTTTGCATGATTTAGTGATGGGGAGGTGGTAGAGGAAAATGATTTTCCATTTGGAGGGACGTTTGGAGTAAAATATGTAGTTGGTTTTTATTATGGAGGAAAGGCTAAGGTAGTTATCGACAAATAGAGTTTCATGGTGATCAATAAGTAATTTGTGTTTAAAGTTTTTTTTCACCTTTTTGGAGACATTAGGGGGGTAGAGAATGGACCAAGAATTCGGGCCATGTCTAATGATGGTTGTTTCTTGTGAATTTAGTATTTAGTCTGTAGTAATGAGGGAGTGTGTGAGGAGGGCATGGTAATTCGATTAAAGAAGATAGAGGAGGGGAAAGATAATGGGGGAAGACTGGATATAGGGCGAATAGAGGTAAGAGGGTCAGGGTAGGATCAGGGTGAAAGTGACCGATTAGAGCAAGTACCAGAAGGGAGGTGGGGGGAAGGGCCGCGTTAGGGACAAAACAAGAGGATAGTGTAGGAAGGAGAAGATGCAGGTAAATCGGAGTGGGTGCTGTCAGGTGGGCTTAATCAGTCAATACACATATGGAAAACTTTGACAGGAGCAAAGAGGAAGAGAAGTGGTAAAATCAAAGAGGATCAGAAAGAGTATACAATCAGAGTAACGCTGGGAGATGGAATTACAAAGAGGGAGCGCAAACGGAAATTTGCAAATTTCGATTAGTAAAGAGCAGGTTGAGGCCAGGGGGACATAGTAAGGGGGAGGACATTGAATATTTAGTGAAAAACTAAGGGTCATAAAGGCACCAAATAGTGAGCAATCTGTAAAATAGGTAGTAATTACCTTCAAAGAGAGCCAATAGAAATTAACCACAACGAATAACAATACAAAACAGCCCTGAGGGTTCAAACCATTATTAAGAAAGACAGTAGTTCCACTATGGAAGAATTGTCAGGCAGTAGGCAGTTTAAATGACAGCCGCCACGAAGCAGAAAGCTCACCTTCCACGTTGGGAGTTGCTCCACCAATCCATCGGCCAGGTGGGGGGGATGGCTCCGCCGCAGCAGTGCGGAAGGTCACTGCAGTGGAAGCACCCCACAGGAGGGATGAGACTGGCTGGTAGCGCGCAGCCTCTACTTCCTTGGGCCGGAGCCACTCCTCCACTTCGTCTCGGTCCACACGGCCACTCGTCAAGGTGGGCACCAAGGACGACCCAGTCTCAGTTTCAAGCTCCTCTGCTGAGCCACAGTGCACCCAGGACACTCACACGGCCGCGAGAGAGTCCGGCCCGAATGACCACCTGGACGGGTCAGCGGACTTTGGGCCACCCTGTATCTGAATCCGGCCTCCGAGTGAGGTCTCAGTTACACAGTATCACCACTTTTGGGTTCAGTCTAGGCGGTGGGAGGATTGTGGGTGGATGGCGTGGGCAATCAGGGATATATATAAAAAGAGAGATCCCAGCCCTCGGGAGCTCACAGAGCAGCTCCCTATTTAACGGCCATCTTAAAACGTACCTGACATAATAATGATATTTCTAAAGACCCAGTTAGAGCACGCATATTAACACCTAGAGTAGACAAAAAATATAAACTCCCTTCATCTAACCCAGTTTTCATTAGGGGTCAGTTGCCTTTGGATTCATTTGTGGTCTCTAATGCCCGTAAAAGGGCAAATTTGAAAACCTGGGAAGCAACACCTCCAGATAAAGATTCCAAACTCATAGATGCATCGAGGAAGAGTGGCTGCTCAATCAGCCATCCATTGGCGTATAGTGAACACACAGGGTCTGTTGTCCAGATATGATAGAGATCTTGGAGATGAAATGGAAGAATGATTAAAATATCTCCCAGAACAACACAAAAAGAGGGTGCAGGAAATAGTACAAGAAGGGAAACTTATCTTTAATTTATCTATCGGGTTTGCATTAGATGCTGCAGATACTGCAGCTAGAGTAATCAACACTAGCATTATGCTGGGAAGACATGCATGGCTCAGAATTTCTGGTTTAAAACCAGAAGTGCAACAAACCATTCTTAATGCTCCCTTTAATAAGAAACACCTTTTTGGGGCTCAAATAGATCAGTCCCTTGAAAAAATGAAAAAAGATACAGAAGTAGCAAAGTTAATGGGAGCGCTTCTATCTCCTACCAGAGGTTCCTTTTGTCGCTCCTTTTACAGAGGAGGCTTCAAAACTAACACTAACACCTCGGATGCGGCTGCATCTTCATATAGGACACAAACACTATTATCCCCCTCTAGAGGATTCTACAGGGGTAACTATAGTGGAAACAATTTTAAAGGAAGAGGGAATGGTAGACCAACCCGTACCTCCCAGTCCTCTAACACGCAGTGACTTGATACCACTCGCCCCCCCCCCCCCCCCTGACCATTCATCACCTGTCAGGGGAAGATTACAACAGTTTCTTCCCACTTGGCAATCCATCACAACAGACAAATGGGTTTTGGGTATTATCCAGCATGGTTTTTGCCTGGAGCTTACCAGCAATGCTTCCAATATTCCACCTCACCTTCACAAACTCTCTCTACAACACCAACAGCTTCTCAAACAAGAGGTACAAGCTCTTCTAACAAAAGAAGAAATAGAATCAGTTCCATTAAAACATCAAGGGTCAGGAGTTTACTCACTTTACTTCCTAATCCCCCAAAAGTATGGGTCTCTACTACCAATCTTAGATCTGAGACAGTTTTACTGTCAGAACACTTCTTTATGGTTACCCTTCAACAAGTGCTTTCACTTCTACAACGAGGCGACTTTATGTCCACTCTAGACTTGCAGGATGCGTATTTCCATATTTCTATCCATCCAGCACATTGCAAATATCTCAGATTTGTGATAGCAGGAAATCACTATCAATTCAAAGTGCTTTTACTCGGAGTGACTACTCCACCCAGAGTACTCATAAAATGTCTAGCAGTAGTAGCAGCTCATCTAAATTCATGTCTTCCCATATCTAGACGCTTTTCCACTTCTCCCTCTCCTTCCATTTCTGGTTCGGAAACTCAGGCAGACGACACTCACACTGATTCTAGTGGCTCCCATGTGGGCTTGTCAACCGTGGATCACCACACTGCTAGAACAGTCAGTAGTTAGACACCAAAAACTGCACCTCACTTCCAACCTTCTCTCACAGAACCATGGAGAAATCAGACATCCAAACCCCTAGGAGCTCAACCTAGCAATCTGGTTCCTGAAGTCATAGAGTTTGTATACCTAAATATACCACCAGATTGTATGCCAATCCTTAAAGAAGCAAGGACACATACCACTAGAGCATGTTATGCAGCAAAGTGGAAAAGGTTTGTTATATATTGTAATAATAACACAATTGACCCACTAGATGGATCTATATAAAATATTATTTGTTATCTTTTGCATCTACAGCAAGTAGGCTTAGCCTACACATCCATTCGACTACACCTTGCGGCAGTAGCTGCATATCTATAACATTTATCCTTATTCAAAGTTCCAGTTATTAAAGCTTTTATTGAAGTACAAAAGATAAAATACCACCCAGGGTACCACCTGCACCTGTCTGGAACCTTAATATTGTTCTCACAAGGCTTATAGGTCCACCTTTTGAGACTTTACACATTGTGCATTACAATTTCTTTCATGGAAAGTTGCCTTTTTTTTTTTAAACTTCTGTTTATTAGACATATGCGCAATCCATCAGTACAGACAGTAAATAATAAGCACAATCTTTTTTGGCAAAGACACGAGTAATGCAAATTCATGGTGGTGAGATGCACACCGATATACTCCAATTTGACTACACTCGTATTTAATGTACTCCATAACTTCAACACTCTGTAGGCGTGCTCGCTTGCTCCGCGCTCCGCCCAATTGCGCTGCAATGTAGAATGAACACGAAGGAACCACATTTGAGCCCCATTCAAGCTGCACAGCCACGACCACTCCGAATGAATCCAATAAATCAAATTCGCGTTTAACTCTTCAATTATTCCATGTTTTACTCCATTACTGTTCACTTTTTTTCACTATATATTCTTCAATTAATTTTACTCATTCTTATGTTTGTTCACGATTTTTCATAAAAACACAGGAGAATTAAATGTTTCCACATGTCACGGTTTATTTAAAACCACCCAATGCATTTCGGGATGTTCCCTTCGTCAGGGGTATCTAGGGTACAAAAAAATAATTAAATTACAAACCATCAGTACGGTTATAACACTTATAATGCAATAAATTAACTGGAAACAGCCTTTTTTCTATGAGCAAATTGAATTTTATAGCGCTATAGCATCATGGCTCAACTGCTCTTCTGTTTGTGCGATTTTCAACTTAAAAATAACCCATGCTAAACTCCCCAATAAACCAAACACTTCACATATCTAGATCCAAGCCTCCATTAATCCTAAAATGCTCCGTATTCACCCATAGAGCCTATGTTTTATCCCTATTACAAAAGTACTCTGAAGCACGCTTACCGTGACACATGCTGATCTGCCTCAGGAAAAGTACATTACTCAGTTTCAATTCCTTGTAACATTAATCCATTCCATCTCGCAGTTTTTCCTTGTGTGCCTCCGCACATCTTTTCATTATTGATGTTAGCTGCTACAAACTCCTTGCTAGCCTTCACTTGAATTTATCACTCGCAGCTCCCCCCAGGTGATCTAGTCAATGTGTTTCCGATCTAATTGCTAATGTATTCTGGGAAATTGAGTACCTTTAGAGCAGCAGCATGAGAGCCAGCACGTAAGGTTTGAAATCCAGTGCTTGGTTTATTCTGTGCACTTTGGCACGTGACTAGATCACCTGGGGGTGATCCAGTTTGTATTTGCAATTTAGGTGACAGTAGATATGTTTGTGCAAGGCCTAGAGCTTCACAGAAGGTGTTAGGTGGAGCATTTAGTTTCAGCTGCCATTTCGTGTCTATTTTACTTAAGTCATCAGGTCGTCGATCATTTAGCATAAAATATATACTTCCTATCCTTGGCAAGTATGGACCGAGCAATTTGTCTAGGAGGTCTATCCTTGCGAACCCTGCTGATCCCCCGGTCTTATTTGTTAGATATCTTGCAATAGCTTGATACCGAAATATCTGATTGTTGCTCAGTTTATAGCGCTTTTCAGGTCTTCAAATGGCCGAATACCATCAGGGGTAATCAGATCCCCTAGTCTAAAAATGCCAGCCTGATGCCCCTGTTGAAGATATGCATTTTTGAAGATTAGTGGTAAATTATCGTTATTTCTGATAGGGGTATAATAGTTTAATTTAGCCAGTCCAAGAGATTACGAATGTTTAAAAAAAAAACCGGTAGGCACTAATCAATGTTTTAAATCTGACCCGCTTGTAGTAGCTAAATTCTAGCTGACGCCAAAGGCAACCCCTAACACTTTCCCCTAAGAGTAAAAAGTAAGGAGAAGGCAGTCCTTATGAACTTAGAATACAATCATCATACAATAGCTTGGAGCTATATTGCAGAGCTGCAACCCAATAATATAGTTTTACATTGGGAAGAGCCCACCCTCCTCTGTGTCTGGGTAAAGAAAGTAGATTAAAAGCCCTTCTCGGCTGTCAATAGGCCCAAATGAACTGGTAAAAAATGTGTTCGACAATTTGCAGCATATGGTTATTAAAATCTAGCGGGATTGTCCGGAAAAAATAAAGTAACTTGGGAAAATAAGTCATTTTTAAAAATTACATTTCCCTACTATTGTGAGATGCAAGTTATTTTTCGGAGTGACTTTTTCATGTCGGCTGCCAGCAGGGTCAGATTTTTTTTAACTATTAAGTCTATTTCGGAGACCTTGTTGACTCCTAAATATTTGGCTTTCTTGGTGATTCTGTCATCCTCCCAAGTTATTTATTTTCTCATTTATAACAATCCGCGTTTTTGTTTTATTGAGGGCATGTCCAGAAATCATTCCAAATTCTTGGACTTCTTGCTCCAGGGCCCTAATGGCCGATTTAGGTTCAGGTGTTATTATGGCCAAGTCATCGGCATAAGCCATGATCTTTGTGTCAGTACCAAACATGCTCACTGCTGAAATTACACGGTTTCATTCAATTCTTTTAATCAGAGGGTCGATATAGAGGGCAAAAAGTAGCAGGGAGCAGGGACACCCCCGCCACGTGCCTCGTGCTATCCTTATTCGTTCTGACAGGTGTCCATTAATACATATTTTAGCTGTAGGGTTTTGATATAGTGCCTGTAGTGCCTGAACTATCCTGGGACCAAAGCCGATCCACGGCATGACAGCCCATAAAAATTGCCAGGAGACCCGATCAATCGCTTTTTCAGCGTCCAGGAGGATAAGTGAGATCGGGCCTCCTGTCACCTTTGCGGCGTCGAATAAAGTGATGGTCCGGCGGATATGCTCGGCAGTGCCCTTATTTTTATTTTTATGTTTTAAGCAGTTTTTATTAGAAAACAAGAGCAGCAATAACGACATTACATCTACTGCTTACGTAAAGATGTTCAGGAGATTACAACAATGTCTTCATTATATTAATCTGGCCGAAACCCGGGACAGCATATTCTAATAGCTACAGAACTATCCAGGGTGGGTCACTTGTATGTACTCGGGTCAGGAATCTTCACCAATGTCTAGCTAACTCTGATTGCCCATAGTATGTGATGTACGCTCATCCATGTCTTCTTCCAACACCCGGAGTCTTTCCTTTCTTAGTTCTACTATCGGAGAGATACATATGTTCCCTGGCATGTGCCCTTTTTCCGAATGAACCCATGTTGCCAGCTAGAGACTAGTGGCTCGATATTTGAGGATAATCTAGAGGCAATAACTTTGGAAAATATTTTAGAGTCCGTATTATTTAGAGTTATAGGTCCGTATGATGACATCTCCAGGGGTGATTTATCTTTTTGGGGAAATATTATGATTTTAGCAGTTGACCAAGAGCTCGGTGGTGAGGCCCTGTCAAAGATAGAACCTACTACGTCACTAAAATGATCTTTTATTTGTTGCGAGAAAACTTTATAAAATTCAACCGGAATGCAATCCATACTAGAGGCTTTACCATCTGGAAGACTAGCTAATGCAGCTGCAATCTCCTCCCAGGCTGTAGAAATTTCCATTAGATCATGTTTACCACTATTGAGTTCAGCTATCGGTGTTGCCCCTAAATAATCACTAATTTCAATCTCTCTGCATTCAATAGACCTTACCTTCTCTTCAAGATATAATTTCTCATAAAATTCCCTCCTCTATTTTTTTGAGGTCGGTGGTTATCCCTTCAGTGTCTGTTTGAATTGAGGAGATTTTATTCGCAGTTACCTGTTGTCTAGTGGAGATGGCCAATTGGTGACCGATGAGTTTGCTCCATTCATAAAGTTTTTCTTACGATGCTGCCCACTTAGCAGCTATTCTTTCTGCTAAAACAGTCCCCATCTCTGACTTAGTAACAGATACCATTGTCCATGCCTCTTCTATTCCTGTTCCTGCCTCAACCGCCTGTATTAATTTTTTTTCGGCATCTATCATTTGCTTTTTTAAGAGATTAACTTGTATTTTCTCCTTTTTGTTCCTCCTAATGGAGAATTGTAGTGTCTCCCCCTTTATGCCTGCCTTTAAGGTATCCCATACCACCATTGTTGTTGCTGTCCCGATATTTATGTCCAGAAATTCTCGGATCCAACCCATCATATGTTCTCGATAGCTATTGTCGTATAAAAGTGCCTGTTCAAATGTCCCGTTCGAGCTCGCCCCCTATCGACCCAGCCCTCTAGATTTAAAATGAGTAGGTTATGGTCCGACAATAGTCGGGGGGCAGTATCAATGCAACAATCATGAGTTAGTGAAGATGAGACAAAAAAATAGTCAAGCCTTGCCAACGATGAGTGAGGGGCTGAAAATAAAGCGAAACCATTTTGATCAGATTTCAGGTAGGCCCAAACATCTTTTAAACCATGAGTGTTTATCAGGTTGAGCACTGCCCGGAAAACTTTAGGTTTCCTTCCTCTGTAGCTCCAGGATTTATCAGACTCCCAGGTACTAGGCAAATTAAACATTTTGTTCCCCACATAAAATTACAGGCAGCGGCCAGTGTGCTAGCTCTTCATTTATGCCATTAATTACCCCTGGGTCATCTAAGTTACTTGCGTAAATAGAGCAGATCATAAAAGCAAGATTAGAAGGGAGAGAGCACCCTACAATAACCCATCTCCCTAAAGAGTCAGATTTTACCTGGTTAACTACTAGAGGTAATGTTTTCCGGACCAAGATCCCAACTCCCTTAGCCCGAGCACCTTGCGAGGTTTCCCCGACAATTTTATATCCTAAAGAATTCAGCAAAGATTTCTGACCCCCTTCGATGTGGGTCTCCTTTAGGCACACAATGTCCCCCCCCCCATTAATGGTAGAGCCTGAGCGTTTTTTTGTCTCTTCAAAGGATCGTTAAGGCCACAAATGTTTATCGAGACAATTCTAAGTTTGTTTAGTGTATTGATTATCAGATTTTGAATATAACCCCCTTATGATTGTCAGGGGCCGCAGCCCCTTTTTAGGTTTCGCTGGAGGGCGGAGCGTTAGCTCCGCCTCCAGAGAAATCTGTAGTCTTCAGTAAGGGACACTTGAATCCGCCCTCTGTTCTCCCTCTGTTCCATTGGCTAGCTCCATAAATGGAGGCTAGCCATTGGAACAGAGATCTGTCCGTCATGGCCGGACCAGATTCGTGGGCGTTCCTGCATTTTTTTCCCTCTCCACCCTTTTTGCATCGTCATTGGGTGGTGGGCGGAGTCTCGTTTTTTTTTTTTTTTGGTGTGTTTTCCTCATTTAATGCCGACCACGGCCGCTGGAAGAAGTCCAGGTGAGTGCGTTCCTCTCCCCCCCCTCCCGCTGTTCGTGTCTTTGCCGCCGCCCCCCCCCTCCCGCTGTCCGTGTGCTTTCCCCCCCCCCTCCCGCTGTTCGTGTCTTTGCCGCCCCCCCTCCCGTTGTTCGTGCCTCCTCCCTCCCGCCGCGGTCTCACCACCGTCCACTATTAGCCAGAGCTCTCAGGGTCATATGATAGCAAGCGCTTCTCAGCTGTTGTCTTGGTTTTTTTTCTCTGCCCTTCTCATCTCCTCTTCGGGGGATTGGTAATCACCAAAGCAGGCGGTGCCATGACATCAGCCGAGGGCAGTCGCTGAAATATTCATGCGCTCCGAGAAGCGTGCGTCTTTAGAGGCATCAGCTGCGGGGCGCGAGCTCCTCTCGCATCTTGGGCTCCGTGGACTCCATTGAGGGGAGGAGGGTCTCGGTGCACGCATGGAGCTCCGACCCTGAATCAAACGAGCAGGCGCGCGAGGACGCAGATCCCGGTGCCGGCGGTCTCTGCCAGTGGCCCCTCATTCACCACCTCAGAGGGCATCACCAGAGAGGAAGGGCAACAAAAAGTTGCTGCTGTGGACTGCGGAGCAACCTGGGGGCGGAGGGATGGCAGACAAAGCTGCTCTGTGCACGGGCCAGTGAGTTATTGTGAAAGGCGAGCCAGAAGGCTCATGCAACGGGGAGGGGGCTTCAGAGCGGGGACCCCGAGGTGCAGAGGAGGTGGCGGGGTGCCCACGTCTGGGCCAAGATTGGGGGCACGGGGACCTGTTCGCTATCGTCCAGAGCCCAGGGCAGCCTGTTGGAGCCTCGCGGGCACGAGCAGGTGCTGCGCCGAGGGTGTCCTGCTCAGGTCAGGCTAAAGTTCTCAGCAGCTCTCCCGCGGCGGGTTTTTCACTCTACGAGATAAGGAGGGTCACAGCAGAGTCCCCAGGAGCCGACAGCATCGCGCTCAATACCACCTGCAAGCAGCCCCAGCACGACTCCCCCAGAGACTCGAGGTAAGATAACGTTTTAGCCTCTCTCGCCTTCTCCGCTTGGTAGTGGGCACTGTGCCTCTCTGGTCCATCTGAAGCGATGCCACAGATGCGTGGCTCATCTGTGCTCTTGGACACAGATCCAGCCCTCCTGCTCACCCCGGCCAAGTTAACTTAGCCTTTCATTCTTTTTAGTTTGATAAAATCAGTACCACTGAATTAGGTATACAGCCGCAAGTTACTCTTCCGGGAAGAACATGCGCCACACAATTGCACGTCATCTTATGTCATGAGACTACAAGTCAGGGGATGTAAAATGCTGTTGGCTAAATGTCACCTGGTTGCAGGTCACCACAAAAGTCAAGGGTCATTTGGCAGCTATGAACCATGCTGCCAAGTGGTGATGAGACAAATTGAAGCCATGCTTCGCCTGTTAAGTTTTGGTGGCAACTTTTTCTGGCGGATGGGGGTCACTTCTGCAGTTTGACAATCAGGTGTCCTAAAACTGTTCTACAAGGTGCCACAATCTACAATGTTGGAATAACAAGTCCTGAGACCTAACTACTGTAAATGTATTTCCTTAAGTTTATATTGATTGCAAGAATGGTAGAGGACAGCTGTTATCACGGTTAGACCAGAATGCATTCATTTTTTTTCTCTCCCAAAAACGCCTCTCTTTCACAGGTTTGTGACTAGAGTTCGTAGTCTGGAATAGACACGGGAAGCAGAAATGAAATATTGCGCATAACATCCCCATTTTTTTTAAAGTCGGGAGTGCGCCCCAGACTCAAGACACACGCGGATTGTGCTCCTGTGCATACTCACACTCAGCAACGACGACTGGTACTTCAAACGACAGCGAGTCACAGGGATTTCTTTGTATATATTTTATTGGTATTTGCATAGACCCCCCCATGCGATGCCCAAGGGCTTAGAGTTGTGATGCTTTTCATAGCTATTTAGATGAAAGTGCATCAGTTTCAAGATTCGGCATCAGGGATAAAGTCAACACGTGGGGGGACATGCGCCTACCAATGCCAGGGAGGCGCGGGCAGACTGAAGTTCGCTTGGGAGTAGGGAGACACTGAGCACTCGGCCGTGCTGGGCACAGCGTGGGTTCTATAAAAGGGGTGAAAAGTCCTTGCCGATGAATTTCAAACACCAAGCACCTAGAAGCAGAACTCCATCAAACAGTGAACTAAAAAACTGTGGACCGGAGTACAGCCCAGAGGAATTACCAATTTCTGAGGTTCATTCAAGCATTCCTCCGATCACTTCTTTCTCGACGCAGGCCATGTGCATTTTCATTAGGGAATTTTCAGTGATTGGCAAACTCTGAGAGCATTACCAAAGTTCCGAATTTAGCGGTCTAGCGCCGGTATGGGGCGTTTGTTTCTGACCCGGTGCATAACATTGTTTTCAGAAGTGCACGTCATTCCTCTAGGCGCTTTGGTTTGGCGGGTGGTACTATGCAAGTATTTTCACTCACTCGCCGGACCGGGCACTCCAAAGCCTGACGTCTGCCTGTAGCTGCAGCGCTCATTACTAGCACCACTAGCCGCGTTGACTAGCAGATGCAAACCCTGGAAGGAACTTCTTCACACTATCCGCCTTCTCCCGCCCCCTTCCCCCTCCCCCACTCAGGGAGTGCACAAGCTCTCTAGCAGCATCTTTTCGACTTTTCAGACGAAGGGTTTCTGATGGTAAAACAAGGAAGTTTGCCTCGCCGTGATCTGCTAGAATCAAGGTGAGCGCGGGGGCCGGACTTCATTTTCTAATTGAAATGTGACTTGGTACAAGATACAGAAATGACGAAAAGGTAGAAAGAAGGAATAAGAGGAAACTGTGACAGAAGGAGAAAACAGAGATGACAAAGCTGACAAGAGATAGATACAAAGAGAGGAAGTGTAGAGTGGGGAAGAGGCAGCAGGAGGCGGGAACACGATCAGGCAACCTTGATATTTGGTATTGTGGCATTCGACAGTGCTGGCGGTGTCCTCGGAAAATCTGTCGATCTACAATTAAGCACTGGTGCTGTTAAAGTGGAAAGGCAGCTCTGTTGGCTGCCTGCAAAAAACTGTTCAAAAACTGTTCAAAACAGCCCATGACTGTAGAATGGGGAATTCATTATTGGATCATGCCACGGCACCCCGCTCAGAAGCAGACACCCTGTCCAGCAGTCTCCTGGGAACGGCCAGAGGGGCAGAATAGTTTGTCCAGTCCCGTGCCCAAGGTAATGGCTGTTCCCCTCAACTTTACAACATTGCCAGCTTCAGGAGTGCACATACATGATATCCTAATGGCCATGCTTCTGAGATACAAGCCTTTGACAGTAGAAAGGACAGTCAGCCTGCTTTACTTTAAACAGTAGGCTCTGTCTACCGAACTCCAGTGGGGCAACAAGGTGCTCCCTAAGAAGGGGCTCCTGGACTGTGTTGAAATGCTGTATCACTAAGTGAGATGGAATCGGCCCGGACGGCTTCAAGAAGCTGTGTCCGGAACCTCAAACCAGCAAAAAGCAGAAAGAATTGCTCCAGGACTAGTAAGATCTAAGAAACAAGCATCCCAATGGCAACTGAAAGTTAGTGATACCTCGGAAACAGGTCCTCAGTCATCACTGTACCCCGGCCACATTAGCACATTCAATGGGACTCTAAATGGAATTTCGTCAGTCTAAGAGTGTGGATGAGTGGTATAGGTACCCTCCTGTACAAAGTAAGATCAAAATCCTTCCCCAAATGTTCTCCTCTGGTTGATTCAATCTTTTGCATATATGTGTTTGAACATTTAACTTTATTTGCCCAATTCCCTTTGGAGACAACACTTCCACTACATCCCGATGAAATATGGGTGTGACCCCTTCCATTTCTCACTCTGCACACAGCTTTAACAGTAGTAGTTTCATGTGTATATACTAGGTGGGACCGCCACATAGAAAGTTTGTGAAAAGCTACAAGTTAGTGACTGTTCACTGAATGTTGCTGTGCGTACTTCAGTGTGCAGAAGTTCCCCTTTCTCTCCCTCTCCCATAACGTCTGGTGGTGGAAAGCCCACCTTGCTAGTGGATATTCCACCTCCGTAAGCGCATTTTGTTCTAAAAATTCAAATTATCCTGATGTTGAGTTTCTAACCGTGATCCTATCATTTACACCCCTTATTCTTTAATGTCTTCATAACCTTTATGAATCTGCTTCATGCTGTTCATTTTTTTATGTAGCAGTTTTATATAGTGCAAACCAGGCCTAGTGCTTTTCACAAGAACAGTGCTTTACATCTGCTTTACATAAGAACAGTTTCAGACTTCTTACCAGCAGTTTGCTTAAGAAGAGTCTCAAAGCACAGATAGGGTTGACTTACTTGTATGCCTAGCCTCTTGATGGGGGGAAGCGGTGTTTGCCATCTTCTAGTACCAGTGCCATTCCTGTTTTTCTTCCTCACGGGCTCCCAGAAAATACTTCACACTCTACTAAAGTTTGTTGAATAGGGTTTTTTTAGTCTATGTCTTTGACAGTCCAGCACAGAATTTAGTTGGAAAACTACAATGCAGAGACTCTCTCATTATTTAGTGACAGTGTCCCCAGTGACCGAGAAGGCAGTGAGGTATCTGTACACACGCTCCCTTCTCCCAGAGCTTTCCCAAAATGCTCCCATCTGCCAGTACTGTTGGAGACATTCCCTCCTCCGAGCCAGGGTCCAACTCTATTCTCCAAAAGAGCGGCACTCTGTAGGCCCCCACAGAAGCAGACATTTCTCCAGTAAGGGGAGTCCGGATGGTGTAATTCTGCGCACCCACTTCATGCGCTTGCTTCCCTGCCCCCTCGCTGCGCTTGCTTTCCTGCCCCCTCGCTGCGCTTGCTTCCCTGCCCCCTCGCTGCGCTTGCTTCCCTGCCCCCTCGCTGCGCTTGCTTCCCTGCCCCCTCGCTGCGCTTGCTTCCCTGCCCCCTCGCTGCGCTTGCTTCCCTTCCCCCCGCTGCGATTGCTTCCCTGCCCCCTCGCTGCGCTTGCTTCCCTGCCCCCTCGCTGCGCTTGCTTCCCTGCCCCCTCGCTGCGCTTGCTTCCCTGCCCCCTCGCTGTGCTTGCTTCCCTGCCCCCTCGCTGTGCTTGCTTCCCTGCCCCCTCGCTGTGCTTGCTTCCCTTCCCCCCGCTGCGATTGCTTCCCTGCCCCCTCGCTGCGCTTGCTTCCCTGCCCCCTCGCTGCGCTTGCTTCCCTGCCCCCTCGCTGCGCTTGCTTCCCTGCCCCCTCGCTGTGCTTGCTTCCCTGCCCCCTCGCTGTGCTTGCTTCCCTGCCCCCTCGCTGTGCTTGCTTCCCTGCCCCCTCGCTGCGCTTGCTTCCCTGCCCCCTCGCTGCGCTTGCTTCCCTGCCCCCTCGCTGCGCTTGCTTCCCTGCCCCCTCGCTGCGCTTGCTTCCCTGCCCCCCCGCTGAGCTTGCTTCCCTGCCCCCTCGCTGTGCTTGCTTCCCTGCCCCCTCGCTGTGCTTGCTTCCCTGCCCCCTCGCTGTGCTTGCTTCCCTGCCCCCTCGCTGTGCTTGCTTCCCTGTCCCCTAGCTGTGCTTGCTTCCCTGTCCCCTAGCTGTGCTTGCTTCCCTGTCCCCTCGCTGTGCTTGCTTCCCTGCCCCCTCGCTGTGCTTGCTTCCCTGCCCCCTCGCTGTGCTTGCTCCCCTGCCCCCTCGCTGTGCTTGCTCTCCTAGGTGTGTGTGTGTGGCTCTGGGTGTGGCTCTGGGTGTGTGTGTGGCTCTGGGTGTGTGTGTGGCTCTGGGTGTGTGTGTGGCTCTGGGTGTGTGTGTGTGGCTCTGGGTGTGTGTGTGTTGCTCTGGGTGTGTGTGTGTGGCTCTGGGTGTGTGTGTGTGGCTCTGGGTGTGTGTGTGTGGCTCTGGGTGTGTGTGTGTGGCTCTGGGTGTGTGTGTGTGGCTCTGGGTGTGTGTGTGTGGCTCTGGGTGTGTGTGTGTGGCTCTGGGTGTGTGTGTGTGGCTCTGGGTGTGTGTGTGTGGCTCTGGGTGTGTGTGTGTGGCTCTGGGTGTGTGTGTGTGGCTCTGGGTGTGTGTGTGTGGCTGTGGGTGTGTGTGTGTGGCTGTGGGTGTGTGTGGCTGTGGGTGTGTGTGGCTGTGGGTGTGTGTGGCTGTGGGTGTGTGTGGCTGTGGGTGTGTGTGGCTGTGGGTGTGTGTGGCTGTGGGTGTGTGTGGCTGTGGGTGTGTGGCTCTGGGTGTGTGGCTCTGGGTGTGTGGCTCTGGGTGGGTGTGTGTATGTGGCTCTGGGTGTTTGGGTGTGGCACTGGGTGTGTGGGTGTGTGTGGCTCTGGGTGTGTGTGTGGCTCTGGGTGTGTGTGTGGCTCTGGGTGTGTGTGTGGCTCTGGGTGTGTGTGTGGCTCTGGGTGTGTGTGTGGCTCTGGGTGTGTGGGTGTGTGTGTGGCTCTCGGTGTGTGTGTGGCTCTGGGTGTGTGGGTGTGTTTGTGGCTCTGGGTGTGAGGGTGTGTGTGTGCCTCTGGGTGTGTGGGTGTGTGTGTGGCTCTGGGTGTGTGGGTGGGTGTGGCTCTGGGTGTGGGTGTGTGTGTGTGTGTGGCTCTGGGTGTGTGTGTGTGTGTGGCTCTGGGTGAGTGTGTGTGGTAGTAATTGCTGTCTGATGAGCTCGTCCAGTAGGGTACAATAGGTCTTACATTTGTGAGAGATTAAGCTGTTGGCAATGTAAATGACAATGAGTCAAAAGGAAATCCCTGGGGAGCACTCGTTATTCTTTCATTCCACTATGGGCACACACACAAACCTGAATATGGAAGGCCCGTTAGCCACACTATAGAGAAAATATATTAATTTCCACAACCAAATTGAATCGTTTACAATCTATTTTTAATAAAACCATATACATGAAAAACATAAGCGCTTAGACATCATAATTTAAAATTTCAAAGAATTTCTTTGAAAACACAAGGTAAAAGACAATTAATCACAATATTTCATCACAACGTGCGACTCAAAATTTAAAATTAAAAACAGAATAAAACACATAGGACATCTCAACAACTCGTATATGAAAACGGTAAACAAGAACCTAATAATGTACAACCCCTAGTTTAAATGTGGCTACTTGATCTCTTTGCCACTACTTGTCTCTGGATCCAAAGGCTTGCAATTTTTTCATCAATTTAAACAATAGTAACAGTAGTACATGTACATCAGTTGTTTATTGGGCCCTGGTTGGATTCTCTGTGTATACAAAAATGCGTCGACGCGTTTTGGTGCAGAACAAGTGATATTTTGGCACCTTCTTCAGGACTTCTTTAATCGGGGTTTCTCACTTGAATAAGTGGTGACTTGCACCCTCTCTGCAAATATATCAAGAGAAAAATAGGGTGTCACTTACTTTAAGTATAGGTTATCAACCTCTCATGAGTCAGGGTTTTTTTTAATATGATAACATACTGTACAGTAATATCTCTCACATGTTCCCATAATGATGATACAGTTGTTCAAGTACATATGTATTAACCAATTAGTTAATACTCGCTTGCTTTGATTATATATGCATTATATGCCTTATATTCAGTTAGCTCTATATTTCAGGCTTCTCGTTACATTAACCTCTGTGGGCATCTGACTTCCCTCCGAATCCATTTCGATGTGGAAATTATTGCGAGCGGGGTGGGGAACTTGTACAGGAGACTTTCATTCAAATCTCTGCATTCGGTACACACTCTTACCCCTTCTATATGAAGGAAGATCCAGATTAGTACATCTATGGTGTTCAGTGAATTTCTTCCGTATTACTTCTCATAGTCCTAATGAGGTATATCTGGGGACATTAATATATATTAGAAATACTGATCTATTGATTAAGTCTCTGCTGATGGATTATGGCCGATTGAACTATTTACCTCTCTTTCTTAAGAAGAGCTCCTTGTATTTGGTTCGCTTCTCCTGTTGTTCCAATCTTTTAAGTTGTTTAGCTGAATATCTATATGGGCAGAGAACAGGAAATTTACTTTATAACTACCCTCTGTTGAGGTGGGGGCTGCACTTTGATTTTAACGGATTTCCCTTTTAGCCATCTTACCTTAAAGCTTTTTAAAACTCTCCTTGAACGGGCATAGGATTTGTGATCTCCTTGAGAAAACTGGATATGTTCTATTAGGCCAAACAAATACAGAAGTATGTGTTATTAATAGCGCGGTCACGCTGCCTCGATCTCTTCTCTATTTTCGTTTTCAGCAAAATTTAACGTGTTTGTATTCCCCCTTCTTTCTAGGTATCTGTGGGTATTTTACGCGTTGTCGCTTATTTTATTTTCTGTTGCTCCCTCATAAATTTGTAAGTAAATATAGATGTGGCTCTCGACTAATCCTATGTTATGGCATTAACCACAATAGTTCCGTCATCGCTTCTCTTCCTGTCCTTATCAACGATGTATAAAGCGTGTATACGTTCTCTCAGTGTAATCTAATAGTCAAATATGATAAACATTCATTGTTATCTGTTGGATCTACCCCTATTTTAAGTAAAACTACAAATCTTCTTGGTGGGGGAAAATGGAAGTTATTATATACGGATAGTCCCACCATTTCAAATGGACCCTTTTCTGAGATGTTCATTATATGTACAATGATTCCTCTACATGCTGATTTTGGTCTATCCCTCCCTGCTTCTTGCTAGCTCTGTCTACATTCACTGGCTGGTCAGAAGTCGCTTACCTCGTATTTCCTGGAGCCGCGTCTTTGCCTCGTTCCAACACTCTCTAAAGTGTTGCTCGTAGCCGCCTCTCTTTTATATACCGGCTTACTCAGGGCAGATTAATCTCACCTGGGGAGCCATAACCGTTTCCATGGGGCGTGACTCCAGGTACCGGAGGCGCCATCTTGGAACGGAGTAGATATAGTACTTTTCTATCCACAAATCGTTATAAACAACTTTGTGGGCAAACCGAGTTTATTATCATGTTTCGATGTTACTCACTTCTCTTTTGTTACTATTATAGAATGGTTATTATCTTTTATTTTATATTTGTTATCCATCTTGAAGTAGGCTGGATAATATATTTTCTTACATAGGCGCCTTCATATTTATTCAAAGCGGCTTTCCAATAATACGCCCTCTTTGAATAAGCATTTGTTGCACTTTCGTGGCGAATTCATTATTAAGACTCAGGCTAATCTTTTTAATGCGAGAAACGACCATTCGTCCTTTGTGAATGTTCATTGATAGGGTTGTAAGATTTGTTTATAACATCCTTTTCCTACTACGGTTGCACTTATCTGTTGGTACATGAAATGTAAATGACAATGCCATTTATTTATCTGTTTTTAAAACCAACACATAAATAAACATTTTGTCATTTACAATGCCAATAGCTCTAACTTTTGCAAAGGCGAAACCGTTGCATTGTAAATGCTTGTTACTGTTTGTTTCTTTTCCCTCAAATAAATAGGAAAACGTTTTTTGGGGGGTTATTTCTCCCTCTGATTAAACCACACATGATTATCTCTCCCCCCGATCCCACCTCCCCCCGCCCATCTCCACCAGCCCCCACCAGCCCCACACCCTCCCTCCCTCCCCCCTCCCCCTACGTCCCGTTTTCCTGCCGATCACTGTTATTTTTCCTAGGGTATCAATCCAATTTTTTTTAAATAGAACCAACATTTTAGCTTTTTGTCCCACTGCGTTCATTGCGGACCCCCCCTTCTGCCCCCTCCAAGAAAAAGCCGTCAGGGAAACCCTGGGTGATGGTGAGCAAGTGTGAGTCCCCAGTCGCCAGCCTACTCAGTATTTTGTCTGCTAGTCAGCGAGATTCGGCTAGTCTGACCTCCCAATGAAAAATAACCTTAAGAGAGGAAGAAAAGAAAAAGTCTTTAGTGAAAGATAACAGTTAGGTCCCCCATCGCATTAGTTCAAGTAGTCCGTACCAGAATCTTTATCTTCATGCCTCATTTTTTTTTCTCCCCACAATATCTTTTAGGTACTCCCGAGCTTTAATTTCAGATAGGAAAATCCGGGTCGAGCCTCCATATATCATTTTCAATCTTGCTGGATTCATTAGATATACCTGGTCCCCTTGTTGCTGTAGAGGAGTTATCAGTTGGCGCAGTCGCCATCTGCGCTCGACTGTTGCATGGCAGAAGTCTGGTTTAGAGAAATATTTTATTCCGTCAACTTCTTTCTGGGAATAAGGCCTAGCCTGGTCGTATACCAGTTGTTTCAAAGGAATATTCCCCCCAAAAACTAAAAATACCCTAGGTCTCTCATTTTCAAAGTTGTTGCCATCTCGTCTGTGTTTCAAATTGAAAGAGAAGCGATGTGCCCTTTGGACTTCCTGGTCCCAGTGCCAGCCAGTTTGTGATGGAATGGCGGCCCGAAGTAGTTTGACGATGTATTCTCTGGGGTCCTCACCCTCCACGCTTTCAGGTATCCCCAACAGCCTCAGGTTATTTCTCCGTAGCCTATTTTCTTGATCCTCCAGCTTAGACATTGAGTCAATGAGGCAGGCCTTGTGGGAAGCTCCTTGTTCCTTTACTTGAGATACTTCTGTTTCCAGGGTCTCTGTCCGTTCTTCGACCATTGAGACCCGATGGCCAATATCAGTGCAGATCTTATTTAATTTCCTGATACCGCTTTGAAGTTTTTTGGACGCTCCCTTAGCCATAAGACTATCTGATCTTGCATCTTCCTTTAACTGTTTAATAGAGTCGAAAATAGAGGTCAAGGAGGGCTCAGTCGGATTTTCAATGGTTAGCTGTGGGCTCATCTCATGTTGAAGATTGGAGGCTCCCAAAGGCAGTGGCCCATATGAATCAGAGTAGTCACACTTCAGTTGGCTACGTCTTTTACTCAGCCTTTTTTTTGGATGGTTCTAGATGTGGGGTCGGATTCTTTTTCTTCTGATTTGCTGCTTTCTGTAGAACTGGGGGATTCATTTCTGTTCCGGACATAAACCCATCTGAGACAGAGAAAAAGTTCTCAACCACTATGTCTGGGGTCTGCAGGTCTGTCGATCTGGGGCTATGAGACTCAGCCCCTCTATCCACCTGGGAAATCTTTTCTACACCTTCGTTGTCAAGGGCAGCCATGGCGATGTCATGGGCACAGGTAGTACGTTCCTGAGCCCGCACTGTCTTACTTGCGATGATCCCCTCACCAGTATCAGCCATAGCTACCTGCAAGATTAGGTCATTCAAATGTGTGGCCCCTTGCTCTAAATTCATCTGGCTATGCAGCTTTGGGTTATCAATGTTTTCTGAGTTACCCCCAGCAGGTGACCTTAAGTCAGTAGAGGTGGAGGTGGAGGTAGATATAGACGGCACTTTTAGGACAGGAAAATGTTTGGCGATAGATGGTGAACCCCCTGCTCCTCCTGCTGCATTTTCTTTTACCAAATTCACTCCTCCTGGCCTCCCCATATTTTTTTTACTGTTCCCTACATCCCTTTTACCTTTTGGAGGAAGGTCCGTTTTCTCTGCCATTTTCTCCATTTTGTCCTTCTCTATTTCCTCTTGATTTACTGCTGTTTTCAATTTGTAGGTCTTCTGTCCCCGGGTAGTCATACTGCGCTCTCTCCCGTGCTCTCTCCGGTGCGTTACCTCGTACTCCTCCTCACCCGCACTGTTACCGCTGCCCAACAACCTAAGACACTCTCTGGCCCAATCGGTGATGGTAGCAGCCGTCCGACCCTTGATTGCAGAGGCCCCCGTGTAGCAGGAAAAACGTAGTGAGATGGAAATCCAGGCTCAGGCTTTTACCCTTCTGCTGCCGCTCAGAACCTGAGAAAAAGCACTGCCCGTCCGGAGCTAGAGTTCGGATGCCGCCGAGGCCGCCGCTGACATCTGCCAGGAGTGAGTCAGTTCCAGGTCAGGTCAACTAGCTGATTGCCGACTGTCAAGGCTCCCGCGTGTGGCGTAGTGGCTGGCAGGAAGAATGCTCACACTAGCGCCATCTCCTGCCTGCCCCGCGTGTGGCCGAGAAGATATTTTAACGACCACCTTCTGGATCGGCACCGAAACACGTCACTAAGCCTTCTGGCTTGGGATCGAGTCGACCAAAGTCTGGCACTGAGCCGAAACCCGCTTTGGAGCCGATATCATTGACACCAAAGTCAAAGACTCCTTCGGAACCGAAACCTTGAATGTCAGTCATTCTACCCCAGCACTGAAATCCTCAGTGCCGAAACCTAAACCTGCTCCTTCGAAGCTGCAGGATCCGATTTTCGATGCCCTAACACCCAAATCAGACCCAAAACAAAAGGAACTTTATATAAATCCAGATACAGGACGTGTCGTTATTAAATCGCCTCAGAAACACAAAGCTGAGTCAGAGGACACCCTTTATTATATTACTTTGAAGAGGAAGAATGTAGTTACTACCCCTCTCCTCCTCCACCACGTTCCCCTGCACCATCCTCTCCACCTTTGGAGCATTTACTAATTATACCAACTAACTCTCCACCACCACCTGATGATGATGATGATGATGATGATGATGATGATGATGATGATGATGATGGGGGAGACAATATTATACCAATAGATCCCTGGAAGGATTACAACACTGATTCACTCACAGATAACGACCCAGATCTTTAACGTGACGATAATGTAGGATATCTAGAGTTACTTGCTAGAGCTGCAGAACATCATGGAGTACAGTTACACAAATAATCTCTAGGGGAAGATTTCTTATTTGAAACACTTAGCAGGATACAAAGGGCTAGCCAGACTCTACCTATGCTTAAAAGTATGATGAGACGTGCAGATGAATAGATAAAAAACATAAGCCTGCTACCTCTGATCCTGTCTTTATTAAAAGGCAGTTACCACTAGACTCCTTAGTTGTCTCTAATGCCCTTAAACAGGCTGTTGGACCCGTCTGCTTCTGAGAGTCCCCTCACCAATATGATTTCTTTTGTTCCCCTGAACCTCCCAAAATTTGCCGCTTTTTATTTGTCTACCAGGACCTTTTTGTGCGTTGTTTTATGGGGCTAGGTGTTCCTTGACACCCAGTTGCTCACAAGGTTTCTGGCACCTATGTACAAGGCGCCTGGCGAAACCTGTGGACATGAAAACTGAGGTTGGCAACCTGTGTGTGTTTAACCTTAAAATGGTGGAAACATATTTCCCTCATGTGAGTGACTCCCATTGGAGCCTCCTTGAACCCTGACCTTTTGAGGTTTTGGCGCGCTTTCCTGATAGGAATTTCATAACTTTCCTCAGGTACACAAAATGGCTGCTCCAGAGCCCCAGTACGGTGGCTCTGAGTGACCAAAAGACACCTCAAAAGTGCCATGCCATTGACACAGCCAGGGAAGGTTCTAGAACCTTCTGGCTCGTGCCAGTACCTCAGGGCACTGGCTATATAAAGCCCAGTCCCTGGCGGACATTTTAGATGTAATTCAGGTTCCAGACTTGACACCAGAGTGACACCTGCCCTGCTGACCCCTGAGGTGGCTGAGAGCACAGGCAGTAGAGTGGCAAGGGTTAATAGCCTGATTCCTGACTGGCGTTCCAGTCAGGCGTGTTCCAGTAACCTTGCGCCTGCCCAGCTAGTGCCTCATTGCCCCAAAAGACTGTGGCCAAGTTTATGCGCCTTCCCCCCCCCCCACGGTGGCGAAGTCGTGAAGAAAAGGCGAGTCGCGACCTTCCACAGTGCCCCCTTCGTGAATAGCGCCTGTCGCGGGGGACTCGGACGTCTCCGAGCCCTACCGGCGTTGCGCGCTTCCTGGTTGTGCAGTGATCGAAGGTGAGGTGGTGCGCCGGGGCGGGGAGAGGCCGGCCTTCATTGGGCGGGATTAACGTCCCTGCCCTTTCCCAGAGACCCGGGAAACTGTTGCCGTGGGCGGGACCAGCCCCCGTATGAGGAAGTCGGAGGGAGGTCCGTGAAGCCCCTGAGAACCCTGATGCTGGCGTAGGAAGTGCTGTGCCCCGACTGAATCGCTATTCGATTGCAGCCGTAGTGAGGTGGGTCGTTTCCCCTGGAGGGGTGCCGCGTTATCAAGGAACTGTGCACCGGCGTTGATTTGAGCGAGCGCTGAGACTGAGTGACCCCGCTGGCAGCCGTTCGTTCGTCTACTGACTTCGAACTGTGCTACCCTGGTGCCTACGATATTGCCGTAGGCTCAAGTAAACCACACCGGCAAGCGGACATCCTTCCCCGGTGGCAGCGGAGGGCCAAATGTCATATTTACTGTGTTTCCTTGTCTTTAGGTACACGCGCATGGGCCCCGCGTGAACATAAGAGTCCCCAGTGCACCGTGAATCCAGAGAAGCCCGCATGCATTCCCCATGATTCCACAAGTACTGTTATCCTTTTCAAAGTGGGTTTATCTTGCAAATGTAAACTTCCTGATTTATTTAATTGGTGGCAGCGATACCAGAATGAAAATGTGGTTATGCATTTAAATGAACCAGGCTTTGTTATTCCATGTATTGGTGATATATAAACCTGATATTCATTTTATTTATTGATAGAGCTATTCCTAATATTTATGCAACACCAGTGTTCCTGAAGTCCTATTTACTGTATTTATTCTCAACCTGAATCCCAGAGTGCTGTAACAAATGAAATGTGAATGTGCTTCCCCAATTGATCCCTATTTACAGCAGAGAACTTTTATATAAAGGAATCGTATTTTTCTACAGCAGTGGTGTGGTGTCCTTCTTTTTGGTGTGACTGTGCAGGGGGTTATTATTGGGTCAGAGCCGGCTTAGCACTACAGCCTTCACTGCCTTGACACTTGAACCAAGCTACCCCCTTTGTGCTGGGCTTGCCCATCGCAGGTCCAACATAAAATTGGCGCTCAGCGGGTGGGATTGCGAGCCGCACTTGTTCTGTACCCCATAATAATTCAGTGTGCGTCACAGGTACACGCCCGGAGTTTTCTCCTAGCGGCCCTCGAATTAAACATTTTGCTTTTTCTAAATTCTTTCCTGAAGGTGGGTGGAGGTGACCCTCAGAGTTCCTATCCTGGTAACCTACTTCGGGGTGGTTGTCCACACTTTTCACTGGCAAGATGGAATTCGAAATGTCAGAGCTGGAGACCTATACTGTGGCACAGCTCAAGGATTTCTGTCAGGAAAGGGGAGTGTTCGTTAGGCGAGGGGCCAAAAGAGAGGAGCTCCGTACTAGTCTGCGAGCCTGGGTGGAAGCGCACACGGAGGGAACGGTGGAGGAGGAGGAGTCAGACAGAGGTACTGTCATTGATGGGACTGCGGAATGTCTCCCGGGGGTGGGTGAAATGTCAATCAGCCCTAAGGTAACCTCACGGGAGGGCAGCAGTGTGTCATCGAGAGGGTTGTCAGAGACCGAGTTAGCCGACAGGAGAGAGGAAAGACAGTTAAGGTGGGAAATAGCAAAAATGGAGATGGAAGAAAGGAGGGAGGGGAGGAGGATGGAACACGAGTTCAAGCTACGAGAACTCGACCTCCAGGCCCACAACATCACTCCGGAGGGTGTCGAGTCAAAGGAATTTGCCAGGGAGCCCAGGCCCCATTTACCCAAGGACGTAGTCGCCAGTTATACCGCTGGAGACGACATAGCCAAGTGGCTGGCAGCCTATGAGGTCTCCTTAAGAGCCCATGGGATCCATGAGAAGCATTGGGGTGGTGGATTATACCGGTACATGCCTCCGACTGGTAGGGATGCACTATTGGCCCTAGCTCGGGAGGAACAGGTAAACTACCCTGCCATGAAGGTGGCGCTCATCAGGAAGTTTGGGTTGACCCCCGAGAAATACCGGCAAAGGCTTAGGGGCAGCCACAAACTGAGCTCACAGAATTGGGTTGACTTCCTGGATTTTGCCAAGAAAGCCCTGGATGGGTGGGTCCAAGGTAATGAGGTGGAGGACTATCGAGGGTTGTACGGCCTAATACTCAAGGAACATCTACTCGAGAAATGTCTTCCCGAGCTGAAGCAACACCTGGTAGACAGCAAACTTACTTGCCCCCGTAAGCTTGCTGAGGAGGCGGACATTTGGGCGAGTACCCGAGTGTCCACGAAGGGGACGGGAGGAGATTCTCAGAAGTCCGGACAGGGCGCTCCCCAGAAGAAAGAGGGGGGAGATAACAAGAAACAGGAGTTCTCCAAAGGCCCCAAAATAACTTTAAGGGGAAAAGTTTATTTTCCAACTCTAAGGCTAACCCGCAGAAGAACCCTAATCCTGGCCAGAGTCAGCAGCTAAGGGTTGTCCATTGCTTTGAGTGCGGTGGTATTGGACATTATAGGGAGACGTGAAATGCCCAAAGAGACCACCCCCTCCCACTGGAGGAAAGGCCCCGGGAGTCGCTAGTGTAGCGCTCGGGGAGGAGATGCCCTTAGTTAAGGGGAGGGAGTGGGCGGGAGTCACCTTAGTGTCCCTGGGTGATCGGGAGATGGTGCCAAAGATCCAGGTGCCCTCAAATACTACCAAGTATGGGCAATGGGTCACCATCAATGGCCATAGAGGGGAAGCTCTGAGAGATACAGGAGCCAGTATGACTATGGTAAGGAGTCATCTGGTGTCTTCAGAGCAGGTGATTCCAGGCGTACTTCATCCAGCCGCGATGGCTGACGGCAGAATGGGCCACTATCCTGTGGCCGAGGTTCCCTTTGAGTGGGGAGGGGTTGCAGGTTCACTTCGAGTTGCCGTAGGCCCCGCCGTGCCAGTCGATTGTCTGCTGGGTAATGATATGGAGCACAATGCTTGGAAGGAGGTGGAATACCGGACTCATACTGAGATGCTGGGTACACCTGATTGGGCCTGTGTGAGTACCAGGTCTGCGGCTGCTCAGGAGGAGAAGTCGCGTGGGTTGGAGCCTGGAACAATGGCCCACCCAGCTGCTGATGAGGGAGCATCTCGAGGACAGGAAGAGCCTGCCTCGATGTCCGTGCCCCGTGAGACAGATAGGCCACCTGTGGAGGTGGACCCGGAGTCCGCGGAGGTGGACATGGTTCCGTTGGAGGATCTGCCTATCCCCGCTGAGTGGCGAGTGGAGGGAGGACCATCCAGGGAGGAGCTAAGCAAGGGACAGAGGGAATGTCCCACCCTCGAGGGTCTGAGGCAACTGGCTGAAGCCCAGACAGCAGGTAACGAGTCTGGGAACTATCGTGTTTACTGGGAGGATGGTCTCCTCTACAGTGAACCCAGGGCGCCAGTGCACGGGTTGTCACGGGCCCTGGTAGTCCCACAGTGTTACCGAGCCTTCCTATTAGAGTTGGCTCATGAGATTCCCTTGGCAGGACACTTGGGTCAGGACAAAACCTTTGCCCGGCTTGTCCCCCACTTTTATTGGCCTCGAATGAGGGTGGGGTCCGATACATACTGTCGGTCGTGTGTGTCATGCCAAGCCAGTGGGAAAACAGGGACGAAGCTGAAGGCTCCCCTGGAACCACTTCCCGTCGTTGGCACACCCTTTGAAAGGGTGGGCATCGACATTGCTGGGCCCCTAGATCCACCGACATCATCCGGTCACAGGTTTATCCTGGTACTGGTGGATCACGCCACAAGGTATCCAGAGGCAGTCCCTCTGAGAACCATTACTGCACCGGTAGTGGCGAAGGCCCTGATGGGGATCTTTACCCGAGTGGGATTCCCCAAAGAAGTTGTGTCTGATAGGGGGACCAACTTCATGTCAGCATATATGCGGGCAATGTGGAAGGAGTGTGGAGTGACCTACCGGTTCACCACTCCTTATCACCCACGAACCAATGGTCTCGTGGAAAGGTTCAACCAAACCTTGAAGGGTATGATCAGAAGTCTACCCGAAAGCCTGCGGAGGAAATGGGACGTCCTCCTACCCTGTTTGCTCTTTTCCTACAGGGAAGTGCCACAGAAGGGAGTGGGCTTCAGCCCCTTCGAGCTTTTGTACGGGCACCCTGTATGTGGACCTCCCAGCCTGGTGAGGGACTCCTGGGAAAAGTCTCCCCGGAAAGTTCCCCAGGATGTGGTGAGCTACATGCTAGCCTTCCGAAGCCAAATGGCTAAGTTGTGGAAGCAAGCTTCTGACAACTTGGAAGCCAGCCAAGCAGTTATGAAAGCGTGGTATGACCACAATGCTCACCCAGCGGAGTTGGAGCCTGGACAGAAGGTGTGGGTGATGGAGCCGGGGGAGCTGAGTGCTCTCCAGGACCGTTGGACAGGCCCCTATGAGGTATTGGAGAAGATGGGCAAGTCTACCTATCTGGTGGACGTAAGGACCCCTCGGCATCCGCATCGGGTGTTACATGCCAATCGCCTCAAGCCCTACTTCGAGAGGCCCGAAGTCATGTTGGTAATGGTGACTGACGGATCGGAGGAAGAGGACAAAGAGCCTCTCCCCGACCTCCTTGCGTCTCAAGAAAAGGATGGGTCAGAGGAGGGAGTTTAACTCTCACCATCCCTGACTCCTGAGCAGCAGGAGGAATGTCGCCAGGTCCTGGGGACATTCGCTCCGCTGTTCTCCCTTGTCCCGGGTAAGACCCATCTGTGTACCCACGACGTGGACACAGGAGACAGCCCACCTGTGAAGTTAAAGTCTTACCGGCTGTCTGACAAGGCGAAGGCCAGCATCCGAAGCGAGGTAGCCAAGATGCTGGAGCTAGGAGTCATCGAACCTTCGAACAGCCCTTGGTCCAGCCCGGTGGTTTTGGTACCCAAAGCTACCACACCAGAATTACGATTCTGTGTGGATTACCGAGGACTCAATTCAGTAACGAAAACCGATGCTCATCCGATCCCTCGGGCGGATGAATTGATTGACCGGTTGGGAGCTGCCCAATATCTCAGTACCATTGACCTCACTGCAGGGTACTGGCAGATTCCCATGACTGATGGAGCCAAGGAAAGGTCAGCCTTCTCCACACCTGATGGACACTACCAGTTCTGCGTTATGCCTTTCGGGCTCAAGAACGCTCCTGCCACTTTCCAGCGGCTGGTGAACACGATCCTCACCGGGATGGAGTCATTCTCTGCTGCTTACTTGGATGACATAGCTGTCTTCAGTAGCAGTTGGGAGGATCACTTGCAGCACTTGCAAGCCGTTCTCCAGGCCCTGGCTATATAAAGCCCAGTCCCTGGCGGCCATTTTAGATGTAATTCAGGTTCCAGACTTGACACCAGAGTGACACCTGCCCTGCTGACCCCTGAGGTGGCTGAGAGCACAGGCAGTAGAGTGGCAAGGGTTAATAGCCTGATTCCTGACTGGCGTTCCAGTCAGGCGTGTTCCAGTAACCTTGCGCCTACAGCGCCTGCCCAGCTAGTGCCTCATTGCCCCAAAAGACTGTGGCCAAGTTTATGTGCCTCCCTGCCCCCCCCGGTGGCGAAGTCGTGAAGAAAAGGCGAGTCGCGACCTTCCACAGTGCCCCCTTCGTGAATAGCGCCTATCGCGGGGGACTCGGACGTCTCCGAGCCCCACCGGCGTTGCGCGCTTCCTGGTTGTGCAGTGATCGAAGGTGAGGTGGTGCGCCGGGGCGGAGAGAGGCCGGCCTTCATTGGGCGGGATTAGCGTCCCTGCCCTTTCCCAGAGACCCGGGAAACTGTTGCCGTGGGCGGGACCAGCCCCCATATGAGGAAGTCGGAGGGAGGTCCGTGAAGCCCCTGAGAACCCTGATGCTGGCGTAGGAAGTGCTGTGCCCCGACTGAATCGCTATTCGATTGCAGCCGTAGTGAGGTGGGTCGTTTCCCCTGGAGGGGTGCCGCGTTATCTAGGAACTGTGCACCGGCGTTGATTTGAGCGAGCGCTGAGACTGAGTGACCCCGCTGGCAGCCGTTCGTTCGTCTACTGACTTCGAACTGTGCTACCCTGGTACCTGCGATATTGCCGTAGGCTCAAGTAAACCACACCGGCAAGCGGACATCCTTCCCCGGTGGCAGCGGAGGGCCAAATGTCATATTTACCGTGTTTCCTTGTCTTTAGGTACACGCGCATGGGCCCCGCGTGAACATAAAAGAGTCCCCAGTGCACCGTGAATCCAGAGAAGCCCGCATGCATTCCCCATGATTCCACAAGTACTGTTATCCTTTTCAAAGTGGGTTTATCTTGCAAATGTAAACTTCCTGATTTATTTAATTGGTGGCAGCGATACCTGAATGAAAATGTGGTTATGCATTTAAATGAACCAGGCTTTGTTATTCCATGTATTGGTGATATATAAACCTGATATTCATTTTATTTATTGATAGAGCTATTCCTAATATTTATGCAACACCAGTGTTCCTGAAGTCCTATTTACTGTATTTTTTCTCAACCTGAATCCCAGAGTGCTGTAACAAATGAAATGTGAATGTGCTTCTCCAATTGATCCCTATTTACAGCAGAGAACTTTTATATAAAGGAATCGTATTTTACTACAGCAGTGGTGTGGTGTCCTTCTTTTTGGTGTGACTGTGCAGGGGGTTATTATTGGGTCAGAGCCGGCTTAGCACTACAGCCTTCACTGCCTTGACACTTGAGCCAAGCTACCCCCTTTGTGCTAGGCTTGCCCATCGCAGGTCCAACACAGGCCAAATCACAAACTACAGGGGATGCTCGCCCTCCAGACAAAGAGTGAAAACTATTAGACGCCTCTGGTTCAAGACTAGCCGCCCAAGCAGCAAATCATTGGCGCGTTGCCAACACCCACACCCTACTAGCCAGGTATGATAGGGCACACTGGGGCGAAATGGAACAATTGCTCCAATTCCATCCATATGAGCACAAAGCAAAACCCCAAGATTTATTCCAGGAAGGGAAGCTCATCTCCAATTCCTCAATAAGATGTACTTTAGATGCTGCAGCCACTACAGCTAGAGAGATTAACACTAGTGAGTTTAAGGAGACCTGCATGGTTGAGGATTTCTGGTTTCAACCCTGAAGTCCAGCAGTCTATTTTAAATACTCCTTTCGACTAGGAATATCTCTTCGGGCCCAAAGTAGATAAGTCATTGGAATTAATGAAAAAAGATACAGAAGTAGCCAGGTCTGTGGGAGCTCTACAGTCTCTTTCTAATTGTGGCTCCTTTCGTCGCTCCTACCGTGGAGAGTCAAAAACCATGTCCTCAGATAATACTACTGCCCCGTACAAAGGCGACAATCAATCTTCCTCTACAAGAAGCTTCTTTAGAGGAGGATACAGAGGCATCAGCAGCAAAGGTCGGGGCAAGAGTTCCACGCCATGTAATTCCCCCTCCCCAACAAGCAGTGACTTGCCTACGCTTCCCCCCGATCATTTAACACCTGTTGGGGGATGTGTTCTACAGTTCCTCCTCATTTGGCAATCTTTGACCACAGACAAATGGGTGTTAAGAATTATCCAACATGGTTATAGCCCAGAGCTTACCAAAAATCCTCCAAAGATTCCACCACGTTCTCACAAAATGTCACCAGAACATTTACACCTACTTCAGCAAGAGGCCCAATCTCTCCTGTCCATACAGCCTGTACCGTTACAATATCAAGGGACATGCGTGTACTCCCCGTATTTTCTAGCTCCCAAAAAGTATTGCTCCTTGACACCGATTCTAGACCTCAGAGAACTAAACCTCTACATTCTTTCAGAGCATTTCCGCATGGTGACACTTCAACAAGTGTTTCCACTACTACAGCAGGGTGATTTTATGTCTACTCGACTTAAAAGACGCATATTCCACATTCCAATTCAGCCCGCTCATCGCAAATATATCAGATTCATGATAGTGGGTCATCATTACTAATTCAAAGTAGTACCGTTTGGAGTCACCACTGCTCCCGAGGTATTTACCAAATGCCTGGCAGTAGTCGCAGCCCAACTGAGAAGACTGCACAGCCACGCTTTCCCATACCTGGACGACTGGCTCATCAAAGCCAGCATTTAACAAATGTATCTCCATTACACTCAAACTACCAATCACTTACTTCACTAACTAGGGTTTACAGTAAATGCGTTGTAGTCTCATCTACAACCTTCCAGCATACAAATCTATCTGGGAGCCACAATAGATGCTCAAAAAGCTCTAGCCTCTCCCAATACAGCCAGGATTCACAGTTTTCAGTTCCCTCTCACTCAGTTTCAGCCCAACCAACCATTACCAGCCCAACCAATCATTACCAGCAAGAGTATTCATGCAACTGCTAGGAATAATGGCTTCTTACATTGTAATTGTTCCCCACGCAAGACTTCACATGATTCCCCTTCAAGAATGCTTAGCAAGTCAGTGGAACCAGTCGCAGGGTCAGTTGATGGATCCAGTGTTGGTAGATGACCCCCATCGCTCTGTGCAGTGGTGGAACCCACAAAATGTATCCACAGGGCGGCCCTTTCTCGACCCTGTTCCACAGACTGTGCTAACTCAGACGCATCGCTCATTGGTTGGGGCGCTCGACTACAAAGTCACCCAATCCAAGGATTATGGTGTCTAAAATACAAGAGTCTCCATATAAATCACCTAGAGCTCCAAGCAGTGTTTCTAGCGCTCAGAGCCTTTCAAACTCACCTAATAGGCAAAGCTGTCCTAGTCCACACTGACATGACAGCTATTTACTATATACAGAAACAGGGGGAACACTCTCTCCAACTGTCACGCCTAGCACAAGCCATTTGGAAATGGGCTATACATCACAAAATGTTTCTCCTAGCAGAATATCTTCTAGGAGTAAACAATCAGATTGCAGACCTCTTAGCAGTCAGATACGGCAAATACACGAGTTGGCACTTCGTCCCCAGATTCTTCTTCCCTACTTTCAGGAATGGGGATTTCCTCACATAGTCTTGTTTGCCACAGCTCAAAAAGCAAAATGCCCAAGCTTCGCCTCCAGGTTCCCACACCTACTCTCCAAAGGGAGTGCCCTATGGATGAACTGGTCAGGGATATTTGCCTTCACATTTCCGCCTCTCCCACTCATTCCGCTGGTAGTTCAGAAGCTCAGAAAATCGTCCCTCAAACTCATTCTCATAGCTCCCTCATGGGCACGTCAACCTTGGTTCACCACCCTGCTGGAGCTCTCAGTAGTTCCACACAAAAAGCTGCATCTCAGCTCCAGTCTCCTCACTCTGAGCCATGGAGAAATCAGGCATCCAAATCCCAAGGATCTCAACCTAGCGATGTCGCTCCTGAAGTCATAGAGTTTGGTTATTTATAATTACCACCAGGCTGTATGATATCCTAAAGGAGACTAGAAAACCTACTACTAGGGCATGTTATGCAGCAACATGGAAACGATTTGTTTTCTACTGTAACAATAGCAATACCAATCCCCTTGATGCTTCAGTGCAAAACATTATCTGTTATCTTTTGCACTTACTGCAATCTGGATTAGCCTACACATCCATTTGATTGCATCTAGCAGCAGTAGCTGCATATTTACAAAACAGACAACACTAATCTCTATCCAGGGTAACAGTGATTAAGGCCTTTATGGAAAGACTAAAAAGAGTAATACCACCACGAGTCCCACCTGCACCAGTATGGAACTTGAAAATAGTCTTTACAAGGCTAATGGTTTCACCCTTTTAACCAATGCACAGGCGTCAATTTAATTTTCTTATTGCAATCACTTCCCTGAGGAGAGCTGGTGAACTCCAGGCACTAACTATACAAGAGCCTTTCTTTCAACTTGACAAAGTGGTTCTTCAAACCAATCCCAAATTTCTTCCTAAAGTGGTTTCTGCTTTTCACATCAATCAATCAGTTGTGTACCATGTAGCTGCTTTCCTCAACCTAATTCTGTAGCAGAACGAGCTCTACACACACTAGATGTTAGAAGAGCTCTACTATATTCGGTGGAAAGAACAAAATATTTTCATAAGACAAAACATCTCTTTGTTGCTTTTTCACCACCACACAAAGGCAATCCCATATCTTAATCAGACATTTGTGGAAAAGTAAATTTTGCCATGTTCTGTGTCCCTACGTGTTCCCCATGTTATGTTGTATGTGCATGATTAATATGCATATGTATTCCCCATGATCGATTAAAGACGCAATTACAGTTGTGTCCATCTCCAGTATGCCAGTTTCCAGTTCTCGTGAAAGCTACGAGTATTAGGCCTATGTAAAGCTACGTTGCCACGTTTCTCAGTGTGCACGTTATTTCATTGTAAAGTCCCCGTTTCTAGGCCTCAAAAGGGCCCGGACTCAGATTCAGCTCCTGTTTTCTGAACCCTCGCTGAGGAGCGATACAGCCCCCACCTATATCCCTGACCCTTCACTTACTTCCTGCCTCACAGTGCCCGGCTCGGCCTGGCTCTGCCTCCAGTCTGCCAAGAGTATGTTATGATTCTAGTTATCAGTCCAGCCCTCCTTCCCTGCATTCCTAAGCTACTGAATCGCATCAATAGTTTCAGTCATCGTCTAGCCTTTACGTCTCCATGTAAGAGAAATACTGTATTTATGGTCATTTAATATTCCTCAACACACACTACATGTAGAATAATGCATGCACCAGTCTTAGTGTCTGTTAGCCTTTACCCTGATAACTTTTGGATTCTATCAACATGTTCTCTAAACACCAGAAACTAGATAGTGTTTAGGTACATGTCGCTCTGACTCTCCAGACTTCAGTCTCTTCTTCTAGCGCAGAAGTCATAGCCCCCAGCTTCTCCCTGGTAACACGTCATTGTCAGTTTGCGCGCACCACTAGGTTAGAGGTCCCGGCTCCTTAGGTAGCCCCCTCCATGTTTCCGCCCCATTTATGACATATTCCGTTACGTTTACATCACATGTCTATGTCCACGCCTCTTGTTACACCTACTTTCTGCCTTATCTTTCGCGACTGCTACAGGCCCTGCCCACTGTTACGCCTACTGTATGTATTGTAATGCAATTTTTTTAACTATATATACTTGTGTACTGTTATTAAAAGCCAGCGCGCTCATTCCAGCTCCTGCCCGACAGCTGTCGGGGCCCCCCTGTTGGCTAGCCATCCCAGATCTTGCCCGTGCAGGTTGTCCTGTTCCTGTCCTTTATGCTGTATTAAACCTGCAAACTCCTACTACCTCGAATCTTGACTCTTATTTATTGAGCTATCTGTTATTGTTATATCCAGTCAAAAATAGAGGTATTATTTATTTATTTACCACATAATGGCGCCCGAATAGGGACTTGCCCTTTCCCCACGCGCCGGTGAAGCCACGCAAGCCCCCTGATCCTCTGCAGCCGTGACGGAACCATACCGTGCACGTGCAGATATTTCTGCTTCAAGTATCCCTCAGGCCCACGGAGGAGACGGAGGTTGCGGTCCAGCATCCAGACGAGGCGGTGGAGGAACGCGGCGAGTCCCGACCAGAGCCCAAGCCGAGAGTCCAAGGTCCGAGGTATCCGGAGGCCCACCCGTAACAGAAGTCCGAAGTTCGTCCGTCCGGCGTCATAGCAGTCCAGTCCAGTCCGAGGCCTTCCGTTCTTGCTGCCCGGTGAGTACCGTTGCTGGGGTAGTATCTAGACAGGGTCAATTGCATTGTCTCTGGTCCGTGGGTTTGGGTACACAGATCCAACACGAAGTGTCCACTTAGGTGGATGCGGGTCCTGACGTGTCTCTTTATGAGACCGGTAAGTTTCGTACTGTTTTAGCAGTGCATCTAGTTTCTGTTCTAGTCCGTTCTGTTCTCGAGAAATTCATGTATTCTGTTTTCAGTATTCCAGGTAGTATTTTGTCAAAACTGTTATTTTAAATGTCATTCATGTATTTCAATGTCGTGGTATGAAAGTGGTGTAATTATTGTGTTCATTGTGTATTGTATTGTGTCTAGACTCCAGCCCAGTCATGCCTTTGTTTTCCAAATTACGTCAGTTAAAAACTAGGAAAGGTCTGTTAGAAGAAGCAGTTCCTGTCCCGTCTAGGGACAGTCCAGGTCATTTTATGTATCAAAAGCATGGCATAAGTGCCATATTATATCTAGAGTTATGGGTGGAGTACACCAAACAGTTAGAAGAAAAGTACAGATGGCCCGTATCGGGTACATGGGATGCCGAGTGCATCATGCGAGTAGAAGAAGTATTATGGAAAAAGAAAGCCCGGCAGTCACAGAAAGATGCCATCGAGTTATGGCGCAAAGAATCTCATAAAAGAACCGAAAAAGAAATCAGAAAGTCAGAATTAAGTAGAGAAACCTCAGAAAGAGCCCAAGAAAGGGAACTAATCGAAATAGGTGAACGAGTTAAAACCGAACAGTCAGACAGACAGAGGAATGCCCTCATTAAGGGTATGTATCCTCTTCTTGCCGAGGGCTTGCCAAAAGCAACCCCGGAGGCATCCAGTAATTTTCCGCCACCCTTAGTTCCGACCAAGCTACGTCACAAACAGACCGCAGCTGATATTTTTCTCTCGTCCTATTTGGACGACACAGTCCCAGAATATGCAAATCCTGTTCCACCAGCTCCTGTAAATAATGTAATTCATGGTCCTCCAGCCACCGGGGCACCTGTTACAACACCTGTTACGGTACCCCCGGTCCAGCCCGTAGTACAAATTCCCGCCACATCAGTCACTCTGCCAGCACGAAGAGTATCAGTCGACGATTCCAGTATAGGGGCCGCGGGAGGAGGTCCCCCTGGTACCCCGCCGCCAAGTAGACGTTTAGGGGCAGTCGAGTTACATGAACGTGCGTTACAGCGTACGCCCAAATATAAGTCCATTGCAGAAATCAGGCGACTTCTTACTGAATGCTGTTATGATCCAGTCCCAGGCGAGGATAGTATGGTTATATATTCCGTACGTATAAGGCAGGTGTCCGAGTATTTGGTCACCCTACCGAATATGAAAGAAGATCTAGACAGAATGTATCGTTTCATTCGTACAGGACAAGATCCAGAAAGTATTGCTGAAGTCATGTCTCTCAGGAAATCTGAGATCCAGTTTATGCTATTAAAGTTTCTGATCAATTGTTTAATTAGGGAACAAGATTCCCCGACTAAAGATCCGACCGAAATGAAAATTCTGACAAAGTGGAGTGATAATATAGCCGAGGGTAAGCACAAGACACTCAATAGTATAGAGAGTATGTACAAGAAAATACGTAAAGAAATAATAAGGTTACACGAACAACGCAAAGAAGCTCTAGGAAGCGAGAAAGAAAATGACTCTTCTACTGAAGAGGTAGACGACGAGAATCCCGCCAGAATAGTGTATGTGGGTAAATCTAGAATTCCAGACCGACATTTACGCCTAGAACACAAGAAAGTCTTTCATCTTCCAGCACCGGAACAAGGTTCTCTAGAACAAGTATTTCAAGCTACCGATCAAATTCTGAAATCACGAATCGGTTATAGTGAATTAGGTACTATGCATGAACAAGAACTAGCCCGATCAGCAGTCCGATGGATTACTGATTCTACCACTTTTCCAGACGAAATAGTGGCACAAATGTTTCTGAAACTGCCCCCAGCCGAGCAGCGACTGGTGGGTATGTATATGATCCAACACCTCATTACACTGTATGAGGGTCAACATTCTGATCCAGGTCCGTTACATGATATCCTGAACGAGCTACTCCAGTATAGATGGAAAGGTTTAGGTACCGAATTAATTAGTGTCATTCTAGAACAGCGCCACAAATATAGAACGTTTCTGAATCCGCATTTTGTTCATGTCTCACCTCCAGAAAGTAAACCGTTTTACATAGACAGACAGCATCCGTTACGAGAAGTACACCCAGTTAGGACAACGGGTGGTGAAATGCAACGAGTATTTGTTTACACCCCAGTTACCAAGATGGAACTCTTAGAGATGAAGAAATTAATTCCCTGTCACGACAAAGATCCAGCAGGGTTCCACCGAGAATTAAAAGACATGCTCCGTATGGGAGAATACACGTATCCAGATATTATTAAAATGTTAAAAGTCCTGTTGCCTGCGGGCATATACGAAAAACTCAAGGAAAAGGATTGGGAGGTGGGAGAGAAAAAGATCGATTGGACAGCTCTAGAAGCTGAAGATAAGATACGAGTACCAGGTACCGGTCTTGGAGACAAATGTAAAGAATTACCAGAATTATTGATACAAGTTTTGCCTAGATTATTAGCCACTAAAAAGGAAGACTGGGATGCAATCTCAGCCTGTAAACAGAAACAAGACGAAGACACTAGTGATTTTTATTCTAGATTTGAGAAATGTTTTATAATAAACAGTGGTTTGAAGACGAGTAGTGAGTCATACCCTCATCTTTTTGTTACTAAACTAGTCGAGAATTCAAATCCACAAGTTAAGAATCGAGTTTTGAAAGTCGAAAGTACATGGCAAGCTAATACTCCGTCCCAAATGCTCCAGATGCTCCAGTACCACCAGAATAGAATCAGAGAAGAGCAAGAACACGAGAGAAGACGTATGAAAGACACGAAAATGAAAGTACTAGTTGCACAATCTGTTCCACAAGACAGTCAGAAGAGGGGTCCGAATCAAGCCAGTCATCCTGCAGCTCCCGTTAAAGGGACATGCAATTATTGTAAACAGCCAGGTCATTTTATAAACGAGTGTGCAGTTCTGAAACACAATATAGCCACTGGTAAGACTAAAGAAAGACCACGTCCGCCTAGACAAGAACAAGTTTCACAGACTTCTCAGCCACAGAATGCACAACAGACAGTTCCAGCACCGCAGCCTATTGCTGCAACACAGCATGTTACACAGCAGATGTACCAGTACGCTCAGTCAGAGTATCCAGAGTATCAAGCGTATTCATGAAACAGCCTAGAGAGGGAGGTAGGCTTGCCTCTCATCGAGATTCCTGTAGATCAAGAAGGTCCCTATGTTCATAGTCAAGTATTAGGGAAAGACAGAAAGTTTCTGATTGATACAGGGGCAAGTAGGACGACTATTAGTCACGACGAGGTTCCAGGGGCTCCGCTCTCAGGCTCTAGAAATGTTTCCCTTGGATTTTCAGGAAAGCCTATTGTAAACGAGATATCAAAGCCAGTTACTCTGGAAGTAGGTCCATTGTCCCGAACTACTGATCTATTGCTTACGAAGTCATGTCCAGAAAATTTGTTAGGCATTAAGACACTGAAAGAATTAGGTGCAGTTATTTGCTGTTCCCCAGAGGGGATACGTTTGTTTTTACGTGACTTCAAGGGTCACTATGTTTTACGAGATTTTGATCCGAGATTGTCTAATGTTCCGCAGCATCTATGGGCACAAGGTCCAACTGATGTTGGTTTCATGCAAATCACACCCCATCGTGTGACTCTCAAGCAAGGTATAGTCCTGCCAAGAATCAGACAGTACAGATTGCCACCTGAGGCTGTAGCAGCCTTATCCAAAATTATTGACGAGCTCATTGCTCAAGGAGTAGTTGTAGAAACTGACTCCAATGTATGTAATTCTCCTATCATTCCAGTCATGAAACGTACTGATCCAAATGCACCCCCAGTATATCGATTAGTGATTGACCTTCGAGAACTCAATAAATGTATCATTCCCCAGTACCCAGTTGTTCCAGATATCTCATCTCTATTGACAGCCATTGATTCTGAGGCTACATTTTTCACAGTCATAGACCTCAAAAACGCATTTTTCAGTGTCCCCATTCATCCAGACAGCCAGTACCTTTTCGGATTCTGTTTAAATGGAAGGAGCTATAAATTCACACGAGCTCCTCAAGGTTTCACAGAAAGTCCTAGCATCTACAGTCAAGCACTTAAGAGACAACTAGACAACATTCACATGCCAACTGACACTGCCCTGCTCCAGTATGTCGATGATCTACTGATCACAGCCCGTTCTTAACGTGCTTGCGAGCGAGCATCACTTACAGTCCTGTATTTTCTAGCCGAGATGGGGCACAAGGTGTCCCCTTCGAAGCTTCAATTCTGTGTCCAGCAAGTGATCTACTTAGGCCACTTACTGTCCAAGTGGGGTAGGCAGTTGACACCCGATCGTATCCAGTTAATAGCGAGTCTTCCTCAGCCCAAGACCCAGAAGGAGGTACGTGCTTTTATCGGCCTTACTTCTTATTGTCGACAATGGATTCCTCAGTATGCATTTCTAGCCAAACCACTGATACAGTTAACGACACAGGAGGCAGCCGTATCGACTGTCCTCCCTTGGACATCTGAACATACACTTAGTTTCAATGAATTAAAGAAAGCTTTCTGCCAAGCTCCCGTTCTAGCTACACCGAACTACAGTAAGCCTTTTACACTTTTTGTCACAGAACGTAATGGTACAGCATTATCTGTTCTCACACAAGATCAAGCCGGACAGTACAAGCCCTGTGCTTATTTTTCGAGCACCCTAGATCCAGTAGCCCAGGCTCTGCCTGCGTGCCTCAAGTCAGTTGCAGCCACAGCACTAGCTATTAGACAAAGTGATTCCATAGTATTAGGACATTCCCTGACAGTACAAGTTCCACACTCCGTGGAAGTTCTTTTAAACCGAACACAGACTCAGCACTTGACAATTGCACGTTTGACAGGTTATGAACTGACACTGTTCCAGCCACACATAGAAATCAGACGCTGCAACGTTCTAAATCCTGCTACACTGTTACCGTCAGTTACTTCAAATCCTGCCACACATGACTGTGTGGAAGTAGTTAACACTATGACTAAGCCGAGACAAGACCTGACAGATATTCCATTACCAGACCCCGACCTGACACTTTATGTGGATGGTTCATGTATGAGAACGAGTACAGGAGAACTAGTAGCCGCGTATGCAGTGACTACTGACACTGAAGTTATTGAAACACACCGTATTGACACCCTGTCTGCTCAAGCAGCAGAGCTAGTCGCTCTGACTCAAGCCTGCATACACGCCAAGAACCTGAAAGTTAATATTTACACAGATTCACGCTACGCATTCGGAGTTGTACACGACTTCGGAGTGCTCTGGCAGGAGAGAGGTTTCATGACTTCTCATGGAACCAAGATTCAGCATGGTCTCCTTATTCAAGCTCTGTTAGATGCAATACATTTACCAACAGCTATCGCTATCATGAAATGCAAAGCACATACGAAAGTCACTGACATTATTTCCCAAGGTAATGATCTAGCAGATCGAACAGCCAAGCTTACAGCTCAGACTCCAGACATACCAGTTAACAAGACACCGACATTCACTCTAGAACAGACTACTTGTATGACAGTTAAGGACCCTACTCAAGATGTCATAGATATCCAGTTACATGCTACTCCCGAAGAAATCAAGAAATGGTCCGAACAAGGAGGGGTCCAGACAGATCAGGGATGGGTGACGAAGGGTAGAGCCACATGGTTTCTCCCCGACTCAATGGTTCAAGTCATTATCAATACCGCACATAGTCCAGCACACTTAGGAGAAAAAGCCATGTTAGACAGTATCCAGAACCTTTGGTTTAACAAGCATTTACGAACTGCAGCCAAGCATAAAGTCCGTACCTGTATGATATGTTGCCAGTTCAATCCAGGTAAAAGTGTCCCGGTGGAACAAGGTGGATTCCAGCCTCCTGACCACCCTTTTGAAGTCCTCCAGATGGATTATATTCAGATGGAGCGATGTCGAGGTTTCAAGTATGTCCTTGTAGTTGTATGCACTTTGTCCAGGTGGACAGAAGCATATCCAGTCCCAGATTACACAGCCGCGACCACTGCCAAGCAGTTGGTTCGTGAGTTCTTCCCCCGCTATGGACTCCCAAGGGTCGTATATTCTGATAACGGCCAGCCATTCTCATCTGAACTCATGAAGCACGTTTCCCTTTTACTAGGGTACCAGTGGAAGTTCCATTGTGTACGCCATCCAGAAGCAGCCGGTCTCGTAGAGAGACATAATCAAACCTTGAAAATCCGTATTGCCAAAGTCTGTAAAGAGAAAGGTGTAGACTGGTTAGTTGCCCTGCCAGTTGCCCTGTTCTATATGCGCATGGTCGCACATTCCAGATCAGGTCTGTCCCCTTATGAGGTCGTATTCGGCCGCCCCCCGAACGTGTGGGGTACACCCAGACCCCGAAGTATTACAGATGTTTCCAGTAATATGCTGACAGATTACCTAGCTTCCTTGATGTCTGCCCTACACTCTTGTCGTTCACAGGTTGCCGCCGCATTTCCAGACAATACTGAGGTGAAACCGCATGAAATTGTTCCAGGAAGCTTGGTTCTCGTCCGGAATTTTGATCGTTCGAGTCCGCTGGAGCCTCGCTGGAAGGAGCCGAAGTTAGTCCTCCTGACCACCCGTACTGCCGTCAAGTTGGAAGGCAGGAAGGGGTGGGTGCACCTGTCACACGTCAAGAAATTTCACGGACTAAAAACTGTTTCCAAGAACATTTCCAAGGATTGTCAAGATTTTAAAGACTGCCAAGAAACTATTCTTAAAGACGGTCCCGCAAATGACATTGATACCAAGCCTCCCCTGTTAGAGAAAACTCCACAGCAGGAGTATAAGAGAAAGCTCCGGTCTAGTAAAATAAGTCAGCCAGTTTAATTGTCTAAGTCCTCCCCTAGGTGAAACGGTTAGACAGGTATCTGACATGTATGAAATAGACCCCCATAGTGAGAGAGTTAGTCAAAACTCAATCCGATGTATCGTTTTTCTAAGTTTTATATTATTTCTCAGCTTGATGGTTACCTGCACGAGCTATGCATTTCATTTATGTTTTCCAATTTCTCATGTAAATAAGTCTTCTAATGCTACAGTAGAGCACACGTTTAGTGATCTGCCTCCTCACGAACTATCTTATCGTCTTGCTATGCGCAACAATTCATTCATCCGTATGTTACATTATTCACACCAGACCAGCAATGCCACTAATTGTTGGGTGTGTGGTCGACTCCCCCCTTTCCAGACACCGAAGGGAGTTCTGCCACTGTTTCCTTATCCGTTTTCACATAATGGCTCATGTGGAGCCTGGTCCATGTTAACGTCATCCACAACAGATATGTCCTTTTTGAATAGTACATGTTTTCCAGACCAGCAAGGTCTTCCCCACAGAACAGGGTTAGATCTAGAAAATGAAGTTTATAATTTAGGTAATTCTTCGAAATTCATGGTCCTGAATGTTCAGTCTGATCCTACTCCAGACTTACCTGCTATTTCAGTACTACCAGTCAAAGGCGAATTATGTGTCAGAAATAATGGTTCTGCACATGTAGGACATAGTGATTGTACTACTATTGTCAAGTATAGTGACAGTGGGAAATCTATTTTCAAAGCTTCACGTCATTCTTATTTTGTTTGTGGTCAGACCGCATATGTTCGTCTGCCCCTCGATTGGGAGGGAACCTGTTACATTGCCTTCCTACTGCCACCAGTTTTTCTAGCCCCATCTGATTATCATAGAAACACACATCTAGTACACATTAGACATAGAAGGGAGATCGAGTCCCCGATTGTCGATCAAACTGAAACTGCTCTAGAACAGTATACAGATTTCAATAAAGGTTTCTTCTTCTTTATAGGACCTATCCAGAATAGTAAGTTAATACGTAGATTGACCAGAACCCTTGAAGCAGTAGTGAATGAGACTGCCTCTGCCCTAGGTAACTTAACCGAAGAGCAATCTGCTATGAGATTTGTCGTGCTCCAAAATCGTCTCGTTCTTGACGTCATACTGGCCGATAGAGGAGGAGCATGTAGAGTCATCGGATCTAGTTGCTGCATTTTCATTCCTAATAACGCGCCGTCTGTTTATTCAGCTATAACCAGACTTCATAAAATTGCCCATCAGTTACACCAGAATCCAGGCACCTGGACATGGTCCGGTTGGTTTTGGAGTATAATTTCTGCCTGGGGATGGAAAGTATTGTCATTTCTAGGTATTGCAGTAGCGATCATATTCAGTTGCTGCCTCTGTATACAATGTGGCCCTGCGATTTGCGGCATTTGTGCTACCTCTTGTATTCCTAGTCCCAAGTCCCGTCCTAGATCCCGTTCCAAGAAAATTCGAGACGAGCAAATGATACTGTATGAAATGATAGATGGTATCATGAATATTGATGTTTCCTGATGGAAACGTAGTGACAAGGAGGGAATGTGGAAAAGTAAATTTTGCCATGTTCTGTGTCCCTACGTGTTCCCCATGTTATGTTGTATGTGCATGATTAATATGCATATGTATTCCCCATGATCGATTAAAGACGCAATTACAGTTGTGTCCATCTCCAGTATGCCAGTTTCCAGTTCTCGTGAAAGCTACGAGTATTAGGCCTATGTAAAGCTACGTTGCCACGTTTCTCAGTGTGCACGTTATTTCATTGTAAAGTCCCCGTTTCTAGGCCTCAAAAGGGCCCGGACTCAGATTCAGCTCCTGTTTTCTGAACCCTCGCTGAGGAGCGATACAGCCCCCACCTATATCCCTGACCCTTCACTTACTTCCTGCCTCACAGTGCCCGGCTCGGCCTGGCTCTGCCTCCAGTCTGCCAAGAGTATGTTATGATTCTAGTTATCAGTCCAGCCCTCCTTCCCTGCATTCCTAAGCTACTGAATCGCATCAATAGTTTCAGTCATCGTCTAGCCTTTACATCTCCATGTAAGAGAAATACTGTATTTATGGTCATTTAATATTCCTCAACACACACTACATGTAGAATAGTGCATGCACCAGTCTTAGTGTCTGTTAGCCTTTACCCTGATAACTTTTGGATTCTATCAACATGTTCTCTAAACACCAGAAACTAGATAGTGTTTAGGTACATGTCGCTCTGACTCTCCAGACTTCAGTCTCTTCTTCTAGCGCAGAAGTCATAGCCCCCAGCTTCTCCCTGGTAACACGTCATTGTCAGTTTGCGCGCACCACTAGGTTAGAGGTCCCGGCTCCTTAGGTAGCCCCCTCCATGTTTCCGCCCCATTTATGACATATTCCGTTACGTTTACATCACATGTCTATGTCCACGCCTCTTGTTACACCTACTTTCTGCCTTATCTTTCGCGACTGCTACAGGCCCTGCCCACTGTTACGCCTACTGTATGTATTGTAATGCAATTGTTTTAACTATATATACTTGTGTACTGTTATTAAAAGCCAGCGCGCTCATTCCAGCTCCTGCCCGACAGCTGTCGGGGCCCCCCTGTTGGCTAGCCATCCCAGATCTTGCCCGTGCAGGTTGTCCTGTTCCTGTCCTTTATGCTGTATTAAACCTGCAAACTCCTACTACCTCGAATCTTGACTCTTATTTATTGAGCTATCTGTTATTGTTATATCCAGTCAAAAATAGAGGTATTATTTATTTATTTACCACACATTGCAGGATGGATTGTGTAATGTATCCAAACATGTTATGTGAAAGCGAAAAGAACCTTGACAGTACCCCCTAGAGCACATTCTACACACAAAATAGAGGCTACTATGGCCTTCTTAGGGAATATTCCCCTAGCTGACATCTGCAAGGCAGCAACACAGTCTACACCACACACATTCACCAAGCACTATTGTGTGGATGTGTTAGCGAGGCAACAAGCTTATGTAGGCCAGGCAGTACTTAAAACACTATTTCAAACTACAACCGCTACATGTTAGCCACCGCTTTGGGAGTATCCTGCTGTATAGTCAAAGCATGTGATGTACAGCTCACATGCCGCGAACGGATAAGGTTACTTACCCAGTAAGCATCTGTTCTTGGCATGTAGAGCTGTAGATTCACATGCGCACACCGGCCTCCTTGGGTACATATACCTGTTGCAGTTTTCTTACTTTACATACATATGCATGGACGTCTCTATTCTGCACTTACTAACTCTATTCTCACCTATGCGGGAAAACAATCTAACAATGGAGTTGATGCCCATGCACGCTATCACCGAGAGGAGGAGTTACCTACCGCATGCCTGGAAATACTTCTTTGAAGAAAAACAACTTGCAAACATCCGGACCCAACACTAGATGGCAGGAGTATGCAAAGCATGTGAATCTACGGCTCCACATGCCAAGAACAGATGCTTACTGGGTAAGTAACATTATCTTTCTAAATCTGGTATTTCTAGATGGATTGTTAAATGTATTCAAACTTGTTATATTAAAGCTAAAAGAACTTTAACTATACCTCCTAGAGCACATTCTACTTGCAAAATAGGAGCCTCTATGGCCTTTTTAGATAACATTCCCTTAGCTGACATATGTAAAGCAGCTACATGGTCCACACCACACACATTTACCAAACATTATTGTGTGAATGTATTAGCACGTCAACAAGCTAATGTAGGACAAGCAGTGCTAAAACACTTTTTCAAAGAACTGCAACACCCACTGGTTAGCTGCCGCTTTTGGGGGGCGGGGGGGGTACTGCTATACAATCTATGCAAAGCATGTGTATCTACAGCACACATGCCTTAAACTGATTGTTACTTACCTGTAAGCATCTGTTCTTGGCATGTAGACTGTAGATAGACATGCGCCCTTCCTCCTCCCCGGACACCTATGGTTGTTGCAGTTCTTATTATTCACTCTACAAAAGTATGGACATCTCTATACTGCACTTACTCTATTCTCACCCTGTTGGGGGAAAACAATCTAAGAATGGAGTTGATGCCCATGTACAGTTTCACTGAAAAGAGGAGTCACCTTACCTTGTGACTGGAAAAGACTTCTTCGAAGAAAAACAACTAGATGGCAGAAGTATTCAAAGCATGTGAATCTACATGCCTAGAACAGATGCTTACAGGGTAAGTAACATAATCCTTTCTCTCCCGTGATGGCTCTGTGCAACCCAAACCCTCTGCTTCTTCAGTGCGCTGGAAGCAAATGTTACTTTCGGCTGCTGCTGCTGAAGGACGGAGGCCTCTGACCCATCCTAGACCTTGGCCCTTTAAAATTCTTCTTCCAGAAGGACAATTTGAAAATACTCACACTGGTCCAAGTTCTGTCTGCTCTCTATCCAGCAGACTGGATGGCAACTTTGGACTTGCAGGACGCATATTTTCACATCACCGTCTTCCAGTTCCACACATGTAATCTGTGCTTTCAGTTCACTGTGGTCCACTTTGGCCTTCCCAGCGCCCCTTGGGTGTACACAAAGATGATTCTGGTGGTTGAACTCCATCTGTAGAGGTTTGTAATACCAGTATTCCCATACCTCGATGTACCTCGAAGTCTTAAGCCACCTTCAGATGATGGCCAACCTGTTGGCAGCCCAGGGCTTTTCCAACAACGTCCCAAGACCACCTGACTCCTGCAGAACGGCTCCCCAAAGTAAAGCCATCCTGGACATGGTGCTTTTCCGAGCCATCCTTCTGCCTCAACGAGTCCAGGCTATGATCCGATGTTTCCACCTTTTGATCCGGGTCTCAGTGAGAGTGGATCAGAGGCATTGGGTTCTCTTGGCATTCTGCATACTGCTTGTGAACTATGCCAGGTGACACATGTGGGCTCTGCAGTAGGATCTGAAGTCTGTAGGCTCAACACCAGGGGGACCTATCAGAATCCATCTGGGTATTGAAGGAGACTGCAAAAAATCTGCACTAGTGGTTGGTCGACTGCGCTTAGACCAGCAGCAGACCCCTCTCCCTATCTCACCCAAAGCTAATGGTCATAACAGATGCATAGTTGAGAAGCTTATATGGCTGGGGTGAACATCAGAGGACTCTGGCTTTCGGCGGAGGCTCACCTCTACATTAACTTGTTGCAGTGCGAGGAATTCACTTGGCACTAAAGTCATTCCTCCCAACCATCAAGGGGGAACAAGTGCAAGGTCTCACGGACAACAAGACTGCTATGTGGTAATGCAACAAACAGGGTATAGTGAGGTTGTGGATCTTGTGCCAGGAGGGCCTCTACCTCTGGAAGTGGCTTAACCCTCAGGACATTATTTACCAGCACCTGTCAGGATCCTTAAACACCAGGTCAGGTAAACTCAACTGCGGTTTCCTAGTGCATCACAAAAGGCTTTTATACGTGGATTCGGCACAGGCCTTCTTCGAGGAATGAGGAGAACCCGGGCTCATCGGTTTGCCACCACAGAATGTGCAGTTTGTTTGTTAGTTTATTTATTTATTTATTTATATATAGAGTTTCATATAGCGCGGACTCGACTCGATAAGGGCATCAAGAGTGCTTAACAAAAGTTACATCATGAGAAAAGTTGCACGCTAGTCACGTATAAATGAGACTCTAAGAAGAGATCGTATAAGTTGTTAGTTCTTGTTGCGGGTCATGATTGTGTTAGTCATTCTCTATTAGAAGTGTCAAAACCTTTGCACGTTGGGGTTCCCAAGAAGCCATCTCTCTTCGATGCATTCTGTCAGGATTGGGGATTGAAACTTCTGTTTACCATTCCGCCCTCTCCCTGTTCTGGCCAGTGTGCTGCAAAAGATCAGGAAAGAGCGGGCCTAGATCATCCTAGTGGCTCCGGACTAGGCGAGGGCAGTGTGGTATCCAGAACCTTTGGCCATGAGCGTCTATTCTCAGATTCTGCTTCCCCTTTGGGTGGGCATCTGTCACAGCAGCAGGATTAAGTCTTCCACCCGAGTCTGCACAACCTACTCCTATCATGTGTGTAGATTTGACCGGTGACAGTTGACATGCCTGTCTTTCTTTCTTTGCCCCTACTGTCTATTTTGCTACTTTTCTGTGTTTTCAGCACTTCTCTGCTCTTCCCTCGCTTTTCCTGCTCTTCTCCCACTGTGCCTCATTCTGCTTTCCTGCTCTTACCGCTTCCCACATTTCTTCTTTTTAAATCTTTTTATTCATTTTGTTGCACATCAGAGAATGAAAGCAAGAACCAAAACAAGTGTACTGTCTTCACAATTAGTAAGGTGCTCAGCCGCATATCATTGATAAATTCAGGACATTCTACTTGAATGTGAAGCATAAGAGGGCAATACATTATCACCAGATGCTTGAAACAGCGTTTCATGCGTCCAGCACCTCCACCTGTCCCTACCCTGGCAGTTCTAATAGCCAAAATAGATTCCCCAACTACCCCCAACCTTCTCCCACTTCTGTGGGCAGCCCCTATTCTGGTACACCACCTTCTTTTTAAACTTTTGTTCCAGCGCTGCTTGCTCTCCTAGCCCTGTCCTCTCCACTACCAAAAGCCTTTTATTGGCAGCTGCAGCAGATGCGTGCTGTGGGCGTGACTCAGGCTTGCCCTTGGTATGCCGTCCACTCCTAGAGGCAAAACCAATGGTCTTACAAGCAACCACCACAGCCTGAGACACTTCTCGGGTAAAGCTCTTTGTGCCCTCAGTACTGGATGGCTGACCCCACACCTGCTCCTGGGCCTCCTGCACACCGAAAGAATATGCATTCTCCTGCTCTGCCTGTCTTCTCTCCTGTGCCGACCCTCACTCAGTGCTCTCCACCACCTCAGCACACTGCACGCGCAGCCACACCAAGCCTTCCCCGACTTCACGTACAATACAGAACCCACCTGTACTGGTCTTCTTCTCAATACCTGTCCTCTTACCAAGCTCACCATGGACATTTGGAACATCCTGCACGACTTATCTTTCTCACCGAAACCTGATTCCACTCAGCTGGGCTGGGGACATAGCAGAGGTCTCGCTTCGCACCAGCTACAACACATGGCCTTCGAAATTAGCCCAGTCAGCTCCACGACCTTTGGAGGAGCACTACTCTACCACCCTGTGCCACAAGGGGCCTGGAATGAACTTCCCTTCCATCTTTGAACTGCCACTGACCTCATGGCATTTAGGAAGGGATTAACAACCTGGCCTTTTAACATGTAGTATCTCCATAATAATCTGCACTCAGAAGGTAGTAGCCAGCGCCAGGACACCTTCGGGTAACCGATGCTCTTTAGAAATATTAATAACATAACATAACCCCCAGACCCAGACCCAAATCCACACTTGCTAACCCCATCTACCCTCTCATCCAGATCCTTCATCCTACTTTGGGACCTCAACTTCCACCTAGAGAGTCTATCTGACCCCCATCTCTTCCTCGTTTATGGTGGAGCACAGCATTTAATGACTTGCCCAACAAGTAAATGATCCCTCCCACATGGCTGGACACATCCTCAACCCCATCTTAATCAACTTTCCTAACATAACTGTAAATAAGCCCATCCTCGTCACGTGGATGTACACTTCGACCTACACCTGCGTAGCCAGCCCAGAATCACTGGCACCCAGACTGCCCGACGTCAACGGAAAAAAATCTGCAAGGATATCTCGATTTCCAACTTCCAATCCTGCCTCTCCCCCACCATCATAAACCTCAAGAAGTGGATTACCTTCCTGGATCACCTGAGAACCTCCCCCACACCCTGATCAAGCCACAAGCCGTCTGGCACACAAAGGGCCTCAAGCTTGTTAAGTCTTGCTGCAATCGGCTGAAACAGCTGTGGTGCCACTCCACATCAATACTGACAGACTACTACAAGTTGGCCCTCCAAACCTACCACCAGTGCCTCAAATCTACCAAGTGACAAGCCCTCACAGAACAGATCTAATATAACTCCAATACTACCCAGGAGCTCTGCGCCGTCGTGTAGGAATTCTAATTCCTGTCTGCCAGCTCCACGACTAACCCCCCATCACAGGAAAACGACGTAATGAATAAAAGTAACAGCATCTACAATAACTTCGCCCCACAGTGGAACTCCTCCACTTGTGCAGCCCTATACTCTACAATCAGAAACACCTCTGATACCACACTGACCCGCTCACCACCCATCACCAGACCGGAAAGTGCTACAACCATATGCTCCATCCACTCAGGTGCCCCTTCGGACCCCTGTGTGCTTTACATCTTCTCCGAAGGACTCACCCCATCTGTACAACCCTTACCCCCATCCTTAATGCCTCACTATCCATGGTTGCTTACCCAGGCTCCTGGAAACATGCCACTATCCTACCACTTCTAAGAAAACCTTCTGTGGACCCAAAGACCGTGGCCAGCTAGAGGACCATCTCCCTCCTCTCCTACGCAGCCATGGTCCTGGAGAAGATCATCAACACTGACTGACCAATTACCTTAATGCGAACATCCTCCTTGCCCTTTCCCAAACAGAATTCAGACCCAACCACAGCTCAGAGTCTGCCCTCATCACCGCAACCAATGACCTATGCCTCATAAAGGACAAAGGAGAGACCGGGGCACTCATCCTATTAGATTTTTTGGCAGCATTCGACACGGTCTCCCACCCCATGCTCATCCAATCTTCCTCAAGGCTGGAATTTGTAGCTCAGCACTTCTTTAAAGCCAGCTCTTTCCTCTCAAGACTTGCTCAAATGGTCATCATAACCCTCTATTCATCTGACCTCCTCCAGCCTGATCTGGGCATCCCACAGGACTCCTCTCTGAGCCCCACTCTGCAACATTTACATGTCAGACCTCCTCTGCATCATCTGCTCCCATGGTTTCACCATCATCTCTCACACGGACAACAGTAAGTTCATCCTCTCCCTATCAGAAGATAGGGTCACCACCCAAGCAAACTTCTTCTGCGGACGTCACCGGTAGCAGACTGGGTGAAAAGAAACTGCATCAAGCTCAACATCGACAAAACAGAAGAGGTCCTCTTCGACAAAGATACCTCTCTCTGGTCACATGGCTTGTGACCCACTTAGCTAGGACCAACTCTCTGCCTGTTCAATGCTGCTGGAAACCTGGGTGTCCTGAATCTTCATCACCAATCAAATCAACTCGCTCACCTCCACTTGCTTCTACAACCTGAAAATACTCGAGAAAGACTTAAAGTGGCTCCTCTGGACATTAAGGATCTGTCACACAAGCCCTCATCACCAGCAGGCTGGACTATGGCAACTCCACCGGCATTACAACCCAACTCCCCAATAGGCACAAAGTAATACAGAACACAGCGGCTAGACTTACTATAAAACGGCCACATATATAAATACCGGAAACACCTCCACTTGCTCCCAGTTCATAAACACCTTTTTTAAACTCCTTTCCCACATGTACAAAACACTTCACAACCAAAGTCTAGCTTAACTCAACAACCCCATCCCACTCTACTCTCCACCAGACACCTCCGCTCTGTCTGCCTTCTTGTTGCATCCCCCACATCTGCCAACTCTTCTCCTACCTCTCCCCAAAGCCTGGACTGAACTTCCTAACCGCTACAGAGCCGTCGTTTCCTTTTTTTGAAATTTGGGAGAAACTAAATACCTAACTCAACCACTGCACACTAGACTTGGCTGTACTCCACCCTTCAAAGGCTGCAAGATACTCTGCTGGGTGATATGCAGGCCCTACAACTAACAGTAACATAACTTGTTCTATCAGCAAATCTAAAGTAAATGAATGTTATACATTTTAAAATTGAATATTAGTTGAGGAGTACAGTGAACATATAGTTTGGAGTTTATTCTGTGTGCAATTTTCTTTGGATGCCCAAAGGACCGTGCTTAATTTGAGCTGGTGGTTTCCGTTGCTCAGCACCGGATCTTACTCATCAACTTCAGTGCTTTTCATTGGCACCAGTTAAGAACACATTCGTTTAGGCGCTGGGAGATTGAGTGATTTGCCCAGAATCACAGAATGTTGAGCCGACAACGAGGCTCAAGCCTGATTCCCCAGCTCCTAAGTCTGCAGCTCTGGCCACTACGCTACATCCTCTCCCCACTTTCATGGTTAGTAGTTGGTTCTATTTTAGGTGGTGCTACCAGGAGAAATGGGGTGGTGCAAGCTGCCTCCTAAGGATAGCCTTCAAGGTTAGATGACTCCACATCCTTGCTGACAGGAGGAAATTAATTATTCTCCAGTTTTCTGTTAGACAACTTCTAGCCACTATTCTGCTCTGTGGTAAAACTACCATTGAGGGATTAGTTACAAGATTTTAAAATATATTCGTTCACTGTTGTTTCTACTTATGTTTAATATAAAATGTTGTTTCCCCTAGGTACAGTCTGAAGTCCCAGGATCTCCAGTGTTTGTAATGAAGCTTGCTCAGCATGCCAGGCATTTGGAAGTTCAGATTCTTGCTGATCAGTATGGGAATGCTATCCCTTTGTTTGGCCGTGACTGTTCCATACAACGTCGGCACCAGAAGATTATAGAAGAAGCACCAGCCACTGTGGCAACCTCCTCCATATTGGAACGCATGGAGCAGGTAGGCCTAGTTCAAAAGTCTATGTCCAGATGTTGTCTTATTATGTATGGAATAAAATGCCCACTACTGTACATTGTAAGAATTTTGCAAGTCACCAGAGGAGTTCAATGACCATATAGAGAATGAAGCCAAAGTCTGAGTTACTTTATAAGGTCCTTGAACTCTGAGATGACTTGCAATATCCTATTAACTTATGACAGCACATGTTTACACCCTCACCCTTCCCACAAACCACGTAAATCCTTGGTGTCTTGCTTTTTCATATGAAAGAAATAGTATAGCTGTAGGCATGATGAATAAAAGCAGAACCGGTTGTGTGGAATTTAACACACAAAAAAGCATTCAGTGATTGCTGCAAAAAAGATATTAAGAGTCAGGCTAATGGCAAGTAAGATTAAAAATGCTGTGGCTCAGAATGCGTAGAAAAACGTAGAGTCTGAAAGGTAATGACACATTTGGCATGCAAAAATAAACATTTTGCCATACATATTTCCTTTCTGCTGATTCTTTTTACTAGCTGCTATTTATATTCTGATACATGCCTTTCACCTTGACTGCTGGTTGTGGCAGCAGGTATTATGATGTCACAACTCAACCTTAATAGGTTGAGCATCTACATCATTTTGTTATTACAGGTGTCCAAAGCCACAGCTCAATTGTAATAAGGAAATTAGAGATCGGCTTTTATGGTTTAAAACGTTTTATTAGATTTTAAAGAGTCAAGCAATACAATAGCCGCCACCTACATCCACCGGCTGGTGGGGATAGATCAATATAACGAATGAGAAGAAGCTAGAAAGAAGAGAATGGTATAGAAGAGGAGGGGTATGGAGGTCTATTCACGGTAAGATCAGCTTTTATAAAGAGATTTTAGGCTTCCATGTATAACATGCCAAATAATGTTAAGAAGATTATATGTTTGTATTGGGTATGTTCTACTTCATGCGGAGTTCCAGTTGTACAGCCATATTCTAAACTGACACAAGTTTGTTCTCAAATATGAGACTGTAAATCTATGCTTACATATATTAATTCTTTGTTATGCATTCACAGTCAACCATTCCAATATGAACAGGCATACCTTTATGTCTGAATTTTACTTCCAAACTCTTTACCCCAAGAAAGACAGGGTTCTGCACTGCCTCAAAGTCGTAATAATTCCACAATGCTTGAGGCTTTATCACAGAGGAGGAAATGGCAGGATCAGTTAAAATGACAAAATATGGTCATACACCTGGTATAGATGGCCTTCCTGTGGAATTCTACAGGGAATTTGCATGGAACCTCCTAGATCGATTGCACGAGGTAAGCATTGGAAGGGGTGAGTCTTTTACCAACAGTGATAGGGACCTGATTGCGGTGGTGACAAAGACAGCCTATGGCCCGATGGTTCTACCGTCCCTTGTCAATACTTACACGAATGGGAAAATATTGAGCAAGTTAATAGTGATCTTGCTACTGAAGGTGGCCCAGAGATATGTATCTCCACATCAGTACTTTCCAGTGGGGAGTTTAGGTTCCTGTGGTGAAGATGCTTCTACCGCTTCCATAACCACTTTTTAGGGCTTAATGGTTGGTGTACCTTATTTTTTAACTTTCATTTCAGCCCACCTCTTTGCATTTAGGTAGGGAATTATCTGTCAGCATGCAGGCCACATACATAGAAACACGATGTCGAATTTTAGGAGTCCCTGTGAGACACTATGAAAAAGGAGTGCCTTCTCTATATATCGAGAACACCTTTGATACCGTGGGATGGAAGTATCTTTATATGATGCTTGAGGCCTTTAGTGTTGGTCCTTTGATCAGGCAGTGGATACACTTGTTATACACTGCACTCACAGCCAGGGTGAAGACCGGTCATATAATGTTGTTGTGGATCCTAGAACGAGGCACACACCAGGAGTGCTTTCTGTCCCCCTGTCCTTTTCACCTTGGCAGTGAAGCCACTAGGAGCTAGATTGCGTAGAGACAATGTGTATTGCAATGGTGAATTGAGAGTTGACACATAAAAGATAACACACAAGAGGTTTCTTGTTATACCAACTAAATCCTTTGTTTTTCCTAGAGACCCTATGCGTTGACCCCGATCTTGCTACAACGGCTACAGAAGTTTGGTTTGATACCTGTCCTGTTCACAAACTTGAATTAGTCTGTTATTCCTAGTGGGAGAGATAATAATAATAATAATAATAATAATCCACATTTGTAAAGCGCACAATCACCTGTAAGGGTCTCTAGGCGCTGGGGGCCGTCGGGAAGATTAAGCGAGCTATTGCCCAGAGTCACATGGTGCTGGGCTAACCTGCCGCCGGAGCCGGGGATCGAACCCTGATCCCCAGATTCCAGCGTCAGTCGCCCTGGCCGCGGGTGATGGGGCTGACCTAGGTCTGCCATTGCAGATGGACACTTTGAAGTACCTGGAATAATGGGAGATGAGCAGTGACCGTGGCCACCACCTGCATTATATTGTAAATTGAGTGATAGAGGGCCTTAGAGTTTGAGAAGCGCATAATGGGACGAGAGGACCTAGTTAAGATGGTGGTTCTACCCAGAGGCATGTATGTTGTCTAAGACATAATGCCGAAGAGCAACACAAGGTTTTTAGAAAACGAAATAGCTGTATTACCATGGTAATAAGGGCAAGAAAGCACCATAGGATTCGACTGTTCATGATGAAGTGTTCTTACCAGCATATAACCTGGAGACCTATTAGTTGGCAGCTCATTTATATTACTTGGCATTGTGGTGGTAAGAGTCCCAGGAGACAGAAACAATTCTTTTCAGGTACTGAGGGAATGTGTTTGAGGGATGTGTGCTTATTGAGGGGGGATGTGCAACCAGGAAACCCCTGCTTGATCACTTTAACGATTCTTAGTTGAATAAGTACATCAGAAAGACTTGGAGAAAAGTATCATCTCACCCTAGGACCCGATGTGATCGGTGGCAGTGGTGGAAACGGGATAAGTTAGTGCATTTACTTGTCAGTTGGTGAGCGGAGGTGGTGCAGGGTACTCCAGTATTGGAACTTTCATAGATCCCCATAGCTTGTATCATTCCTAGTCTTTGGAATGGGAGCCTCTGTAAATAAAAAATAACATAGCAGTAGGTACAAAAGAGAAAGAAAGGACTAGGTCTCATCTCATTTTGTAGCATATCCACCTCTTTTTGCAAAAGAGACCAAAATCATGCAACAACCAATCAGATTAGCCTCACCCCATAGAACCTTCCTGAGCGAGCCCCAGAGCCTCAGATTTTCTACCACCGTTGTGCTAAGGGAGTCTCCACTGAGCTCTGCTCAGATTTCTCTACAACTTTGGATTTCATCTCTTTTCTCTACAGATTCACCCGGCGTCAATTCCATCTGTCGATTCCAGCTCCGTCGACGAGAGCGTCACCGACGACACCTCGAGGACGACTTCGTCGACGCTACAGGTACCTGTTACAATGTCGTCAACGATGATGACAACCTCGACGTCGACGATGATGACGCCAACCATGGTGTCGACAGTGACGACGACGGCGATTTCGACGTCAACATCTACAATGGTAATGACGACGAGTTTGTCGGCGGTACCTTCCACGATCACTCCATCGTTGTCAATGATCCATTCTCTGCCGACGATCACTTCGACGACGACCTCGTCGACGATCTCGTCGACGATACAAAAAGTTCAAACTCAATAAAAAAGACGCCAAATCACACCAGAAATGACATCTCCTCGTAGAGTGTCACTATTCCCTCCGGCGTTGCTCTTAGAGGAGGGATTTTAAGAGGAAGATGAGGGTCCTTATGGGGATGCCTACAGTCTATCCCAACTTTAAGTAAAATACCAGGACTCGGATTCTGAAGACTATTACACGGAACAGCAATACCTTCCACAAGATAGACCTCAAGAACAACCGCAACAGAGTATGGTGGCCATGCCGTCTTCACTTATTAGTGACTTACAAATCATGTTTTTGAATTATAAGAGGAGATTTCAATCACAAGCCTCTGAACAACAATCAATGCAAGCGCCTCTCCAACCTATTCCTCTGCCACAGCGGCTACTCATCTATCTCAACCTCCGGAGCCGGAACCAATGAAAGGTCTCCAGAATGTCATCACTGTGCAGGATAATGATGATTCATCTGATGATGTTCAGAATGTGGAACAGGTCCCGAATCCAGATAGGGAATGGGACGAATATGTCATTCCGGATTCAGCTTCACCATCACCGGATCCTATAGATTCTCCTCCAGCAGACATCGGAAGTTTCCATAATCTAATGGAGAGGGCTTCCAAACTATTTGCTCTTCCCATTCCAACTGTACAATCGGATTGCTTTCTTTATGATTTTAAGGAGCCTTACAGAAAGTCTGTCCGTTCTATCCCGATTGTGGAACATGTATGGAGTGAGTGAATAAAAGTGATGCAGTCTCCAGCTACCGTCATCCCTGTTCTTCCGCGACTGGAGAAGAAATACAAGGCTCCCGAAGATGGTCCCACTTGCCTGGTTGGTCAACTGAAGCCGGACTCTGTCATCTCTCAGGCGGCTCAAAGGAAGTAAAAAAATCCATCTGCGCCCCTTACCACACCACCGGATAATGAGGGTATGTGTCTAGACAATGTGGTGCGATTTATCTCCATTTATGGATCAGCTGCCAGATTGTTCCAAGCCTGTCGCAAAGAAGATCCTGGAGAAAGGAGAGCGGTCTTCTTCAGAGATCATCGATTGCGCTATGGACATTGCCACCACTGCTTTCCGCGCCTTGGCAGGTTCGGCTGTTCTAAGACGGCAAGGTTGGCTTCGGGCCACCTGGTTTCGCCCGGAGGTTCAAATTAAGATTTTAGATTTGCCATTTGATGGGGAAATGCTTTTTGGAAAGTATGTTGACAACGTGCTGCAGGATATTAAGAAAGACACAGAAACGGCAAGGTCCCTTGGGACTTTGCAATACCGCAAAGTACCTTTCTGTGGTGCCAGAGGGAAAGGTTTTTCAACATACAGAGGAGGATACCAACAGCAGCGCTACTCCTCCTATTTGCAGTCTTCACAGTTGTACAAACCCCAGTACTCTCAACGCCAGGGCCAATCGGCGTCTTTCTCTCGCCAGTCTTCAAGAGGACGACAGGGGCGAGATTCCTCTAAATGCCAATTGCGGCTGCCCGGCACGGTCTACTGTACCTTCACCCCCTGTATCATCAGTGGGGGCAGGATATCACAATGCCTCCGCAGCTGGGAGATCATAACATCAGACCGGTGGGTCCTCAATAACATCCGGTTTGGCCACACACTAGAGTTTCAACACCTCCCACCTTCCAGAGCCCCTCGCGCCACCGAATCAAAACATCTACACCTTCTTTGTCTCGAAGCTCATCAACTGCTCATCAAAGGAGCAATAGAACCAGTTCCTCTATCCCAATGAGGCAAAGGGTTCTATTCCTGGTTTTTCCTGCTTCGCAAGACAGAAGAAAAATGGCACCCTATCTTAGACCTGAGGGAGCTCAACACCTATCTCATAAAACTCTCGTTTCGGATGGTATCCCCTCAGGACATCTTGCTTCTTCTGAATCCAGGTGATTACATGGCAACTCTTGATCCCGAGGACGCATACTTCCATGTTCCTATCTACCCAGCCCACAGGAGATTTCTACACTTCACAGTAGCCAAGAGCCACATTCAGTTCAAGGTCCTGCCTTTCAGACTCAGAGCCGCACCGCGGATATTCAAAAAGGTATTGGCCCCAGTTGCAGCGTTTCTCAGAAAACAGTTGCTACAGGTTTTTCCCTACCTAGACGATTGGTTGATAAAAGCTCCATCTTCTCAAGCAACTGCAAGTGCAGTCAAAAGTTGCATTCAGCTTTTCAATCATCTGGGTCTTCAACTCAACAGAATCCAGTCAGTTCTTCTTCCCTTCAAGTCGGCCAAGTTTCTGGGGGCCATTCTGGATACAACTTGTTGCAAAACTTTCCCATCAGAAGAAAGACAGAAAAGGCTGATTTTGTCCGCCCGTCAATTGCAAAGAAGACGGTCTCTGTCTGTCCGCCTATACAAAGCTCTCCTAGGATCAATTTCATCTTGCATTCCCTTAATTCTGCATTGCAGACTTCGTATGCGCCCATTACAAGAACAACTGGACATGCAGTGGCGCCAGACGGAAGGCTCGTTCGACGACAAGATAACCATTACTCCTCTTATGAAAGAGGCGGTCAGCTGGTGGACGATCAAAGACAATATCTCAAAAGGTCTCACTTTCACAGTTGCCCCAGCTCCTTTGATATTGACCACGGACGCCTCTCTAGAAGGCTGGGGAGCGGTCTAACAAGACCTTGAAGTAAGCGATCACTGGAAACCCGAACAAAGCACTCTCCACATCAATCTTCTGGAGCTCAAGGCGATTCGTCTGGCTTTACAGGCTTTCCTTCTGAGGATTCGGAACTCCACCGTCCTGGTCCGTACAGACAACACGACGGTCATGCACTATGTGAATAAACAAGGTGGAACGAGGTCTCAACTTCTTTCCAAGGAGGCCCAAGAGATTTGAGAATGGGCAATTCTTCACCAAACCACTCTTTCGGTGGAACATCTTCCAAGTACCTTCAGTACGACAGTAAAAACATTGAGTCCTCTGAAGTCAGTCTGTCATAAGTGGGAACTGTACCAGAACATTCTCGACACAATTTTCAATCGTTGGGGTACTCCGTCCATAGACTTGTTCGCTACCCCAGAAAACAGGAAATTACGCTTTTACGCAAGCAGGGAACACCATCGAGGGTCGTTGGGGAATGCTCTTTCGATGGCCTGGTCAGGCGCATCTGTTTACCCCTTTCCTCCAATTCCCCTGATTCCCAGATTACTCCGGAAACTCAAAACTGAACCCTGCACAATGATTCTAATAGCACCAGCGTGGCCCCGTCAATTCTGGTTCACGGAGCTCCTCCTACTCTCCCAAGATCAGCCGGTTGGCCTGCGACCTTTTCCTTCCCTATTGACTAAGTCCCAGGGCCAAGTGATACATCCGGATCCAAGCTCACTTCAGTTGACCGTGTGGCTCCTGAACACCGAGAGTTTCAGAATTTAGATATCCCTCAGGAATGTAAATAGGTTTTAGCTCAAGCCCGTGCACCAAGTACGAGTAAAACCTATCATTCAAAATGGAAACGTTTCTGTTTGTAGTGCCACCGGGAAAACATTCATCCTTTCTCTTCTGCTTCTCATCAAATATTACCTTACATTCTGTCTCTGGCTAAGTCAGAGCTCGCCCATTCTTCTATCAGGCTATTTCTGGCGGCTATATCTAGATTCAGACGGACAGCCTCTGGACCTTCCTTTTTGTCTGCAAGAATTGTCAAACAATTTCTAAAAGGACTCTTTAGAGTTTTCCCTCCAGTTCGACCTTTGCCTCCCATGTGGCAACGCAATTTGGTTCTTGCTCAACTCATGAGACCTCCGTTTGAGCCTATTCATAGAGCGGTCCTTAAGTTTCTGTCATGGAAGGTGGCTCTCCTTCTCGCTTTAACGTCCGCCAGGAGAGTTGGAGAGCTTCAAGCTCTCACGATTAAGGAACCCTTTTTACAGTTTAAAAAGGACACTCTGATTCTAAGAACTAATCCGAGATTTATTCAAAAGGTTCCTTCGAATTTCCATTTGAATGAGCATGTTATTCTAAAAAAAAAAATTCCCTCAACCTACGACTCCAGCAGAAAGGTCTCTTCACTCCTTGGATGTCAAGAGGTATTTGAAATTCTATCTTCAGCGCACCAAGTATTTCAGGAAATCTACCCAACTCTTTGTCGCTTTTAGTGCTCCTCGAAAAGGATTTCCCCTTTTGAAGCAAGGGATTTCTCGTTGGATTGCTAGTACAATTCACTACTGTCACCAAGGGGCGGATAAGCCGCTTGGAGGATGTGTTCGGGCTCACTCCACAAGGTCACTTTCATCGTCTGCTGCTCTTTTCGCTGGAGTTCCTATCAAGGACATTTGTAGGGCAGCTACATGGAGCAGTGCCCATACTTTCACAAAGCACTACTGCTTGGACTCTTCCACACGGAGTGAGGTGGCAGTGGGACAAGCAGTCCTGAGGAACCTCTTCCAGTAAGCGGTGAGCTTTCCCTTCTATCCCTCCTTCCTGTTATTGCACATGTTGTATCTGGTAATGTTTACTGACTAATATTTCAATGTCTGTTTATTTCTTATGAAAATATGGAGACAGTGTTATTTCAGTATTTCTTTCACAAAATGTGCCTGTTGCTAACTGCTAGCTATTCTGATACACGCTATGGGAATCTATGAAAGTTCCAATACTGGAGTAAGAAAACAAGTTACTTACCTGTAACTTTGGTTCTCCAGTATTGGTAACTTTCATAGATTCCCATGCGCCCACGCTCCTCCCCAGGGAAAGCTCAGCCTTCAGCATATTTGGTTACTGTTACACAATGGCTACGAAAATCTGAGGCTCTGAGGTTCTCTCCGGAAGGCTCTATGGGGTGAGGCTAATCAGATTGGTTCTTGCATGATTTTGGTCTATTTTGCAAAAAGAGGTGGATATGCTACAAAATGAGATGAGGCCTAGGCCTTTCTTTCTCTTTTGTACCTACTGCTATGTTATTTTTTATTTACTGAGGCTCCCATTCCGACGACGGGGAATGATACAAGCTATGGGAATCTATGAAAGTTACTAATACTAGAGAACCAAAGTTACAGGTAAGTAACTTGTTTTCTTATGCAGGCAATAGTTTTGTTACGTGTATTTGTGCACTATCACCCGAAAAGGTATTCTGGCGCTGAGCAGGTGCATGTGCCAAGACCCGCCTAAGGCAGGTAGTGGAGTTATTGGAAATGCTAGATCTTCAGTTTCTTATGTAGTGTAGTGTAGTGGGAGGTCAGTACACACGTTAGGAGTGACAAGGAGAAGGCTCCACCTCCAGATCTGCTTCTATGTATGCCTGCCTGGGATGTGTGCGCATAGGATTCCTGCACAGCAGTGCTGTCTGGTGGATTGTAGAAGGTGATGAGACTTCAGGTAGGTGGGGCCTATGTTGTGTAGTGCCTTGAAAGTGTGAGTGAAGAGTTTGAACTGTGCCTGTTTGTGTATCGGGAGGCAGTGAAGGTCCCTTGGTAGGTTGGTTGGTTGAACCACTTGTTTGAACATTTCTTTGTGGAGCTGAAATGAAGAAAAATGGACAAAAAAGGTTTGTTAGTGCGCTTTCTGCGGTCCAGACTCAGAATTGTCTTACACTGGCTGAAGCAAGGGACAGCTACCTTACATAAGTGGTGTAAGCATGTATTTGCATGGGTAGTAGCAAAAGATTGATTGAAAGAAACAGACCCTAAAGTTTAGAAGGGCATTTCACTATGGAGTGCTCTGGTTCAATCCAAGCTGAGAGAATCATAAGACCTGCCTCTGTCTGTTCCAGCCATTTACAAGTGTACCTAGGTTTGAGGGGGATTGAAAAAACACAGTATGGAAACCACCCTCCTTGCTGCAACAGACGACATCTGCACCCTACTGGACAAAGGAGAAACAGCAGCCCTCAACCTCCTCGACCTCACAGAGGCATTCGAAACAATCTCTCACCGCACCCTAATACGCAGACTCCACTACTCAGGGATCCAAGACAATGCCCTCAACTGGATCTGCTGCTTCCTCTCCGGCAGAATGCAGCAGGTCAAACTCCTCCCTTTCCTCTCCGACCCTACACCTACCACCTGCGGAGTGCCCCAGTGGTCCTCCCTCAGCCCTACACTCTTCAACGTCTACATGGCTCCGCTCGCCCCCATCGTCACAATCTATGAACTCAACATTGTGTCATATGCAGACGACACCCAACTCATCCTCTCCCTAACCAACGAACCCAATACCGCCAGACACAATTTTCGAGATGGCACGGAAGACGTCACCAAATGGATGAAAAACAGCTGCCTACAACTAACCAGCAACAAAACAGAAGTACTCATCATGGACCCAAACTCTGATGCATGGAACGACACCTAGTGCCTCCACGCCCTCTGAAGCCCGCCCACCCCCACGGACCACCCACGCAAATCATCTTGGACTCCGATCTCATAATGGACCGCCATATCAACTGTCTCGTTCTCCTTCTTCCACACCCTCTGCCTCCTACGTAAGACCTTCAAATGAATTCCCCTCGAACACAAAAAGACCGTCACTCATGCCCTGGTCACCAGCAGACTCGACTACGGCAACACACTCTACGCCGGAAAAAACAAAAACCTCCCCTGCAAGCTACAGAACATCCAGAACTCCGCTGCAAAACTGGTCCTCGACCTGCCAAGACACTGCCACATTTCCCCGCACCAGCGCACACTCCACTGGCTCCGCATCGAAGCTAGTCACCTTCAAGATGTTCACCCACACCCACAAGGCCCTCCACGACACCGCGCTAGCATACCTGAACAGCCGACTCAAATTCCACGCACCCCAGAGGACCCTACGATCTGCCCAGCTCTCCTACGCTGTGGCCCCCGCACCAGAAAGACTAGATCGGGAGGCCGCTCCTGCTCCCTCGCAGCCCGAGCCTGGAACGCCCTGCCGCTCAGACAGACAACATCGCTCCCCATCTTTGCAAGAAACCTCAAAACCTGGCTCTTCAACAGACCCCCCCCATCCCCATTTATGGACTAGGGCCTGCTAACCCCCCCCCCCCCCCCAGCGCCTTGAGACCCTTACGTGTGAGTAGTCACGCTTAACAAACGTCTGATTGATAGATTTATGAGGGCTTCATGTGTCAATCAAAATCGACCTGAATATTCGGATTGTCCTGAATATGGATGGTAGAGATCTCCTGGAGAATGCTTATGTATCTTCTTGCACTATTTCTAGATGACTTGGGTGTCTGCTTGATAAATAATTGAATTTGTTTTAAAAAATTACATGTGTACAAAGCGGCAGCTTGGATGGAATATTTGAAATACTTCCAGGCCAACGTAGTATTTTTTATGAAAAATATTTTCAATCCATGTGTATGTATTTCTTGTGTATCTCTGTATGTATGTTGAAGGAAGATGACACACAGTTTCTGAAATAAAAACCTATTCACTGTATTAACTTCGCCCCTATTTTGTTGTCGCCTTTAAAGCACTACATTCACAAGGGGACCAAGAAACCGCTCTCGGGCGATCATGTTCCATTAAGAAGTAGTGACGTAGGTGATATAAACAAGCATTTGCAATGCAATTGGTATTGCCTTTGGGACCTTATATGTATTTAGCTATGCAGCACATTAGCCTGGGTGCTAGAATGTTATAGTCCAAAGCTCTGTTTTTAACATGAAATCAGGGCTTTCGGTGGTCAGATCACTGAAAATAAGATTTGAAAAAAATACTATTGTCTACGGATGCTCGTGGAAGACAATTTCTACAGACTTGAATCTAGAGAATGCTAAAGTGATTCTGGTATTTTACTTACCTCTGCTGGTCCTTTTCTATCAAGACAGTTAAATAGACAGTTAAATAGACGCAGCTGAATAGAAAAAATTCCCTATGCGGAAGCAGCCAAGTCCTAGGGCTGATCTCCAGAGCCCACAAAGTACATACCCATATAAGTATATATATGTTTATACTAAAGTATATACAAGAGGTCTTGAATGCTCGACCTAAAAAGGATACGCTATTTTTTTAAAGGTATGGTAGAATTTGGCATTGTAGTTCAGTTTGTAGAATGATCACTATATTACATAATACATACTGGAAACTCTGGTTTGTTACAATAATTGGTAGCATGCAGAGTTTTATGTTCGGGGTATTTTCAAGATGCCAAATGTACCACCAAATTGGCATTAGCTAATTTTTGTTTTTACTTCTAGACATGTATTAATGTAATACTTTTTCTTCCTGTAAGTCTAATGCTTTTTTTGTTTTTATAGTGTGCTGTTCGCCTTGCTAAAATGGTGGGCTATGTAAGTGCAGGAACAGTTGAATACCTCTATGGTGAAGATGGCAGTTTTCATTTTCTGGAGCTGAATCCCCGTTTGCAAGTAGAACATCCCTGCACTGAAATGATTTGTGATGTGAATTTGCCAGCAGCCCAGTTACAAGTAAGTTCCATCAACCTTAGAGCTTGACTGAGATTATCATCACCCTTGAGATCCACGTTGTCTCCAGTTTATCAGTTGTATTGGCCCCCATCTGCAAACTACCAGTCAAACCACTACCCATCTTTATACAGTCTCGACAAAGTGCATTAACCTGTTCAACACTTCAGCACTCCTTTCTTGGACAGCGGAGCACTGTAATGAAAACACTACAGATATTATGCAGGATTATCATTCCTCACTTGTGGTCATTAACATCATAGTTTTCCAAGTCTCCAAAATTTATAAAAAAAATTCAAAAGTTTTAAATAGTTTGCAAACAGTCTGTGCTTAGCACAAATGGATGTCATGGTTTTAAAACCTCCTTGAAACCCACACAGGCCAACATTAGAAATGTGTGAGACATTACCTGGCACTTTATAAGTTGCCAGGTTGAGTATTTCGCAGTATTAATGCCTTTGATCGTGTAAGTATTTGTCCTGCAGGGTGTGGATAAAATGATGAATTATATCTACCTTTCTCCACTATTCTGGCACGCCTCTGATATGCAGCTTACTCGGCATTTGCTTATAGTTTTCTTTCTTTTGTTGGTCGTTCCTGGTGTAAGGGTGGTCATCCACCAATGCGTGTTTTTGTTTAGCATTGGGTTCCATATTAAGAAATCTATAACTATTATGGTTAGTGCTTGATTTTTTTCTTCCATCTTTCTTGTCTTTCTGCAGATTGCCATGGGTGTTCCCTTGTACAGAATTAAAGACATCCGAATGCTGTATGGGGAAATGCCATGGGGGGATGACCCTATATGTTTTGAAAACCCTGTCAATACTCCAAACCCAAGAGGACATGTTATTGCTGCTAGGATCACTAGTGAAAATCCTGATGAGGCAAGTGATGTGATCCATTGATAGATACTTGCAATTAAATTTTTTTGTGATAATTGTTTGTATAACTTGCCTAGTCAGCAGTACTTGTCTGCAGTAATAATAATAATAATATTAATTCCACATTTGTAAAGTGCGAACTTATCAACCCTAAGGGCATCCAGGGGGGAGGGTATGGGGGAGGTGCGTCGGGGAGATTAAGTGAGCCATTCCCCAGAGTTGCATGATGTTGAGCTGCCGCCAGGGATCGAACAGTGAGCCCTGCGCTATGGAGTCAGTTGCTCTGACCACTGCGCCACACCTCTCCCTGCAATGATGACCTTATTAACATCAATGTGACTTTTCTGTTTCTATTGTTTTTTTTTTACTTTTCTTCATTAAAAGACAGAACGAAGAACACACACTTAAAAAATGTTCCTTCACTTCGACAGGAGTGACCAACCCCCATATAACACACATCGAGTGCAAGAGAAATCGTTCAGGACGGTGAAGTTATAACATAAGGTATAAAAGGCCACTAATGGGGTTACATGAAAGTGGGGAGAAAAAGAACATCAGCACATACTCAGTCAATGAAGGATTTCACTTTCAAATGTCCTACCCTCGCCCCTCCTGAGTGATCATTCCTTGATCATTGCATTTCTACCACCACCAAGAGCACAACCCAACACATTGCAACCCACAACCAGGATATTCACTTATACCTAAGAGCTGTCTCATTCAGCAAGGTCCAATAGATTGAACACTTGAGAGACGAAGTGCTTCACCTTATAGTCCATCCTGAGGCTCTCTGGTTAAGACACAAAAGCCAAAAAGTTATTTTGCCTGCACCTCCACCCCTCACCACCATCGTTTCCTTATTACTTTACCATTGCAGATTTGGCTCTAAGAACAGTACTAAGTGTTTTCTCCTTCCAGAGAGGCTAACTTCGAACCTGTGTTACACTCTCACCAGAGGGATCTGCAGACTCCATCGTCTTTAGAGGTAGCGAATGCAGTAGTAGGTTGGACAGCCTTTCTACAATAGCCTGGAATTGGCACGGGCTACCTTTACTCTCCATGGATCTGCACTTCTTTACTCACCAAGCCCTGCCTCCAAGCAGCCTCCTGTAGGAACCTGTGGGTTATACAGCAGCTCTGTTACAACGCTGTTTTAGGTGAATCCCCTCTTCCTAGCAGCAGACCTGATCACCTGCCCACCCCTTTTCTTGCCCCAGGAGTGGCCCAGACTGGAGTAATGTTGCTAGGTATCTCTGCACAGCACATATCTTAAAGCACAGCGCATGGGCATTTTTGTAGGCCTCACCACCTTGACTGTTTCCTTAACGCCACCATCAAGCATCCCGTCGCCTACGCAGGCCAAGGGGCAGTCTAGTGAGCACAAGCCTCTAGCAGGAGGCAAAGACATATCCGGGGAATCTGAGAAAACCCCTTAAGACGAGTGGTCACTTTAGGTTCAAGCTACCCATGTCCAAATGCTTATCCGTTTTAAAGACATGGGAGCTGCTCAAAGATCATGGGCGTTGATGTAGCAGTGTGGCAGTACAATGGCGGTTTCTCAATACAGACACAGTGAAAATGCTACCGTTTGGATGTTCAGTTATAAATGTTTTACCCCATAGCATTTGCTTAACATTTTGTAATTGGAGTAAAGTGGTAAATTGATTGGTTTTGAAACACTTTTACTATTTGCAAGTGCACTCTACCAGCTTTTATTGCCACTCATTCACCAGAGACACATTTTCACTGTACGTTCTACATCTTAGCTTGTTCTTTCATTCTTACTGGTCGAGTGGGGAATGTTTGTACTGGAAGTATAATCTGTTTGAAGGCTGGGCTGGAATAATACTTGGAGGGAGATAAAGAACGAGACATGAAGAAAACCAGATGAGGGGATACACTTTTAAATGAATAAGTTCATACAGTTACATTTGTGTCCCTATTACTCTCTGAAGGGAGTGTGGTAATCAGAGACCCAGTGGTTTAAGTTAAAAGGGAAACAAGAATGATATTGCAAGGAATGGAATGAAGTGGTGGAAAATGCAAGATTGCTGTGCGGAGATAAGGAGCTGTTTATTTTGGGATTTTTAAAAAATGGAAAAAAGTGAGATTCAATTTTTTAATGATGTTGCTCAGTCAAATGAAATTCTGTAAGTTACACTGGAGTTCCATGATATCCCTAGGTATGTGTTCCATGACACCGAGGGTGCAGTACTGTCTTTTAAACTTAATGTAAATGTATTGTGCATGTAAGAAACTCTATATATATTTTAAAGGTTTTTATGAAGTATTTACATTCCAGCTATGCTTCTTCTCATAAAAACATATGCATCTGCTGCAGAAATGCCACAAACACAGTTGTAATTGTTAGTGTATTTACATAGCACTCGCAAACCACTGAGGAGGCATTGAAGTGCTTTTTTGTCAAGTAGCGACCTGAAACCAAGATTAATAGTTAGTCCAATTGATTTTTTCTTCTGCATTAGTTATGTTATGTTTGTGCTCTAGATTTCTTGTGTGTTTAGTAGAGTTTGGGATAGGGATAGGGATAGAATGATCGGAGTAGTAAGATTGTTTTTGAAAGTATTGGTCTTGTGTGCTTGTTAGTTGGGTGCCATGGCTAAAAAAGAAGGATTTTTAGGCGTTCTTAGTAGTCAGAAAGGTTTGGAATGAGTCTGAGGGAGGAGGAATGGTAAGGAAGGTTTTTTTAGTAAAATATAAACATTTTATATATATGAAGAGGACCCTGAGCAGTGAGGTAAATTGCCTCGTTTCGGACATTGTGCACTTGCATACTTGATCCCTGCATATGTGACTTTCTGCATGCGAGGCTGTGGCGTTATAAGGGGACTTGAGGATGGGCGTTTTTGGCTTGAGGGCAGTGGAAGGCTTGGTCACCGTGCCCTGCTTTGTGACCGCAGTGGGGATTGCCTGCACATCCTCCCCATTCCACCGACCCGAATTGCCACAAACATTTGGCCTTCTGGGAGTTGTAGTCTCTCAACATTATTTGGACTACTACAGGTGTGCCTAATTGTCAGGGGGAGGAGCGGATCGCGCCAACACCACATCAGAGGCAGCGGGAATGAAACAACACGGATGAGAGCTCCCGGTGTTGGGTACTGAGGAAGGCACCACGCCGAAATGCATCTACCGCCACTGGGGCTGCCTGTCTGCCAATAAAACCCGTCTTTCTTGTCCCCCCCGGGCTCCTTCTTCTTTCTTTGGAGGAAGGTTTTCGTTTTTATATATATATATCTCACACACACAATGCTTCATGAAGATTTTTTGCTGTATGAAACCACACTATATAATTTTCCGTATGTACATCGAAGCAGCAATATTTGCATGATCTGCTGTCCATATTTTTCATGCCGTACATTTTTTATGGTTTCAAATAACTACATTTAACATATAAATACATACATATACACATGGCACTTATTGTAGTATTTAGTAGGAGGGATAATCCTCTATGTATGCACTTGTATGTACATAGAAATTGTACATTTGACATGGTCTGATATACACATGTATCTTGTGGTGTAACATATAATTTCCCTTATATAAATGTATCTTGCTTATAACAGGAGGTATAGTTCAAATTACAATGATTTATACTTGTAAAACAGGTCTTTTCAATACCATGAAAAGTAGAGATTGTCATAGCTGAGTATAATGTTGAGGTACATTTTTGAGTTGTGAGTGTAGTTGTCATGTGAGGAACAACCAGCTCTTGACTAATCATCTGATGTGGAGATGGTTGTCTGTGGGTCTTATGTTTGTGGGTAGGGAGTTCCATTGCTTGGCTGCTTGAGCAGAGATAGATGTTCCACCCAAGTTTCTGTCCTTGTATGTTGGAATTATGAGGCGAGAAGCCATTCTTGAGTTTAGGTTCCTTTGTTTTATGTATTTGTTGATTTTATTCCTGATGAAGATTGGTCCTTTGTCATGTATTGCTTTATGTGTGATACAAAGCGGCTTGGGGAGAAACTTCTGGCAGCTGGTAACCAGTGTAAGGCTCTCAAGACAGGGGATATGTGTGCCTGTGTCTTTGTGTAGGAGGAGTCTAGCGGCAGCGTTCTGAATTCTTTGTAGTCTTCTCATACTTGACAAAGTTGAGCAGTGATACAGACCATTAGTGTAGTCCAGTTTTGATAGGACAAGAGATTGTAGCTTGAACCTTGTGTGGAGTCCTGGGTGTGATAAGATGCGTCTCAGTCTTTTCATTGTGAAAAAGCTTGATTTGGTTACCATATTCAGTTGTGGATTCATTGAAAGTTTGGCATCCATGGTAAATCCAAGGTTTTTTACATCATTAGTTCTTTTTGGAAGTGGTCCATGATTTTCAGGCCAGGCGCAGAGAGGGTCGTAGGTTTTCCAGTCTCCACAAGTGAGTGTCTACGTTTTGAAGGCATTCAATTTGAGGTGCCTCCATGTCATCCATTAGTCAGTGGCCCAGAGGCAATCGAAGAGTTTTGATGTTTTAATGTCCTTTGGACTTTCCAATTTCAGAAGTAGCTGCGTGTTATCTACGTAGCTATAGCAGGTCATGTCAAACTCATTGATCAGATCTGGTAGGGATTTTATGTAGAAGATGAAACGCGTAGGTGTGATAAATAAATAAATCCAGTATTTATGAAGCGGCATCCCGGCGCTGGGGGCCATCGGGAAGATTAAGCGAGCTATTCCCCAGAGTCACATGGTGCTTGGCTGACCTGCTGCCGGTGACGTGGTTCGAACCGTGATCCCCAGCGTCCGGCGTCAGTCGCCCTGGCCGCTGCACCACACCGTGAGCCTCGAGCGACGCCTGCTTTAAAGTTGTATGGTTTAGAAGAGAACCATAGTTATTTATAGCATTTGTTCTGTTGTGTAGGTAGGACGTGATCCAAATGATAGCTGTGCCCTCTATTCCGGCTTTCTCAAGTCTTTGGATGAGCGAATAATGATCCACTGTGTCAAAGGCATCTGAAAGATCCATGAAAAGAAGAGCAGCAACTCTGTTCTGGTCCACTGTGTTGTTAGGGTCATCTCATATATATTTAAGTCATTATTTTTTTTTTATTTGCATTTCCATACTTTTCCTAACATTTCATTCTCAGGTGTATGCTTCTGCCATGTTTAAATAATGTGAGCACTAGAAATTCTTATTTAAACTTTAACTCGCTGTGTTTTAAGAAAGGTGCTCTCAAGTTCTTTCTCTCACTCTTAGTATAAACAACCAAGATATTCTCCCACCTTCTCTAATATCTTCTATCCAATGTTGCTTCCTCTACTCTGTTCATAAGATGCTCTCTTTAACCCGCTTCCTCATCCGATATGGGGCCCCTACAAACCCCAGTACCACCCACGCACACCGACATGAGCCCCCATGCCCGTACCCATGCACACACTGTAAGCGAAGCTACCTCCTTCACACTTATGGGTGTTCTCTCCTACCGTTTCGCTCCACTGATCATTAAAAAAATATATATTTTAGTTCAATAATAATCAAAGAAATAATTGTTCTCCCATTTTCAGCATGAGCTGATTTTAGGCAGAACATGTTAGATGTTATTACACTCTGCGATTAAAACCCTGTGAAGGATTGTCAGATTTGTGTAGAGGATTACATTAGACCAAACCTAACAGCACTGGCAGGACGGTTGCATGAATCACAGTGCTGGTCCTCAGAAGTCACGTACAGCTCTGGCACTGCGTCACTGGTGTGTTATGTGATACTTGGTTAGCGTCACCACTGCGTAATGTTTTGGTTAATCCCACAGAGGATTCCTCCTCAGTTTAGAAGAGCAGACCTTGGAGGAGGACAGCTTCTTTGCACAGAACTGAAGTAGAAATAGTAGAAAATGGGCAGTTTAACTTTTGGGGAAAGTTAAAGGTCTATTTATTGTGATGGAGTTCTTTATAGCTGCCTTCCATCACTTTTCCAAGCAGGAACCTCTGTGTCAAGTTTAAAAGATGGAAGGACAACACAAAATAAAAAATAAAATAAAACCTGGTCTGTAAAACTTTCTAATAAGGTACACCTTTAACCATTTTTCAAATAATTTGCAACTTTTACATTGAGGCATAACATTTCCTCTTTCAACATTGTGTGTACTAATGTGCCTGACATGACATGTTTGAGTACGCAGTCAACAAGCTAGCTTATGGGTTAACATGCCATCCTCATATATAAATACACGTGAGCCCCACATTCGAGTCAAGGAAGGGCAGTCTGTGCCTTTCCATAGATTTGCACCCTAGGGAATAAAATGAGTACAAGTGAGCTGGCGAATAATATCTTAGTTCAGCTCCTAGATAGTTCAACGTTTGCTTTTTTTTTTTTTGTTCTCAGAGAGGACCCATGCATGTTTTGAATTTACGCCAATATTTTGGGTCACACCTGGTAGATCTGCTTGGCCCCCAAAGTAAATGAACCCTTCTTGGAGAAAAAGAGAATTGCCTTGGGTCTCTCATTTCTTCTCAAAGCAAAAAAAGAGGGGGTGACTTGGAGCCAATAAAGGTCCAGTACCTGGGCTCCGAATGCAATAATGTGATGAACAAGGAGGATACTGTTCCTCTTAGAAAGGAAAAGAAGACAGCATGGTGGACGGGATACAAGGTAAAAATCACAAGGATTATTTGTTATTGGTGCCCTCACACATACCTAGGGATATCATGCTTCAACTTTGGGCGTGCTCCTCATAGAGCCGGCGCTGCAGTGCCCTACAGGCCCCTCGAAGGGTAGCTTTAGTGGCGATCCTTTTTTATCTTGCCATATGATGAGAGGTAAATGTGTGAGGGTGTCCTAGATCTGTGAGGGTGGAGTGATTGTGTATGCACAAGTGAAGGAGAATTAAAACTGCCTAAGACGTACCAGGTTGAATTTTAGTTCTCTTGACGGGATTAAAAGAACCTGTGAGATGAGTCCGGGCTACTAAAGGGATGAAATCTGCCCCGTGGCCTCAAATCTGTGGGTGTAGTCATGTCTGGTGTAGTCAGGACCATTCCTGGATCTACTCCTCTCTAATGGGGGACCAACAAGCGTTCTGGTCGAAAGTAAACCAATTCTTCAGCCCCAATGGGAGTACCCTTACATATGGGATCATTGAGGCTTCCTGGGCATACTTAGATGGTCTATATGGCACCCCTCCAATTTCATCTAGTGTTAACTGTATCCCCTCTACGAAGTTGCCTCTTTCCTGGTTTTCGGTGCAAAAAGTAAAGGTGGTAATTGTCAGATTAAACTATCAAGAGCTGAGGATCCCTATAATATCCCGGCAGTACTAATTAAGTCTGATAGTGCCTGGTGGGCAAGGATGCTTTCCCTCTTGTTCTACTGGATAGCCGCAACGGGTAACTATCCCCGGTCCTGGAAGGGGTCAATAATGAAACCCATCCTGAAAAAAGGGAATGGTTCAAACCCTTCATGTTATAGATTATTCAACCTTTTGGAAATCTCAGTGAAGGTATTCTCAAAGATTTTACTCTTGCGGCTGGATGAATGAGCTAATGAGCAGAAGATTATACCGACTGAGCACTGAGGTTTTTGGGAGAGCCACTCTACCATAGACCACTGTTTTGCTCTCTGAGCCCTCATACTGAAGGTCCTCGAAATAAATCAAAGGCTGTGCTGTTGTTTTATCTTTTTTCAAACAGCCTTCGATACTGTAGACAGGGGACTTATATTGGGGAAACTTGTGACGTGGAAGCTCCCAAATGACCTTCTTAGTTCACTACAAGCACAACATACGGTGAATTGGGCACAGGTCGAGCTGGATAAATCCGGCAGACTATCACAAAAAATTCCAGTTCAGAGCGGTCTTCGTCAAGGATGTGTATTAGCTCCCCTGCTATTTAGTTTATTTTTGGTGGACCTTGCAGCAGCCATAGAATTATTGCAAACACAACAATGATGGACAGAATGTGGATCAATGTCACACATTCACCCCAGTCCAAAGATCTGGGCCCAAATCCATCGTTTTTCCACTCCACACCACCCTGGGTTAGACAATGGCGATATGCAAATCAGCGCTGACCCTGTGCCCCATGGGAACAGTCCAGTCCGAACTACAAAAACCATGTCCTTCCCAGAACGGAAACAAGCATCCGAGGACCGGCCCGGTTTCGAGGTAACACCTCTCATCAGCCCGGCTAGCTTGATTCCAGTGGTGTGGAGTGCCTGGGACTCACGTCTGAGCATCCCCAGTACACTTAGAGCGGTAATTGCAAACACAACAATGATGGACAGAATGTGGATCAATGTCACACATTCACCCCAGTCCAAAGATCTGGGCCCAAATCCATCGTTTTTCCACTCCACACCACCCTGGGTTAGACAATGGCGATATGCAAATCAGCGCTGACCCTGTGCCCCATGGGAACAGTCCAGTCCGAACTACAAAAGCCATGTCCTTCCCAGAACGGAAACAAGCATCCGAGGACCGGCCCGGTTTCGAGGTAACACCTCTCATCAGCCCGGCTAGCTTGATTCCAGTGGTGTGGAGTGCCTGGGACTCACGTCTGAGCATCCCCAGTACACTTAGAGCGGTAATTGCAAACACAACAATGATGGACAGAATGTGGATCAATGTCACACATTCACCCCAGTCCAAAGATCTGGGCCCAAATCCATCGTTTTTCCACTCCACACCACCCTGGGTTAGACAATGGCGATATGCAAATCAGCGCTGACCCTGTGCCCCATGGGAACAGTTCAGTCCGAACTACAAAAGCCATGTCCTTCCCAGAACGGAAACAAGCATCCGAGGACCGGCCCGGTTTCGAGGTAACACCTCTCATCAGCCCGGCTAGCTTGATTCCAGTGGTGTGGAGTGCCTGGGACTCACGTCTGAGCATCCCCAGTACACTTAGAGCGGTAATTGCAAACACAACAATGATGGACAGAATGTGGATCAATGTCACACATTCACCCCAGTCCAAAGATCTGGGCCCAAATCCATCGTTTTTCCACTCCACACCACCCTGGGTTAGACAATGGCGATATGCAAATCCGCGCTGACCCTGTGCCCCATGGGAACAGTCCAGTCCGAACTACAAAAGCCATGTCCTTCCCAGAACGGAAACAAGCATCCGAGGACCGGCCCGGTTTCGAGGTAACACCTCTCATCAGCCCGGCTAGCTTGATTCCAGTGGTGTGGAGTGCCTGGGACTCACGTCTGAGCATCCCCAGTACACTTAGAGCGGTAATTGCAAACACAACAATGATGGACAGAATGTGGATCAATGTCACACATTCACCCCAGTCCAAAGATCTGGGCCCAAATCCATCGTTTTTCCACTCCACACCACCCTGGGTTAGATAGACAATGGCGATATGCAAATCAGCGCTGACCCTGTGCCCCATGGGAACAGTCCAGTCCGAACTACAAAAGCCATGTCCTTCCCAGAACGGAAACAAGCATCCGAGGACCGGCCCGGTTTCGAGGTTACACCTCTCATCAGCCCGGCTAGCTTGATTCCAGTGGTGTGGAGTGCCTGGGACTCACGTCTGAGCATCCCCAGTACACTTAGAGCGGTAATTGCAAACACAACAATGATGGACAGAATGTGGATCAATGTCACACATTCACCCCAGTCCAAAGATCTGGGCCCAAATCCATCGTTTTTCCACTCCACACCACCCTGGGTTAGACAATGGCGATATGCAAATCAGCGCTGACCCTGTGCCCCATGGGAACAGTCCAGTCCGAACTACAATTGCATTCATTCCACTCTAAGGTTTGAAACAGCACATTCCCTGTTTACTATATGCGGATGACTTAGTTCTGCTGGACTACACCCCCATTGGTCTGCAGAGAAAATTTTATTCCTTAGCATCATATAGTATACAGAACTCACTTTAATCTGAGAAAACTAAGGTGGTGCTATATGGGGAAAAAAGTGAATTAGTTAAAATGGTACTTGAATGCCCGGGAGGTGGATGTTGTGAATTTTTATAAATATGTAGGGCTGTCATTCAAATGGAATCTAAAATGAGATATTCAAATGGGGAGTGTTAAGCAGAGGCCCCTGCTGCAAGCCGGGTGCCTGGTTATGTTTAATTGGAATTATGGGGGTTTGACCTAATGAAAGCTTATGAAGGGAAAATACCTTCTTCAGGGTTGTACGGGACAGAGGTACTTGCTCTTGACCCCTCCTCTGATTGGGATCCCACAACGGCACAGTTCTTAGGAGACTCCTATCGCTACCACCAGGATCTACGGTTCCGGGTATATAAGAAGAGAATTGAACCTGGTTTCCTGGAACTCGCAGGCAACTTCCAGTGTGTTGAGATTCTTTAATAAGTTAACAGTTGAATTAAACCCCAAAGGTGCCTACATTTTTTTGGGAAGAAATTTGTGGTAGTGAATGAAGGTGGGCAAAAGATGCAAGGATGAGGATAGAAGATTTTGAAAAAATGCATTCCCTTTGGGGTATAATTATAAACTGGTCTCCATTTTCCAGTAAATTTGCTTTGAGAGATTCTGTGAGAAAAGCTGATGGCTCTCTGAACATGGCCTATTTGAGGAGGAAACCTTCCATTAGTTTCGCTTTGAATACACTTGGCCAGTACATGGTTTTCCCCTATTGGGCACAGATGCCCGACCCCAGATTACGAACGAAATGTTAAAAATGAGAGTAGGCACTGCTGGCATTGTGCGAGAGACATGGGCTGACCTCGGGTTATAAAATAAATTGGGCAAAATCGGTGCTCTACCTGATAAACGGCGCGCCACCGATTCTGTCTGCTGACTGTCCATTGCTAGTGGGAGACGTCTCTTTCAAGTATCTGGGGATCCATATTACGCGAGATCATGACACATTTCAGGAACTGAACTTGCGGCCCTTGCTCGGGAGACTGAAATCAGACGTGCGACACTGGAAAACTCTCCCCTTGACTATGCTAGGCAGGGCAGCACTGTTCAAGATGATGGCACTGCCCCGCTTCCTCTACGTCTTAGAAAATACACCGGCGACGGTTCCACCACCATTTTTCAGACAAGTTTCGGCTCAGCTGTCGGGCCTGTTATGGGGAAACAACCCAGCGAGAGTGGCACATCTGAAGTTGATCAGGGACTGGTATAGTGGAGGGATAGCCCTCCCAAACCTGGAACTGTACTATTGGGCGGCACACCTTAAGGTGATCAACCAATGGTTACATGGACCAAGTGATGACCCGGTGTTCATGGCGGATAGGCAGCAGCTAGGCACTGCCACCCTTTTGGCTCCGCTCTATAACAAAGGGATGATTAGAAAACTGAGAGGCCCCACTAGGCACACCGTGACAATATGGCATAAAGCCCAGACGCGACTGAAATGGGAGGGTGTGATTACGCGCATGACACCTTTATGGGACTCCAAAGTCTTGGGGAACCTAAGGAATAGCAAGGGCTTTGACCAATGGGACACCATAGGGATCTCCACGGTTGGGGACATGTGGACAAGGGATGGAGTGGTGCCATTTGAGACCCTCAGGGAACAATATGAGTTGAGAGTAACTGAGACATACCGATACATACAGATCCGGCACGCATTGATGGCGGCGTTAGAACCTGGTATGACGGTCCCGGAGTCGGCTCCGTTAGAAGACTGACTATTGACAGAATACATGGAGGCTAAGGCTACTTCTCTCACTTACCGTAAATTAATAAATAACATGCCCGACCCATTGCAAAAACTAAAAGAAACCTGGGAGGAGGAGCTTGGGGAATTGGATGAGGAGAGTTGGAATGCCGCTCTGGCATCGCCCAGGGAGGCCGGCATATCGACACGATTTCGGTTGGTACAGTTTAAAATACTGCACCGAGTCTATTATACGCGTATTATGCTACACAAAATACATAGAGCTGACCACCCACACTGCCTGAGACAATGCGGAGCGCAGGGTACACTATTTCACACTTTGTGGGATTGCCCTAACAGCATGGTTTACTGGCGGAGAATAACACGTACCATGGCTTAAACCTTACAAGTCCCCATCACACCTGACCCCAGGATCTGCCTACTAAATGTATGGGGCCCGAACAACTTGACGACATATGGGAGACAATGGGTGGTCATCGGCATGATGTTGGCGAAGCGCGACATAGCGCAGAAATGGGGTGCACTGGAAACACCTACCCTGACGCAATGGTGTAGGAACATGGACATGGTGATGATAACGGAGAGGGCGGTGTATCAACAAAGGTCTAACCCACGTAAATGGAATAAAATATGGCTCTCATGGAACACATATAGGGGGGATATATGCGAGCCGCTACAGGAAGAAGAAGACATGGATAGTGAGGGGGAAGAGGAAGACGTAGAGTAGGGGATGAAAGGGAGGAGAGATGATGCTTAGCGTGGGAACGCTCTACAATGAATAAGTCATCTTGACAAGGCCGCGGACTAAATAGGTCATAGTATGTTACACATATATTGTGGCGTGGTTCCTAAGTACTGTGATGATGACTATGATGGTCAATGCCAACTATCCAATCATTAAAGTTCTCAGTTACTAGTTAATGAAATAAAATGAAAGTTGCGATTTCGACTGACCGTGGCTGAATGTTGAAGCTACACTTAAGATTGTCTATGGATGTACTCATGATAACAAATATGCAACAATAAAAACAAGTTTAAAAAAAAAAATGAGAGTAGGGTGTAACCTCTTTGTCTTGTCCCGGAAATGGGGTAGTGTTGTTTGGGACAGTAATAGATTTTGTACATGCTCAATGAATGTCAAATGCTGTTTGTCTCATGCTTGTGAACTGTTTTTTTTTTACATTTCTGCTCGTATTAAGTTTTTCAGACCCTCGTTTTTAAAATATCAAACATTTCAAAGGCAGGAAGTGTTGAGGTTGTTGTCTGAAATGTGTTACTTCGATGTGGCAGTTGGAATTGCACGTTATAATTAGGTATCAAACTGAATTTTAAGAATGGGTTTGATTAGGATATGCTGCTATGGTGGATTTGGGGTGCTAGATGTTTTTATACTGTATAGTTGCTCCATTATTTTAGTATGTTTTATGGACAATTGTCCTAATTAACTTTTGCTTGAACTGGAACTATTGACGATGGGCACCTTTGTACAAAGACTTACAAGAAGACCCCTGGTTGCAATAGCCTTCTGCTTTTTGATAGCAAGCATCCCAAAGCCCTCTGGGAGAACCTGCCGTTTGGACAGTTTCTCCGACTCCGAAGAAATTGCAGCTGTTTGGAATATTAAGATGCACAAGCCAAGGCACTCGGTAAGAACCTGTCTTCTAGAAATGATCCTACTAGAGGCATCACACGAGCTCCGAAAAGGGCACGGAACAACCACTGGGAGGCCCTTCTGTTTGGAGCGAGGAGTGGTCAATTATTCTTGACTCTTGCTTCGCTGCAAACATTTGAAAACAGTGCCCTTTTGCATTTTATAAAGAAACTATGAAACCTAATGATCCTCCATTGCAGCTGTGATTCCAGTGCATGCATCAGAGAAGTACTTCTCCATCCTGGTAGTTTGAAAAGTGTCAGAAAACATGGATTTCTAAACTCGAAAAACATGGCAATCTAGCACACATTTGTTAGCGTTACCAATGTTGCAGTTAGTCTGCGTTCATAGGCTGCGCACCGGTTACATTCATTTTGTTTCCTCTTCATTTTGGGTTTAAATTTAAATTATTGAGCAACTTAGCATAGAAAACATACAGAACCATCAGTCTCAAATTGGTCATCCAGTAGATACCTATCCATCAAAAACTGTTGACAGAGAGAAAGTCAAATCCCCCATCCTTGTTCCAAAATAGGCTAGATATTTGGAAATGAGGAGGAGGTGGCTTAGAAAGGGAGGAAGGGTGCAAATCAGCAGCCACCATAAGGTTAAAGATTCATCCCTCAGGCTCAGCGTTGGGTGAAAAATAACATCACTTTGGCCACAAACAAATGTTCTTTGCATCTGGAGTCTGTGTCTGGAGTCCAAATATTTGTGGGAAGTCTGAGCCTCTTTGAAGACAAGATAGACTGAGCACGGAGCCTGTCAAGTGACTACAGAGAAGCAGTGATGTACAACCCAGGTAGCTCTTTTAATGCACTGGGGATTGTCTTTTTCACTGGGTTACTGGACTAACGTCAAGAAAGTTTCTAGTTTTAAATGCTCTAAAAGCTAAATCCCTCAATTTGATCACAGTGTGAGTAACGGACTCCCCCTTTAAAGAGTACCGCAAGATTAACTCGCCACCAAGAACCCTTGCCCCTGGTCCACTCCTAGGAAGACACTGGAATTTTTGGAACTCCCATCACGATTATCGAATCAGTCCTGAGAAACTTAAGAAAAATCGCGGGGACCTCAACCTCCGCGAATGGTAGAAATCTACACATGGATCCTGGTTGACGTCATCCTATTTTCAGTGTTTTCAGTCTTGCTCTCCAAGCCTGCCATGGCCGCCACAGGTCCATCTTTAAAGGTTTAATTTATTTGCACCATTTTGTGAGAGAAGTGAGACCTTACTTGTGCTGGCATAACTTTCTCATCGTGTTACCTGACCAGATATATTCCATGCACGCTTTAATGCCAGCTGTTCAAGGTAATATTCTCTCTAATTCCAGATATTCTTTGGTCTATCTTAACCACTTTGGCACTGGAGTCTTTTAATATATAAATAGGGGATATCTTTCTTCTGGTTTCGTGAATCCTCTTCCTCCCTGTGCACCTCAGACCAGTTTCATACAGTGGGCTGTCGTTGTCAGAAAAACTTTTATCCATCTTCCACTACATTGCTTTTTGCTTCTTTAGACTGCAAGATTTGTTAGGACTATAGTCCATCCATCGAATCCATTTCAGAAGGGATGTCCTGCCTCTGTGTCCGTTCACAGCACTCCTCACATCAACTGCAATTCTGAATTGGAATGCCAAATATGGCCAATCAGCCCAGAGTTCCCTCCTTGGTCATGCCCCCACTACTTCACCTTGCCACACCGTTTGTCTGCCTGAAATCAGTTCTTTTGGTGTGGGTCATTGGATCTGGTTTCCAAGCCTCCTACTTTGTGTGGATGAGAGTGCCCGATGTCTCCATCGGCCGCCCCATTGTTGCTGCAGTAGCCGTCCCATAGCCCTAGCTACAATCTTGAAAGTGTGATCAAGAATCAGACCGTTGTAGCACTAGCACTTATTTTCTTACAAAAGCTAGCATGCTTTCATAATTGTTCATCCGCAGAAAAAATAACTAAAAGGAGTGAGGAACAGGAATAAAGGGACAAGAGATGGACAAAAGATTGGGAGAACAATTAAAAAGTTTGCTACGTAATCAGAGTACAATATCACTAAGATGAACTTTCACACTTGAATGGTACCTCCAACGTTTGAGTCTTATTCACTATCCTTCATTTACCCATCAAAGAAAGAAAGTGTTGAAAGATAATTGTCACAACCTTTAAAAAAAATCTTCTATTGTGATGCTTGCACTGTTACCGGTATATAAATATATGTATTTTCACATAAATGTTAAAGATTACTTTCTAATGAATCAACAAAATTACAGGAGCCTTAAAACTTACAAACCATCATACAAACACAAGGAAGAATTGGAGGGAGGGTTAAAGTGACACAAACCAACAGGTTGAGTGAACAAATACGTCACAATATAAACCCTTAATGCAAGAGAGAAGCAGCAATAGTTTATACATAGTCTTATAACAAGATTACCTGCACAGTCTGTATTCTGTGATTACGAGTTATTTCTTGCATAATGAAAATAACACACGGCCCATAGAATACCACACCCAGTTCTTTTTTTTCTTTTTTTCTCCCCTTCCTTGGGAAATAACCTGACCAAATCTGCATACAAAGTATTCTATTTCTTCCAAGCTGGACTCTGTACCTTTCCTTGACTTATCAACGTTTTGACGGTTTGAAACCCTGTCTGAACTTAAGGTGACGTGCCAAGGGGTAGGTGCAGGCATGGCCATTCCCAAGTCTGTTCCAGGCTCTCTAGCAACAGGCCTGTTTCACATAGAAATTCTGCTGGTCACAGAGTCTTGGCTCCTGGCGCTCCGATTGTTAGCTCATCTGCTCCTTATGACATTGTGCATTCTTTCACTGCCCGGTAGCACAGGGCACAGTGACGGCGGCCAGCTCATACCCTGCATACAGTGCGGTGCTTGTAGAGGACCAGGCTCGAGGGGTAGGCATTGTTGTGTCTCAATTCATGGCATTTGAGACATGATCTGGACCCAAGACGCAGACGGTTCTAGAAGTAACAGTGTTGGGGTGAGGGAGGCTTCTACTGTTTCCAGAAGTTTGGCTAGGGCATCTGCATTGCATTGAAATGGGCGAAGGGTCCTTTTTCATTCTTAACAAAGCTGTTCTCAAAAATAATTAAACTCTCAACCTTGCAAGAAACTTATTTTTAGATTGATGTCTGGTTGGGGTTTGAGCCATGAGCCAGCTAGAGCTCGTCTGAATGAGATTATCTGTTTTTGTTTATTCTATTTACCATAGCATTTGTATCCAAAGAGCTTAACAAACAATTAAGAAAAGGTACATTAATGACATGATACAAAAGACAGAAACGAAAAAACAATGTCCTGATTTAACTAGACCTGTCGCACTGTTAAATGTTAAGCGCTCTGATACCCACGGGTCTTGTTCGCGCTATACAAAACTTTCTAATAAATAAATAAATAAATAAATAATAAATGATCACACTTACCGGCTTGAGAAGCCTAGAAATCATGTTGGATAACTGTACTATGCAAGCGATTATGGTTTTATGTATGCTGTTGAGTTCTTTTCATATAGGGAGTTCTGATTTGAACCGAAATGTGTTAATAGAAGACTTGCAATAGCAAATAATCTCCTCTCGCTTGAATTCTGCCACAGTTATATATTCTTTAAATAGAAAAATTTACTTGGCAGTGGTGTGCTCAGGAAATCTCCACAGGCGGCACACATTTTTGAAGACGTTATCCTCCTAAGGGGCCATAGATTTGAGTCATAAATGATTTAGAGGTTTCCCACTTTTTACTAGTATGCAGTGGAGACATATAGAATGTGGTCCGTCAAATGGGATGACAGTTCCTAGTATAAGAATCTCAGCCTTAAAAATGTTCAAACACAAATGGCGGTAGTGCGTTTATCTTTGGACCCAATATTGTTAGGCCTTCTAGGATGAGCTGAGGATTTGCATGAGCTTTGTATATTCTGTGCATCTGGGAATAGTAGGCATGCATGTGATCATTTATGTTGCAGCTATGAAAGATGTTGGGTAGGGGTAACATGTGGAAATTGAAGAGGGCCAGTGACGGTGACAACTCTTGTGGGACCTTTAGGAGATGATAGCACTCCCAGTTCTGATATGAATCGCATATCTTTTATCTTTATTTAATTAAGTAAACTATATTGACAAAGAATAAGTATCATGTCACTCACTTACCACTGTTCTTGGCACCTTCAACATTTAGAGTGAGTGGCGAGCACTGCCTTGTATGGTCTGTCTAATGTCCTACGTTTTGGATTTAGAATTGTGAATTTTCCAAGTTTGAGATTTGCTTCCAGTGTTCCCTGCTGCATGTGCGCACTCTTTTCATATGTTCTTCAGCCGTATGGCTCACAGTTTGGGGAAGAGCTCCATCTGCGCAGAGCAACTGGTCCGATAATTCCAGGGATGTTTTTTCAATTCCCTACTCCAGAGAATTGAACTCGTAACGTTTAGGACTGGAGATACCACTTGGAAACTATATCACCTTTCCTGGTATCTCCACCCCTTAATTCAAAGTATATTATAATGAGGGGCTAGGTGTGCATTTCTCCAGTCACTGCCGGATACATCTATGGTATAGGTCCCACCCTTAACTGAGTTTCTGGTGTGCCACGTTGTTTTGAGCTGGCCAGAAAATGTGGGTATATATGCGTTCATCCTGAGGCAATGTTTCAACTGCAGAGGCCTTGCCTTTTTTTCCTACACCCAGCTCAGGATTTCATTAGTGTCCTTTAGTTCTTTCTTCCCTTATCTGCTTTGTTATAATGCATTTTCCATTCCATTTAGGCCATGTAGGTGTCTTGCCACCATATTGTTACCTCAAATTAATGATTCTGCACGAGGTCTTGAGTGCAAGCCTCCTAGGGTATGTATTCTGTCGTTACATGCCAGTGTCTCACCAGTCCTTCGTGTTGTGTCCATAATTTCAATAAGTATCCGAGTATCATCTATTTTATTTCTAAACTACAATGTTCCTTCAAATTATGTTTTTTTAAGGACCTTTTTTTCTCAAAATTATTTTTCTTCTGATAACGTCAGCCGTATTTTTGAATGCATAAATGTTTGAAAAAATAAGTTTCTGGGAAAGGCAAAAGTTAACTTACTGGGTATTGCCATTAACAATAGAAAGTCTTGTAAGGTGGGTATCGCCAGCGACCAGATAAAAGCTACAATTCCCTTAAGTTGCGATTCTTAGGTGTTGACCTTTTTTCTGACACTCAACCCTCTCCCCGCATTATGAACACATTTAATTTTGTTGTATGAAAGTGGGAATTCATTTTCTAAAAAAGTGTAAATTAAAATTGCCACAGTAAAATGTGCACCCGATTTTTAAGAATTGTTTTAAATGTACTTCTAGTATTTCATGTTCCAATAAGCTCACTTGACCGCTTCTTCGATATATACTATTTAATCTAATTTTTTTTTTTCTACTTCTAGGGTTTCAAGCCAAGCTCAGGGACGGTACAGGAGTTGAATTTTCGAAGCAGCAAAAATGTTTGGGGTTATTTTAGTGTTGCCGCTGCTGGAGGGCTACATGAGTTTGCCGATTCCCAGTTTGGCCACTGTTTCTCCTGGGGAGAGAATCGTGAGGAAGCAATCTCGTTAGTATAACCCTCACTTATGAACTTAATTTTAAAAATAATCAATTGTCTCTGTGGTGCATTAAATGATTTTAAAACATTGTAACACGAATTTTACAAGTTAACCATCAGTCTACGCTTTTATAACATTTCTAGTGACATAAGTGTCTCCATTATTACTTGCCATTCTTGGCTCCTTCTTTCTCTGTATGAGGAAATTGCCAGGAAGTGATAAAAATCAGCTTATTTTAACATACTTTGTCATTTTATTTGATATTCCAACATGTCTCCATCTATTTCGCCAATGCTGACCTCTACTTGTGTTTCGCCCCTTTTGCCAGTCCAGTTAAATGTATTTATGTGTAGAATCGGTGTAGCTAGAAATATCTCGCGACACTCGGTAAAAACAATATTTCAAAGTTCTAAGATGTCTCACTAGGCCAGTATTATTTTACTAAAATAGATATGTAGGTGTGACTAAAACCGTTTAATCTAGAAACAAGAGAATGGTCCGGGATATATGCAGGTTACCTCCTAAAAGTAGCATAATATAACAAAGATGTCACGTAATTAATTGCGAAAAAGAGAGTGAGACAGGGAAGAATTTCTTATTTGGATGAGATGGAGGAATTACATAAAATGTATTTCTGTACATCTGATAACGAAGCATAGAGACGTGTGTGCAGTTCTTCATTAAACAATAGAAATGAAAATTAGGTTTGTTTCTTCCTCTTAAATATATGTATGAAACATAAACAAAGAGCTGACCAAAAAAGAGGTCCGGTATACAAAACGAACAAAGAAGGCCCGACGAGAGAAACCTTATGAGAATAATTAAGATATCCACTATCGCCAGTTTTATAATCAGGAATGAAGTAATCAGTCAAAGTGCAAGATGCAACGATTCAAATGGTGATGTTTAAAAATATCTATTTATGCGTGTATCTATCTGCCATGAAGACGGCTTAAAGGCAGTGAATTATTGTCTAAGACGAAATCGGTGTGGTATTTGCCTCCTTCTAAAATGTTACTTCAAATTATGAATTTTGTGTTAACTTATAATTAGTTTGTTTTGGCAATCAGTTCCGTCTTCAGTTTTGCAAAAAAGAACAATTGATGGACAGAACGCAGAGCAATGTCATACATTCACCCCAGTACAGAGATCTGGGCCTAAATCCATTTTTTTTTTGCACACCATGCCATTCCAGTTTGGACCCAGCATATGCAAATCAGTTTTGACCCTGTGCCTCATGGGAACAGTCCAGCCCGAACTGCCAGGCCAGGTCCTCCCTGGACTGGAAACAAGCATCCTAGGACCGGTTTCGGGCTTTCAGCCAGGATAGCTTGACTCCCGTCAGTGGCATGTAGAGCATGGGACCCACGTCTGGGCATAACCGTCCCACTTGGGGTGATAATTGCAATAAGAACAATTGATGAACAGAATGCAGAGCAATTCAGTTTCGCAGCACTGCCATCAGTAGGTTTGCCTTTTCGCATTCTGATATTATGATGAGTTGGTGGCATTAAGAATCCTCTTGGAAAACTGAAGGTGACCAGTATAATACTGTATGTAGTTAGTTGGCTGAGATTCATAGATGACATATTTGTAAAGTGGAAAGGAGAGAAAAAATTGTTTCCAATATGTGCAATATTTGAATAACATTGATGACATTTGTTTAAACTATGACTTCGAGTCAAGTGGAAATTGTCTTCCTGGATGCATTGATTAAGATTGGCAAGAACAGGAGAATAACTTCCACTAACAGAAGAGACAGTGCTGTATATGCTGTTCTCCATGCCACTTCCTGCCACCCCAGATCTTTAATTAGAAGTTAATTATGGGCAATAGTCACGATGAAGAAATATTTGTAACACCAACAATGGATTCATGATGAAAGAGACTAACTGCAACTAAAAGGTTTTTGCAATGTGACGATAAATGGACTATTTTGGCAGAAACATTTAAGCGAGCTAAAAAGCATGCAAGAAGGAGCTCCTTGCTTTTTCCAAGGCTTGAATATGCTACCTCAAGAAAGAAACAGCAGCCTAAATGAGAAAATATTCAGAATGAAATCAAATGTATAACTTAATATAGTGTACAGAACTAGCAAATTCGAAAAATATTAACTAAATATTGTAATTTATATATACACAAAAAATATATAGATGTCCTAATGTCAGCATAACTGCTTTTTGTAAATGACCTAATTTCAGCGATATAACCAAGTCACATTATTCTCCATAGATAGAATTGTCCACTTCAACCTGGTGGCCACCTCTTCCGCTTGGCTTCTTTACCTGTGGTCACTGCAAATAATATGAACATGGCAGTAAAACGATGAAGTTTTTTTGCCAATGATTGTAATTTAAAACGAACACTTTGGATTAATCAGTTTATTAATCGTTTTAAGAACTTTATACTGTATCTAATCTGTTCTTGTCCCAAATCATACGTAAACTGCACTATTATATAACGAAACTAAAAGTAGAAAAATATTTCAGGGCGATTGAGTATAAAAGTAGGCCCTTGCTGAACTCGTGCATTTGGAACATAATGGTGAGATTACAGGTATTATATTTTTGGGAATTGAACATGTACAAAGTAGAGTCAGTCATTGAGAAAGAAAAAAGTTGTTGAGACAAAGAGGGATAAAATTAATTTTCTTATTAAAAAGCTTATACTTGGTAGGCATAAACACATTCTAGCCTTGTATTCCTCGCAAAATACTGGTTTTATGAAAGAATAATTGTTTTATAAATGATCAGTAGGTGGAGTATTTGAGCTAAAAACAAATTTAGATTTTTTTTCTCAATAGTATTGTGTATTCTGACGCGCTTCTCGTCTATTCTGATGCTGTTGTGTTATTGTTATTGTTATGTAATTTTATAAAGCGCGCAGCTGCCCCAGCAAAGGGGCGTCCCGGCGCTGAAAGCGGGCTCAGGAATGCAACAGGACTAGCCCACAGGGAACAAATGGGTTTAATTGCCTTACGGCTTACGGAAAGAAAGTAGGCCATCCAAGCGGCGGGTCTGAGCTTGGAGAGAATTCCACAGTTGATGCACTTCTCAGATGTGATTATTGACGCAATTAGTGATTAATCTGAACTTGGGGTTTCTTTGGTTTTGATTGATTATGTGTTATGAATGACTCGAATTGATTGGAAGATCTAAATTTGAAATGCTTGATAATATGTTATTGCGCTATCTTTATTATATATACCCTCTCCTGAAAAACCTTGAGGACAGGAGAATATTGTCTCCCGGACGTGTCGGTTTAGAGCGAGAGGATAAACTGAAATCTGTTACGACTTTGACTCTTAGGAGCAGTTGAACCGTGGTTGGATTTGAAAGACTATTATCCGGGGCTGTTTTTAAACATCACCTTCTGCACAATCGTTTTTTAGGGCGAGGCCTCCGCCCACGTAAGTGGGAGGAGTTTCGAGATCCAAATGTTAAAGAAGAGAAAAAAAAAGTATCTCCTAGGGCTTTGGCGAGACAAATTCCACACATTCCTTAGTGTGTTCTGTCATCTGGCCAGTGATTCGTCTTCGTTGTGGTGTCGTTTTAATAGGCTTGAAGTGATAGGGTAAATGTAGTTTTCCTCCGCCATGTTGGGCATTTTTCGTTCGTGTGCGCGCAAAGAAGTACATTAATTATAATTAGGAGCTGTCAGGGTGCCTCCGTAAGTGAATCCAGATGGCCGGGCGCGTTCACCATTCAGCAGCGCTCAGCGCGCAGCTGCTGCATGCCAGGCCGGGAAAGGGCTTCATTAGCCTCACTCATCCGGCGCTGAGACAGGCCCCCTCCCTCATCTGTATCGGCGAAACAGGACAGATGCAATAAAGAGTGCCTAGGAGCTGGCTAGATGCACCATGGAGCGCTTCGAATTGGGTAAAAGATGCCCGTTTCAAAGCAGCCACATGCAACTTAACATACTTACAAGCGGGCGTGTGTGTGTTAGAAACCAACTAATGTTAAACCATGTGTCCGCTATCACTCACTCTCTTCTCTCCACTACTGAACAGACAGAATAAGAGGGCCACTCTGGTCAGTCACTCATGAGTGACACTAAACTCTTCCCACAAGACCTCTGCAAATTATTGCGATCAAGCACTTCCTCACAGATGGTACCCGTTCGGTAAAGCGCTTTGGCGACGCGTCAGAGGCATGAAGCTCTATATAAGCACAATTAACATTACAGTTGCAGAGATATAAAATCGTCAGGTTTCACCCAATAGTTGAGAAAACTACACCATAAATAACAAATTACATGATGTTTGTTATATGTTTTACATAGCAAACATTTTCAGGGCTCGGATTGTGCATGGCTCTAAGAGCCAAGCCAGAGCCTGAGCTTGGCTGTCCCTGTTAACTTGTTTCCTCTCTCACCTCTAACCCCAAAACCCATTTTAAATTTTAAAGACGGTGAAAACAACATTTCGACATGCTGACGTTGAGATTGATGGAGCACTTAACAGGTGCCTTCTCCGTGGCCTCTTCTGCCGTGATTGGGTGGGCCAAAGTTCACATTTGGGTGGGCCTGGCCCCTGTTTTGGCTCCTCGTAACCATGGGCAGAAGGAGACACTGGCTGAAGAACCATTAACTCACTGATGTACTCGACCAGCGTTCAACCCTGTTGCCTCGTGAATATACAAAGATTGCAGCAACATTAACCAACTGAGCTATCTTACCCGGATACGAGGGTGTGATCTGCAAATTAAACACGGAGCTTAGAGAATGTACAGTCGCTCACCTAGGTTTGTCCATTGGATTCTTCCGTGAGACCTGCAGGCTACACCCATACCTCAGCAGCAGGAGCATTAACCCTCAGGACTGTTTTACCAGCTAGTGCGCTTCCATTTGTTTTCGGGCATAGCCGCCTGCGTGTGATGGGACTACGGGCAGTGCAGAGTGCAGAATCAGAGTGCAGAATCAGAGTGCAGAATCAGAGTGCAGAATCAGAGTGCAGTTTGAGAGTGCAGAGTGCAGATTGAGAGTGGAGAGTGCAGATTGAGAGTGCAGATTGAGAGTGCAGATTGAGAGTGCAGTGTGAGAGTGCAGTTTGAGAGTGTAGTTTGAGAGTGCAGTATGAGAGTTGAGAGTGCAGATTGAGAGTGCAGATTGAGAGTGCAGATTGAGAGTGCAGTTTGAGAGTGCAGTTTGAGAGTGCAGAGTGCAGTTTGAGAGTGGAGAGTGCAGATAGAGAGTGCAGATAGAGTGCAGATAGAGAGTGCAGATAGAGAGTGCAGATAGAGAGTGCAGATAGAGAGTGCAGATAGAGAGTGCAGATAGAGAGTGCAGATAGAGAGTGCAGATAGAGAGTGCAGATAGAGAGTGCAGATAGAGAGTGCAGATAGAGAGTGCAGATTGAGAGTGCAGATTGAGAGTGCAGTTTGAGAGTGCAGTATGAGACTTGAGAGTGCAGATTGAGAGTGCAGATTGATAGTGCAGATTGAGAGTGCAGAATCAGAGTGCAGATTGCAGTTTGAGAGTGCAGTTTGAGAGTGCAGAGTGCAGTTTGAGAGTGGAGAGTGCAGTTTGAGAGTGCAGTTTGAGAGTGCAGTTTGAGAGTGCAGTTTGAGAGTGCAGTTTGAGAGTGCAGTTTGAGAGTGCAGTTTGAGAGTGCAGTTTGAGAGTGCAGTTTGAGAGTGCAGTTTGAGAGTGCAGTTTGAGAGTGTAGTTTGAGAGTGCAGTATGAGAGTTGAGAGTGCAGTTTGAGAGTGCAGTTTGAGAGTGCAGTATGAGACTTGAGTGCAGATTGAGAGTGCAGATTGATAGTGTAGATTGAGAGTGCAGAATCAGAGTGCAGAGTGCAGAGTGCAGATTGAGAGTGCAGTTTGAGAGTGCAGAGTGCAGATTGAGAGTGCAGATTGAGAGTGCAGTTTGAGAGTGCAGATTGAGAGTGCAGATTGAGAGTGCAGAGTGGCAGTGAGTGCAGACTGAGTGCAGAGTGACAGTGAGTGCAGACTGAGTGCAGAGTGACAGTGAGTGCAGACTGAGTGCAGAGTGACAGTGAGTGCAGAGTGACAGTGAGTGCAGAGTGACAGTGAGTGCAGAGTGACAGTGAGTGCAGAGTGAGTGCAGAGTGACAGTGAGTGCAGAGTGACAGTGAGTGCAGAGTGACAGCGAGTGCAGAGTGACAGCGAGTGCAGAGTGACAGCGAGTGCAGAGTGACAGCGAGTGCAGAGTGACAGCGAGTGCAGAGTGACAGCGAGTGCAGAGTGACAGTGACAGCAGAGTGACAGTGAGTGCAGAGTGACAGTGAGTGCAGAGTGACAGTGAGTGCAGAGTGACAGCAGAGTGACAGTGAGTGAAGAGTGACAGTGAGTGCAGAGTGACAGTGAGTGCAGAGTGACAGTGAGTGCAGAGTGACAGTGAGTGCAGAGTGACAGTGAGTGCAGAGTGACAGTGAGTGCAGAGTGACAGTGAGTGCAGAGTGACAGTGAGTGCAGAGTGACAGTGAGAGCAGAGTGACAGTGAGGGCAGAGTGACAGTGAGGGCAGAGTGACAGTGAGGGCAGAGTGACAGTGAGGGCAGAGTGACAGTGAGGGCAGAGTGACAGTGAGGGCAGAGTGACAGTGAGGGCAGAGTGACAGCGAGTGCAGAGTGACAGCGAGTGCAGAGTGACAGCGAGTGCAGAGTGACAGCGAGTGCAGAGTGACAGCGAGTGCAGAGTGACAGCGAGTGCAGAGTGACAGCGAGTGCAGAGTGACAGCGAGTGCAGAGTGACAGCAGAGTGACAGCAGAGTGACAGCAGAGTGACAGCAGAGTGACAGCAGAGTGCAGAGTGACAGCGAGTGCAGAGTGACAGCGAGTGCAGAGTGACAGCGAGTGCAGAGTGACAGCGAGTGCAGAGTGACAGCGAGGGCAGAGTGAGGGCAGAGTGAGGGCAGAGTGACTGTAGAGTGAGTGCAGAGTGACTAGAGTGACTGTAGAGTGAGGGCAGAGTGACTGTAGAGTGACTGTAGAGTGACTGTAGAGTGAGTGCAGAGTGACTGTAGAGTGACTGTAGAGTGAGTGCAGAGTGACTGTAGAGTGAGTGCAGAGTGAGTGCAGAGTGAGTGCAGAGTGACAGCAGAGTGACAGCAAAGTGACAGTGAGTGCAGAGTGACAGCGAGTGCAGAGTGACAGCGAGTGCAGAGTGACAGCGAGTGCAGAGTGACAGCGAGTGCAGAGTGACAGCGAGTGCAGAGTGACAGCGAGTGCAGAGTGACAGCGAGTGCAGAGTGACAGCGAGTGCAGAGTGACAGCGAGTGCAGAGTGACAGCGAGTGCAGAGTGACAGCGAGTGCAGAGTGACAGCGAGTGCAGAGTGACAGCGAGTGCAGAGTGACAGCGAGGGCAGAGTGACAGCGAGGGCAGAGTGACAGCGAGGGCAGAGTGACAGTGAGGGCAGAGTGACAGTAGAGTGACTGTAGAGTGAGTGCAGAGTGACTGTAGAGTGAGTGCAGAGTGACAGTGAGTGCAGAGTGACAGTGAGTGCAGAGTGACAGTGAGTGCAGAGTGACAGTGAGTGCAGAGTGACAGCAGAGTGACAGCAGAGTGACAGTGAGTGCAGAGTGACAGCAGAGTGACAGCGAGTGCAGAGTGACAGCGAGTGCAGAGTGACAGCGAGTGCAGAGTGACAGCGAGTGCAGAGTGACAGCGAGTGCAGAGTGACAGCGAGTGCAGAGTGACAGCGAGTGCAGAGTGACAGCGAGTGCAGAGTGACAGTGAGTGCAGAGTGACAGCAGAGTGACAGCGAGTGCAGAGTGACAGCGAGTGCAGAGTGACAGCGAGTGCAGAGTGACAGCGAGTGCAGAGTGACAGCGAGGGCAGAGTGACAGCGAGGGCAGAGTGACAGCGAGGGCAGAGTGACAGCGAGGGCAGAGTGACAGCAGAGTGACAGTAGAGTGACAGTGAGTGCAGAGTGACAGTGAGTGCAGAGTGAGTGCAGAGTGACAGCAGAGTGCAGAGTGACAGCAGAGTGCAGAGTGACAGCAGAGTGCAGAGTGACAGCAGAGTGCAGAGTGACAGCAGAGTGCAGAGTGAGTGCAGAGTGACAGTGAGTGCAGAGTGACAGTGAGTGCAGAGTGAGTGCAGAGTGAGTGCAGAGTGACAGTGAGTGCAGAGTGACAGTGAGTGCAGAGTGACAGTGAGTGCAGAGTGACAGTGAGTGCAGAGTGACAGTGAGGGCAGAGTGACAGTGAGGGCAGAGTGACAGTGAGGGCAGAGTGACAGTGAGGGCAGAGTGACAGTAGAGTGACTGCAGAGTGAGTGCAGAGTGAGTGCAGAGTGAGTGCAGAGTGAGTGCAGAGTGAGTGCAGAGTGAGTGCAGAGTGACTGTAGAGTGAGTGCAGAGTGACAGTGAGTGCAGAGTGACAGTGAGTGCAGAGTGAGTGCATAGTGACAGTGAGTGCAGAGTGACAGCAGAGTGACAGTGAGTGCAGAGTGACAGTGAGTGCAGAGTGAGTGCAGAGTGACTGTAGAGTGAGTGCAGAGTGACTGAGTGCAGAGTGAGTGCAGAGTGACTGAGTGCAGAGTGACTGAGTGCAGAGTGACAGTGAGTGCAGAGTGACAGCGAGTGCAGAGTGACAGCGAGTGCAGAGTGACAGCGAGTGCAGAGTGACAGCGAGTGCAGAGTGACAGCGAGTGCAGAGTGACAGCGAGTGCAGAGTGACAGCGAGTGCAGAGTGACAGCGAGTGCAGAGTGACAGCGAGTGCAGAGTGACAGCGAGTGCAGAGTGACAGCGAGTGCAGAGTGACAGCGAGTGCAGAGTGACAGCGAGTGCAGAGTGACAGCGAGTGCAGAGTGACAGCGAGTGCAGAGTGACAGCGAGTGCAGAGTGACAGCGAGTGCAGAGTGACAGCGAGTGCAGAGTGACAGCGAGTGCAGAGTGACAGCGAGTGCAGAGTGACAGCGAGTGCAGAGTGACAGCGAGTGCAGAGTGACAGCGAGTGCAGAGTGACAGCGAGTGCAGAGTGACAGCGAGTGCAGAGTGACAGCGAGTGCAGAGTGACAGTGAGGGCAGAGTGACAGTAGAGTGACTGTAGAGTGACAGTAGAGTGAGTGCAGAGTGAGTGCAGAGTGACTGTAGAGTGAGTGCAGAGTGACTGTAGAGTGAGTGCAGAGTGACAGTGAGTGCAGAGTGACAGTGAGTGCAGAGTGACAGCGAGTGCAGAGTGACAGCGAGTGCAGAGTGACAGCGAGTGCAGAGTGACAGTGAGTGCAGAGTGACAGTGAGTGCAGAGTGACAGTGAGTGCAGAGTGACAGTGAGTGCAGAGTGACAGTGAGTGCAGAGTGACAGTGAGTGCAGAGTGACAGTGAGTGCAGAGTGACAGTGAGTGCAGAGTGACAGTGAGTGCAGAGTGACAGTGAGTGCAGAGTGACAGCAGAGTGACAGCAGAGTGACAGCGAGTGCAGAGTGACAGCGAGTGCAGAGTGACAGCGAGTGCAGAGTGACAGCGAGGGCAGAGTGACAGCGAGGGCAGAGTGACAGCGAGGGCAGAGTGACAGTAGAGTGACAGTAGAGTGACAGTAGAGTGACAGTGAGTGCAGAGTGACAGTGAGTGCAGAGTGAGTGCAGAGTGACAGCAGAGTGCAGAGTGACAGCAGAGTGCAGAGTGAGTGCAGAGTGACAGTGAGTGCAGAGTGACAGTGAGTGCAGAGTGACAGTGAGTGCAGAGTGAGTGCAGAGTGAGTGCAGAGTGACAGTGAGTGCAGAGTGACAGTGAGTGCAGAGTGACAGTGAGTGCAGAGTGACAGTGAGTGCAGAGTGACAGTGAGTGCAGAGTGACAGTGAGGGCAGAGTGACAGTGAGGGCAGAGTGACAGTGAGGGCAGAGTGACAGTGAGGGCAGAGTGACAGTAGAGTGACTGTAGAGTGAGTGCAGAGTGAGTGCAGAGTGAGTGCAGAGTGAGTGCAGAGTGAGTGCAGAGTGAGTGCAGAGTGAGTGCAGAGTGACAGTGAGTGCAGAGTGACAGTGAGTGCAGAGTGAGTGCAGAGTGAGTGCAGAGTGAGTGCAGAGTGAGTGCAGAGTGAGTGCAGAGTGACAGTGAGTGCAGAGTGACAGTGAGTGCAGAGTGAGTGCAGAGTGAGTGCAGAGTGACAGTGAGTGCAGAGTGACAGTGAGTGCAGAGTGACAGTGAGTGCAGAGTGACAGTGAGTGCAGAGTGACAGTGAGGGCAGAGTGACAGTGAGGGCAGAGTGACAGTGAGGGCAGAGTGACAGTAGAGTGACAGTAGAGTGAGTGCAGAGTGAGTGCAGAGTGAGTGCAGAGTGAGTGCAGAGTGAGTGCAGAGTGAGTGCAGAGTGAGTGCAGAGTGACAGTGAGTGCAGAGTGACAGTGAGTGCAGAGTGACAGTGAGTGCAGAGTGACAGTGAGTGCAGAGTGACAGTGAGTGCAGAGTGACAGTGAGTGCAGAGTGACAGTGAGTGCAGAGTGACAGTGGAGTGACTGTAGAGTGAGTGCAGAGTGACTGTAGAGTGAGTGCAGAGTGAGTGCAGAGTGACTGTAGAGTGAGTGCAGAGTGACAGTGAGTGCAGAGTGACAGTGAGTGCAGAGTGACAGTGAGTGCAGAGTGAGTGCATAGTGACAGTGAGTGCAGAGTGAGTGCATAGTGACAGTGAGTGCAGAGTGACAGCAGAGTGACAGTGAGTGCAGAGTGACAGTGAGTGCAGAGTGACAGCGAGTGCAGAGTGAGTGCAGAGTGACTGAGTGCAGAGTGACTGAGTGCAGAGTGACTGAGTGCAGAGTGACTGAGTGCAGAGTGACTGAGTGCAGAGTGACTGTGAGTGCAGAGTGACTGTGAGTGCAGAGTGACTGTGAGTGCAGAGTGACAGTGAGTGCAGAGTGACAGTGAGTGCAGAGTGACAGTGAGTGCAGAGTGACAGTGAGTGCAGAGTGACAGTGAGTGCAGAGTGACAGTGAGTGCAGAGTGACAGTGAGTGCAGAGTGACAGTGAGTGCAGAGTGACAGTGAGTGCAGAGTGACAGTGAGTGCAGAGTGACAGTGAGTGCAGAGTGACAGTGAGGGCAGAGTGACAGTGAGGGCAGAGTGACAGTGAGGGCAGAGTGACAGTGAGGGCAGAGTGACAGTAGAGTGACAGTAGAGTGACTGCAGAGTGAGTGCAGAGTGAGTGCAGAGTGAGTGCAGAGTGAGTGCAGAGTGAGTGCAGAGTGACAGTGAGTGCAGAGTGACAGTGAGTGCAGAGTGACAGTGAGTGCAGAGTGACAGTGAGGGCAGAGTGACAGTGAGGGCAGAGTGACAGTGAGGGCAGAGTGACAGTGAGGGCAGAGTGACAGTAGAGTGACTGTAGAGTGAGTGCAGAGTGACTGTAGAGTGAGTGCAGAGTGACTGTAGAGTGAGTGCAGAGTGACAGTGAGTGCAGAGTGACAGTGAGTGCAGAGTGACAGTGAGTGCAGAGTGAGTGCATAGTGACAGTGAGTGCAGAGTGAGTGCATAGTGACAGTGAGTGCAGAGTGACAGCAGAGTGACAGTGAGTGCAGAGTGACAGTGAGTGCAGAGTGACAGCGAGTGCAGAGTGAGTGCAGAGTGACTGAGTGCAGAGTGACTGAGTGCAGAGTGACTGTGAGTGCAGAGTGACTGTGAGTGCAGAGTGACAGTGAGTGCAGAGTGACAGTGAGTGCAGAGTGACAGCAGAGTGACAGTGAGTGCAGAGTGACAGTGAGTGCAGAGTGACAGTGAGTGCAGAGTGACAGCGAGTGCAGAGTGACAGCGAGTGCAGAGTGACAGCGAGTGCAGAGTGACAGCGAGTGCAGAGTGACAGCGAGTGCAGAGTGACAGCGAGTGCAGAGTGACAGCGAGTGCAGAGTGACAGCGAGTGCAGAGTGACAGCGAGTGCAGAGTGACAGCGAGTGCAGAGTGACAGCGAGTGCAGAGTGACAGCGAGTGCAGAGTGACAGCGAGTGCAGAGTGACAGCGAGTGCAGAGTGACAGCGAGGGCAGAGTGACAGCGAGGGCAGAGTGACAGCAGAGTGACAGTGAGTGCAGAGTGACAGTGAGTGCAGAGTGACAGTGAGTGCAGAGTGACAGCGAGGGCAGAGTGACAGCGAGGGCAGAGTGACAGCAGAGTGACAGTGAGTGCAGAGTGACAGTGAGTGCAGAGTGACAGCGAGTGCAGAGTGACAGCGAGTGCAGAGTGACAGCGAGTGCAGAGTGACAGCGAGGGCAGAGTGACAGCGAGGGCAGAGTGACAGCGAGTGCAGAGTGACAGCAGAGTGACAGCGAGTGCAGAGTGACAGCAGAGTGACAGCGAGTGCAGAGTGACAGTGAGTGCAGAGTGACAGTGAGTGCAGAGTGACAGTGAGTGCAGAGTGACAGTGAGTGCAGAGTGACAGTGAGTGCAGAGTGACAGCGAGTGCAGAGTGACAGCGAGTGCAGAGTGACAGCGAGTGCAGAGTGACAGCGAGTGCAGAGTGACAGCGAGTGCAGAGTGACAGCGAGTGCAGAGTGACAGCGAGTGCAGAGTGACAGCGAGTGCAGAGTGACAGCGAGTGCAGAGTGACAGCGAGTGCAGAGTGACAGCGAGTGCAGAGTGACAGTAGAGTGACAGTGAGTGCAGAGTGACAGTGAGTGCAGAGTGAGTGCAGAGTGACAGTGAGTGCAGAGTGAGTGCAGAGTGACAGTGAGTGCAGAGTGACAGTGAGTGCAGAGTGACAGTGAGTGCAGAGTGACAGTGAGGGCAGAGTGACAGTAGAGTGACTGTAGAGTGACTGTAGAGTGAGTGCAGAGTGACTGTAGAGTGAGTGCAGAGTGACTGTAGAGTGAGTGCAGAGTGACAGTGAGTGCAGAGTGACAGTGAGTGCAGAGTGACAGTGAGTGCAGAGTGACAGTGAGTGCAGAGTGACAGTGAGTGCAGAGTGACAGTGAGTGCAGAGTGACAGTGAGGGCAGAGTGACAGTAGAGTGACTGTAGAGTGACTGTAGAGTGAGTGCAGAGTGACTGTAGAGTGAGTGCAGAGTGACAGTGAGTGCAGAGTGACAGTGAGTGCAGAGTGACAGTGAGTGCAGAGTGACAGTGAGTGCAGAGTGACAGTGAGTGCAGAGTGACAGTGAGTGCAGAGTGACAGTGAGTGCAGAGTGACAGTGAGTGCAGAGTGACAGTGAGTGCAGAGTGACAGTGAGGGCAGAGTGACAGTGAGGGCAGAGTGACTGTAGAGTGAGTGCAGAGTGACTGTAGAGTGAGTGCAGAGTGAGTGCAGAGTGACAGTGAGTGCAGAGTGACAGTGAGTGCAGAGTGAGTGCAGAGTGACAGTGAGTGCAGAGTGACAGTGAGTGCAGAGTGACAGTGAGTGCAGAGTGACAGTGAGTGCAGAGTGACAGTGAGTGCAGAGTGACAGTGAGTGCAGAGTGACAGTGAGTGCAGAGTGACAGTGAGTGCAGAGTGACAGTGAGTGCAGAGTGACAGTGAGTGCAGAGTGACAGTGAGTGCAGAGTGACAGTGAGTGCAGAGTGACAGTGAGTGCAGAGTGACAGCAGAGTGACAGTGAGTGCAGAGTGACAGTGAGTGCAGAGTGACAGCAGAGTGACAGTGAGTGCAGAGTGACAGTGAGTGCAGAGTGACAGTGAGTGCAGAGTGACAGTGAGTGCAGAGTGACAGTGAGTGCAGAGTGACAGTGAGTGCAGAGTGAGTGCAGAGTGACAGTGAGTGCAGAGTGACAGTGAGTGCAGAGTGACAGTGAGTGCAGAGTGACAGTGAGTGCAGAGTGACAGTGAGTGCAGAGTGACAGTGAGTGCAGAGTGACAGTGAGTGCAGAGTGACAGTGAGTGCAGAGTGACAGTGAGTGCAGAGTGACAGTGAGTGCAGAGTGACAGTGAGTGCAGAGTGACAGCAGAGTGACAGTGAGTGCAGAGTGACAGTGAGTGCAGAGTGACAGTGAGTGCAGAGTGACAGTGAGTGCAGAGTGACAGTGAGTGCAGAGTGACAGTGAGTGCAGAGTGACTGTGAGTGCAGAGTGACTGTGAGTGCAGAGTGACTGTGAGTGCAGAGTGACAGTGAGTGCAGAGTGACAGCAGAGTGACAGTGAGTGCAGAGTGACTGTGAGTGCAGAGTGACTGTGAGTGCAGAGTGACAGTGAGTGCAGAGTGACAGCAGAGTGACAGTGAGTGCAGAGTGACAGTGAGTGCAGAGTGACAGCAGAGTGACAGTGAGTGCAGAGTGACAGTGAGTGCAGAGTGACAGTGAGTGCAGAGTGACAGCAGAGTGACAGTGAGTGCAGAGTGACAGTGAGTGCAGAGTGACAGTGAGTGCAGAGTGAGTGCAGAGTGACAGTGAGTGCAGAGTGGGTGCAGAGTGAGTGCAGAGTGAGTGCAGAGTGAGTGCAGAGTGAGTGCAGAGTGAGTGCAGAGTGAGTGCAGAGTGACAGTGAGTGCAGAGTGACAGTGAGTGCAGAGTGACAGTGAGTGCAGAGTGACAGTGAGTGCAGAGTGACAGTGAGTGCAGAGTGACAGTGAGTGCAGAGTGACAGTGAGTGCAGAGTGACAGTGAGTGCAGAGTGACAGTGAGTGCAGAGTGACAGTGAGTGCAGAGTGACAGTGAGTGCAGAGTGACTGAGTGCAGAGTGACAGTGAGTGCAGAGTGACAGTGAGTGCAGAGTGACAGTGAGTGCAGAGTGACAGTGAGTGCAGAGTGACAGTGAGTGCAGAGTGACAGTGAGTGCAGAGTGACAATGAGTGCAGAGTGACAGCAGAGTGACAGTGAGGGCAGAGTGACAGTGAGGGCAGAGTGACTGTAGAGTGAGTGCAGAGTGAGTGCAGAGTGACAGTGAGTGCAGAGTGAGTGCAGAGTGACAGTGAGTGCAGAGTGAGTGCAGAGTGACAGTGAGTGCAGAGTGAGTGCAGAGTGACAGTGAGTGCAGAGTGAGTGCAGAGTGACAGTGAGTGCAGAGTGACAGTGAGTGCAGAGTGACAGTGAGTGCAGAGTGACAGTGAGTGCAGAGTGACAGTGAGTGCAGAGTGAGTGCAGAGTGACAGTGAGTGACAGTGAGTGCAGAGTGACAGTGAGTGCAGAGTGACAGTGAGTGCAGAGTGACAGTGAGTGCAGAGTGACAGTGAGTGCAGAGTGACAGTGAGTGCAGAGTGACAGTGAGTGCAGAGTGAGTGCAGAGTGACAGTGAGTGCAGAGTGACAGTGAGTGCAGAGTGACAGTGAGTGCAGAGTGACAGTGAGTGCAGAGTGACAGTGAGTGCAGAGTGACAGTGAGTGCAGAGTGACAGTGAGTGCAGAGTGACAGTGAGTGCAGAGTGAGTGCAGAGTGACAGTGAGTGCAGAGTGACAGTGAGTGCAGAGTGACAGTGAGTGCAGAGTGACAGTGAGTGCAGAGTGACAGTGAGTGCAGAGTGACAGTGAGTGCAGAGTGACAGTGAGTGCAGAGTGACAGTGAGTGCAGAGTGACAGTGAGTGCAGAGTGACAGTGAGTGCAGAGTGACAGTGAGTGCAGAGTGACAGCAGAGTGACAGTGAGTGCAGAGTGACAGCAGAGTGACAGTGAGTGCAGAGTGACAGCAGAGTGACAGTGAGTGCAGAGTGACAGCAGAGTGACAGTGAGTGCAGAGTGACAGTGAGTGCAGAGTGACAGTGAGTGCAGAGTGACAGTGAGTGCAGAGTGACAGTGAGTGCAGAGTGACAGTGAGTGCAGAGTGACAGTGAGTGCAGAGTGACAGTGAGTGCAGAGTGACAGTGAGTGCAGAGTGACAGCAGAGTGACAGTGAGTGCAGAGTGACAGTGAGTGCAGAGTGACAGTGAGTGCAGAGTGACAGTGAGTGCAGAGTGACAGTAGAGTGCAGAGTGACAGTGAGTGCAGAGTGACAGTGAGTGCAGAGTGACAGTGAGTGCAGAGTGACAGTGAGTGCAGAGTGACAGTGAGTGCAGAGTGACAGTGAGTGCAGAGTGACAGTGAGTGCAGAGTGACAGCAGAGTGACAGCAGAGTGAGTGCAGAGTGACAGCAGAGTGACAGCAGAGTGAGTGCAGAGTGAGTGCAGAGTGAGTGCAGAGTGAGTGCAGAGTGAGTGCAGAGTGAGTGCAGAGTGAGTGCAGAGTGAGTGCAGAGTGACAGTGAGTGCAGAGTGACAGTGAGTGCAGAGTGACAGTGAGTGCAGAGTGACAGTGAGTGCAGAGTGACAGTGAGTGCAGAGTGACAGTGAGTGCAGAGTGACAGTGAGTGCAGAGTGACAGTGAGTGCAGAGTGAGTGCAGAGTGACAGTGAGTGCAGAGTGACAGTGAGTGCAGAGTGACAGTGAGTGCAGAGTGACAGTGAGTGCAGAGTGACAGTGAGTGCAGAGTGACAGTGAGTGCAGAGTGACAGTGAGTGCAGAGTGACAGTGAGTGCAGAGTGACAGTGAGTGCAGAGTGAGTGCAGAGTGACAGTGAGTGCAGAGTGACAGTGAGTGCAGAGTGACAGTGAGTGCAGAGTGACAGTGAGTGCAGAGTGACAGTGAGTGCAGAGTGACAGTGAGTGCAGAGTGACAGTGAGTGCAGAGTGACAGTGAGTGCAGAGTGACAGTGAGTGCAGAGTGACAGTGAGTGCAGAGTGACAGCAGAGTGACAGTGAGTGCAGAGTGACAGCAGAGTGACAGTGAGTGCAGAGTGACAGCAGAGTGACAGTGAGTGCAGAGTGACAGCAGAGTGACAGTGAGTGCAGAGTGACAGTGAGTGCAGAGTGACAGCAGAGTGACAGTGAGTGCAGAGTGACAGTGAGTGCAGAGTGACAGTGAGTGCAGAGTGACAGTGAGTGCAGAGTGACAGTGAGTGCAGAGTGACAGTGAGTGCAGAGTGACAGTGAGTGCAGAGTGACAGTGAGTGCAGAGTGACAGTGAGTGCAGAGTGACAGCAGAGTGACAGTGAGTGCAGAGTGACAGTGAGTGCAGAGTGACAGTGAGTGCAGAGTGACAGTGAGTGCAGAGTGACAGTAGAGTGCAGAGTGACAGTGAGTGCAGAGTGACAGTGAGTGCAGAGTGACAGTGAGTGCAGAGTGACAGTGAGTGCAGAGTGACAGTGAGTGCAGAGTGACAGTGAGTGCAGAGTGACAGCAGAGTGACAGCAGAGTGAGTGCAGAGTGAGTGCAGAGTGACAGCAGAGTGACAGCAGAGTGACAGCAGAGTGAGTGCAGAGTGAGTGCAGAGTGAGTGCAGAGTGAGTGCAGAGTGAGTGCAGAGTGAGTGCAGAGTGAGTGCAGAGTGACAGTGAGTGCAGAGTGACAGTGAGTGCAGAGTGAGTGCAGAGTGAGTGCAGAGTGAGTGCAGAGTGAGTGCAGAGTGAGTGCAGAGTGAGTGCAGAGTGAGTGCAGAGTGAGTGCAGAGTGAGTGCAGAGTGAGTGCAGAGTGAGTGCAGAGTGACAGTGAGTGCAGAGTGACAGTGAGTGCAGAGTGACAGTGAGTGCAGAGTGACAGTGAGTGCAGAGTGACAGTGAGTGCAGAGTGACAGTGAGTGCAGAGTGACAGTGAGTGCAGAGTGACAGTGAGTGCAGAGTGACAGTGAGTGCAGAGTGACAGTGAGTGCAGAGTGACAGTGAGTGCAGAGTGACAGTGAGTGCAGAGTGACAGTGAGTGCAGAGTGACAGCAGAGTGACAGTGAGTGCAGAGTGACAGTGAGTGCAGAGTGACAGCAGAGTGACAGTGAGTGCAGAGTGACAGCAGAGTGACAGTGAGTGCAGAGTGACAGCAGAGTGACAGTGAGTGCAGAGTGACAGCAGAGTGACAGTGAGTGCAGAGTGACAGCAGAGTGACAGTGAGTGCAGAGTGACAGCAGAGTGACAGTGAGTGCAGAGTGACAGTGAGTGCAGAGTGACAGTGAGTGCAGAGTGACAGTGAGTGCAGAGTGACAGTGAGTGCAGAGTGACAGTGAGTGCAGAGTGACAGTGAGTGCAGAGTGACAGTGAGTGCAGAGTGACAGTGAGTGCAGAGTGACAGTGAGTGCAGAGTGACAGTGAGTGCAGAGTGACAGTGAGTGCAGAGTGACAGTGAGTGCAGAGTGACAGTGAGTGCAGAGTGACAGCAGAGTGACAGTGAGTGCAGAGTGACAGCAGAGTGACAGTGAGTGCAGAGTGACAGCAGAGTGACAGTGAGTGCAGAGTGACAGCAGAGTGACAGTGAGTGCAGAGTGACAGTGAGTGCAGAGTGACAGTGAGTGCAGAGTGACAGTGAGTGCAGAGTGACAGTGAGTGCAGAGTGAGTGCAGAGTGAGTGCAGAGTGAGTGCAGAGTGAGTGCAGAGTGAGTGCAGAGTGAGTGCAGAGTGAGTGCAGAGTGAGTGCAGAGTGAGTGCAGAGTGAGTGCAGAGTGCAGAGTGAGTGCAGAGTGACAGTGAGTGCAGAGTGACAGTGAGTGCAGAGTGACAGTGAGTGCAGAGTGACAGTGAGTGCAGAGTGACAGTGAGTGCAGAGTGACAGTGAGTGCAGAGTGACAGTGAGTGCAGAGTGACAGTGAGTGCAGAGTGACAGTGAGTGCAGAGTGACAGTGAGTGCAGAGTGACAGTGAGTGCAGAGTGACAGTGAGTGCAGAGTGACAGTGAGTGCAGAGTGACAGCAGAGTGCAGAGTGACAGCAGAGTGACAGCAGAGTGACAGTGGGTGCAGAGTGACAGTGGGTGCAGAGTGACAGTGAGTGCAGAGTGACAGTGAGTGCAGAGTGACAGTGAGTGCAGAGTGACAGTGAGTGCAGAGTGACAGTGAGTGCAGAGTGACAGTGAGTGCAGAGTGACAGTGAGTGCAGAGTGACAGTGGGTGCAGAGTGACAGCAGAGTGACAGTGGGTGCAGAGTGACAGTGGGTGCAGAGTGACAGTGGGTGCAGAGTGACAGTGGGTGCAGAGTGACAGTGGGTGCAGAGTGACAGTGGGTGCAGAGTGACAGTGGGTGCAGAGTGACAGTGAGTGCAGAGTGACAGTGAGTGCAGAGTGACAGTGAGTGCAGAGTGACAGTGAGTGCAGAGTGACAGTGAGTGCAGAGTGACAGTGAGTGCAGAGTGACAGTGAGTGCAGAGTGACAGTGAGTGCAGAGTGACAGTGAGTGCAGAGTGACAGTGAGTGCAGAGTGACAGTGAGTGCAGAGTGACAGTGAGTGCAGAGTGACAGTGAGTGCAGAGTGACAGTGAGTGCAGAGTGACAGTGAGTGCAGAGTGACAGTGAGTGCAGAGTGACAGTGAGTGCAGAGTGACTGCAGAGACAGTGTGTCAGGGTGCACATTGTGTGAGTGTGCAGAATGAGTGTGCAGGGTAAACAGTGTGTGACTATGCAGGGTGACATTGGGAGTGTGCGGGTGAGCAGTGTGTGAATGTGTAGGGGCAGTGTGTGAGTGTGCAGAAAACACCACACACACATACACCACACACACATAACGCACACACAAACCACACACCTCAGTCTCTCAACACCACACACTTGTCACCACTCAACACAACACACTCACTCCCCAGGCTCACCCCCACAGACTCACCACCACACACTCACCAGCACACAGAAAACAACACACACAACAACACACCCCCAGCCGTCAATGAATGCTTTCACCATGCACAAACACCAACAACCATCATCCATCTGTGCACGCTTTTACCAAGCACACACCCACCAGCCGTCAGTGCACCCTTCCACCAGGCACACACACCTCCAGCCGGCAGTGCACTTTTCCACCAAGCAATCGCAGTATGGTACACTTTACTTTTAAACATATTCATATAAAGCACAGCATGCCACCATTGGTAAAATTACAATTCAACCAAGATACTTCCACTACACACCACATGCACACACTCCATAACACATGGCAAAAAGACATTGGCATTTACAATGCCATTAGCTCAAACTCAAATAAATCCGAGCCCGATTGCATTTCTAATGCTTGTTGTTTTATGCAGAAACAAACCGCTAGGCGGGGCATGGGAAAACCAGGTACCATTAGGAAACTAGTCCGTAGCAGGCCAGGTTGCATCGTACCTGGGATTGTATTTTCAAATTGTTACTGTCCCAATAGTCAGTGTGGCAGGGGGCGGGGGCTTAAATGGAGCAGGAAGAGTAACCCTCGTACCATTGTGGGTACTTTGCGGGTGGAAAGTGGGGGTCACAATGCTGCAACGCTTGGGAATCCCCCACCCCGAGACCATAAACCTTCCTCCAGCGGCCCCATGTTTTCTTGAATTTCCGGGGCACCCTCTGGCAGTGTACACCACCCTTTCAGCTCCCATGCCAACCTCCGTCCCAGCAATCCATTGTTCTTTAGTGGGCGACTCCTCGCCCCTGTGGTCACGCGCAGGGGTGAAGGGCAGATATCGCAATCTCGTGAACCCACGATCCTGCCTTAAACAGTATCGATTTGTTCCAGTTGACCCTGTATCAGTAGTTGCCTCCAAACATCTCCAGCCTGTCAAGCAAAAGGTCTTTATGGATCCGCCTTGCGACAAACATGAGGACGTCTTCTGCATACAGCGACACCCTCTCGTTCTGCCACGGTTCAGGTTCCTCGTCTGTCTCTCTGAATATCAACCCTTCTTCCTTAGCAAATTAGTTTCAAACGGACCTGTGTATACTCGCATAGTTTTCTCAGGATATATTATTCAAGGCTACTTTCAGTTTGTGTCTCCTTGTTTCTGTATATACACATTACCAAGTCGACGATACCAAGTGTGTAGCAGTGGTTAGATCAGTTTCCATTGAAAAGCTGTTTCACTGTACTTAATGGCATTATCGCTGTTTGACAAACGTAAAAAAACCTATGAAAAGAGGTATCCGGTTTGGTGTTGTCATTGTAAGTTTCATGCAGATCAAGGGGGTAAGTAGTGTGTTGAAGGGATTTGAAAAAAGTAACTTTTCCTATTTTAACTCCCATAGATTTGGTATAAATCCGTTCAGTAGTTTAAGCAGTGCTTTAAATGGGCCGGTACTGCCCGGTATGGAGTACCAGCACATTTATATTTTGAGAGGGAGAGTACCGGCACTTTTCAGGAGCGACGTAATACTTTTAATTGGAGAGTACCAGCACTTCTCAGAAACAAGCAGGTACTCTGCTACAGAGTACATGCACTTCTAGTTTTCCATTTCAAGCACTGAGTTTAAGAGAAACTGGCATTACAAATGTATGTTTAAAGTTCAGGTAGTTTGGATTTTGTATACCCTCATAAAAGCAGAGAAATGCATTGACTAAACTGCAGTTAGTGAAATTATGTCTAGCATTGGTTATAACATCTTATATGTTTAACGAAAACCTCTGAAATTCACTTAAAACATGTAAGTTATTGTTACAAAAGAAAAGACTTGATAAAAATCGTCAGTTTTTCAACAGCAATTAGGTCAATTGTCACATCTCAAGATCTCCGAGCCTAAACATCGTCGGCATTGCCACATGAATGTCTTTATTGGACAAACACCACATCTGTATGTTGTGTCTTGGATCTGACTTTGGCCCCTCTACCTGCAACTGTTTCCCCTCAGTGAACTCAAAGACCATTAGGGATTAGGGTGCCAAATTGTTTTTGGCTAGGACATTTAGGGATAGCTCATAGCTTTAGCTGTCCCTTTCCTCATGTAAATAGCCTGTCAGGGACAGGCCCCTGAAGGTATCTTCCTGGAGAAGTCACAAAAAAGCCTCAAAGGAAATTGAACAAGTCATCTTCTTTCTTGAGGAAACTATCCTGCTCACTGAGCTGTTCGGACTCTTCTCTGCAATTTTCCTTGATGACCGGCTTATGATTTTCAAAAGTGAAGCTGAAGTTTTGGTCTCCTGTTGCCGACCCACCTCAAGCCAAGGCCATTCGATGGGTCATGCTTGAGATCTTTGGGATGACTTATCAACCCTTAAGTGAGTATAAATTCCTAGGCAGTTGAGGTATTGAAAAACAAGTGACTTAAAATGACAGCGAAAAGAAAATTAAGAACCATATAAAAACAACCATAGTTTTAATGAACATAGTTAAAAATCATATAGAATACTGGACATCAGAAACTATATGATGAAAATACAATAAATTAAAAATACATACAGTTTATACACATGTTACTCATAAAACAGAAACACACTGGGAAAAAACAAATTTTTCTACAGTTGTCTAAGGTATTCAAATTCAGTGGCGAAATGGACTCCATCTTTTCGCTGTCATTTTAAGTCACTTGTTTTTCAATACCTCAACTGCCTAGGAATTTATACTCACATATTGTAATCCCTGCCCTAGGAGTTTCCGACTATTGTTCAGGGGGTCCTTGTTTTTTTCAATCCTCCAATCAACCCTTAAGCCACTCTCCAAATGGGATTCTGATTCCACAGGTTTTGTGATTCATGTGGCACCGGTCCTGATACCACCCCTCCACATAATATAGGACCAGGCTGACAGTTCTGACGAGCAGCTTGCCCTTTCACCCTAAGATGAATATTTCTTATCACCTTTCGGTCCACATTCTGAAAAAAGACTATCTGCATTTCCCATCAGTAGATCCTCTTACCGATGGGCAGTACACCCCAATCATTACATACTCCGCGATAACAGGTGGGTGATGCAGCTGGCATGGAAACCCCCCTAGAGAGAGCCTCTGGTCACTAGTACTGGTAAAAATGTGGACAGATGGGGACCTAATTTTCACCCTAAATGTTGAGCTCTTCCCACAGTCTAACTGTTAATGCTGAGTTGGAATAGTGTAGCTGGTGGTGGCAGGTGAAATACCACCAAGCATGTGTTTGTGAGAGCACTGGTATAAACCTTTTGGCTATCCCATGCACACCTTCCCTTAGCGAGCTGCTGCCTTCCCGGGGATGGCAGGGGACCCGTCAGCCTGCGTGGAAGGGAACTTGATAAGGGTATCGCTGTCTGACCGTAATATTTATGTGGAGATGGTTGGGATGCTTCAAATGCCAAACATCTACTTTCTCGTGGAAGCGTTTGGACTCTTTTTAGTATGCCTCGATAAACCTCTAGTTTCCTGGTATTATGAGGGCTAGCTATTGCAATGTAATGTCTTCAAAGAATGTGAATCTGTTGGTGATGGAAGGGACAAGTACATTTGATATGTTTGCCCAGGTCCATAAGGTTTTCCTTAACCAACTTGCCAGCGTGAACACGGAAAATAGGCTGTGACCTACGCATTTCCCATCACTTATCTTAAGATAATGATCACCGGGGTAACAGTCAAGACTGCCAGTAATGCATTCTATTTGAATGTGGTTTACTGAACACCTTTCTCTGAAAAATACGTGCATGGCACTCAGACACAAGAAATATCTTCTGTTATTACAAAAGCCTTTGTTAATATGTTAAAGCCTTGTTTTGTGCAGAGTATTTGAATAAGTGTAATTGCAGCTATAAAGCCGATGATCATTCAAATAAAAGCTGTGCATATAAAAACAATAGAAATTGGGAACATCTTTGTGTAGGAGATGGCAAGACAATCTTTAGATGAAATATATGATGAATCCCTTATTTTCTAACCCTAGCTAATTTCTACTTAAGCACCCAAAATCAAGCTAGAATTATGAGCTTCCTAAATGGCGCAGTACAAATATTTGCTCATAATGCCAAATGTTCCCATTCTCCAGACTGGTCAGAGAGGGAAAGCTAATCTTATTTTGTGATGTGGGTGTTCTTTCAAGATGTAGTGTCATTGTGCGACCATGACTCAGACTGTTATGCGATAGATACTCCTTTTGGAATGCCTGAAGTTCCACTTTCCATAAAAGTATCTCGCTTAGACCTTCTATAATATTTCTCAACATTATTATGCCAAAAGCAAGCCTTGTGATTTGTGATGCAAGGTTTGAATAGTCGCTCGTGAATTCCCTTTCACGTTTGTCAGTATTATATTGATCTTTAGTTACTGCATGTTGCAACAGTATTAAAAATTATAATTTGTTGACAAAGTGCGGACATATATCTTTATGCTATCACATCATCTTCTTAAAAAGAGCTTTGTGTAACATATAAACCATAAAGCAGAAACGCTGTGCTGTGTATTCAGTTATCTGACTTCATAAAAGTAATGCCAAGTTTCAGTAGGATTTGTACCTCCATAATTTACTGTGCATGAACGGATATGGAGCACGTACAGTCATTGGTATCAGGGTTATATTTGAATGCTCTTCCACGAATAAACCACAATTGTTACAAACAATAGAATGCCAGCACATATTAATTTGAGCTGTTTATTTTGAAGGAATATGGTGGTAGCACTGAAAGAGTTATCAATCCGTGGAGACTTCAGAACGACAGTCGAGTACCTCATCAAGTTGCTGGAAACTGAAAGCTTTCAGAACAACGAGACAGACACTGGGTGGCTGGATCACCTCATAGCAGAGAAAGTACAGGTAGGAATATTCAAAGGGATGTTGTCTTGTTTGTAAGCTTACCCAGTAAATAAGTACTCCACTGCAAATTGCCCTTTTAAGCTTTCTTGGGTAATAAGAAAGGGAGAAATGAATAAAATGTTCTAACATTCAGTATATATTTTGTGGATACCTTGCTGTAGTGTAATTGGAATGCATTTTATACATAGTATCTACTTTATTTGTTGCGTCTCTGCTGATAAAATACACGGGTAAGCTACCAAATTTAATTATTGTGAGCTATCCCTTTAGTGTTTTTTTTTGTCGCATGCTTTTATAAGTTAATGTGTAATTAAATTCACTTTTAACTTTTATTTTTAGGCTGAAAAGCCAGATACCATACTTGGTGTGGTATGTGGGTCTTTAAATGTGGCAGATGCACTCTTCAGAACTTGTATGACTGATTTCCTACATTCTCTTGAAAGGTATGGTCGTTGTCATTAAATCTAAGAATGCATATAAACAAGTGCTTATGGGCATATAAGAAGTGCACAACATGCTTATGTTTTAACATGGTGTTTGGAAAAAATATTGTTTATAATGAAGCATTATCATGAAGTTCCAAGGTTCGTGAAAAATTGTGCATGATTATATTTAAGAGATTACAAACAGCAAGAGCAACCCATATGCCTAAATGAACCTGGGTATATCATTATATAAGGTACAGTGGTTTGCACAAGTCTTAGACAATGATACATTTTACACAGTAAAATCATTGGAAGCAGTAAAGGCATAATCACAAGATTGCATCCAATTTTTTACCGCAAAAATCAAATATACAGCAGATTTTTTGATCAAGTAAGTGCAGTTTTTCAAGGACTGGTGTACTAACGGATAGAGAAGTGTGAATCTGAAAGAGACACATTAGTGATAGATTCCTTACCTTAGAATATCCCCAGGCGTCAGACTGGATCCGGAAATTTTTGCGTCGCTATACCCCTGCGCGTCGGTAGGCGTCGTCCGCGGCTCCGCGTCCGTCGTCGGCGCCGTTAGCCCGGAATGACGTCAGTTCTTCTTTTTTCCGCGCCAGCTAGCGCAGATCTGGAGAAGCTCTACCCCATGTCATTCTTTGACTAAACTTTTTGATCCTTTCTTTCTTGAGTCTTCGACTCTATCGGTGCCGGTAGGGATGCCCGGGTTCAAGCCCTGTTCAAAATGCTACCGACTGATGTCGGTCACGGACCCCCATCGCCGGTGCCTGAAGTGCTTAGGCCTCGACCACGACGACGCACCTGCCCCGACTGCCGGGCCCTGACGTCGAAGGCTAGGCGGGAGCGGTCCCGCAAGCGGCTCGAGCTCCGGCAGTCGGCCCGCGCCATTCCAGGTCCTGGTCCCACGGGAGGTCGAGGGACCGGTCGCGGGGTCGGAGTCCCCGCAGCTCCGGGAGTGGACATCGGTTGTCGGGCTCCAAGTCCTCAGGTAAGAGGCATGAGAGGTCGGAGCGGCATCATCGCTCCTCCGACCCATCCCCCCCGCTCGCACGATGCGGCCGGGGGTTCGGGCGACACCGCCCACGCGGCTCCAAGAGTCACAAGCGTCGCCGCCTGCCGAACACCTTCGGGTCCCTGGGCACGGCGCGACGCCGGAGGAGGTCGAGCGGTACCTCATGGCCATGAGGTCCCTCCCTCCTCAGCCGGGTTCCGCGGCGCCTTCGGGCCCAGCGGTCCCGGCTGGAGGCCCTAGCAGGTCGGGCGCTTCGGCCCCGACGCCGCCGGGTGCTTCGGCCCCGGCGCCGCCGGCGACTTCGGTCCTGGCGCCGCAGGATGTCACCGGATCCGCTTCCGGATCCGGGTCGTCACCGGTCGACCTCACGACCTCACCGGCGCCGGCCCCGAGGGTGTCGCCCCCGGCGCCCATTGTGGACGCCGTCCCCAATCTTTCCTTCGGTCCGACTCTGGCACCGGAACGGCGCCGTTGGGCGCCGCTTCCGACGGCCTTTGGAGATTTCTATTTCCATGAGGAGGTCCAGTCTGTTGACCCTGAGTTACAGGAGACTGGTGACGGAGGTGATTGGGAGAGGTCTGAGGACCCTCTGACACAGGAGTGTCAGTCTCAAGAGGACTGGACATATGAGCTTGGGGAGGCCAGTGGTATTGACACCTCGCCAGACACTGGATTTGTATCCCCTCCCACCGTGGCTACGGAGGAGGAGGCAGCTTACAGCGTAGTGTTGATGAGGGCAGCCAAGGCCTTGGGCCTTGAGCTCCCCGTCGCGGCCGTGAGGACTAACCTCCTCACTGAGGTTCTTAAACCGCAGGCAAGCTTCAGTGAGCCTCTGCTGCCGTTTAATGAAGCCTTATGTGACGTTCTGGTGGGCACTTGGTCCAAGCCCGCCACAGGTCCGCCTGTGGATAGGAACGTGGCCAGACGCTACCGCCCGGCTCCGGGCGACCCTTGCTTTTTGTCCACCCATCCCACCCCCGAGAGCCTGGTTATGTAGGCCTCCACTTCCCAGACCGCATTCCCGACGGCCCCGCCCGATCGGGAATCCAAGAGATATGAACAGTTCGGAAAGAAGGTGTTCTCGTCCCTGAGTTTGGGTCTGCGGTCTGTCAATACCGCGTGTCTCTTGGGCCGCTACACCCACACCCTGTGGGACACGGTTGCGGACGTGCTGCCACAATGCCCGGAGGAGGTCCGGGCTAAACTCGCCCAAGCCCTTGTGGAGGGTCGAGATGCGGCACGATACTCTATCCGGTGTGGGCTGGATACCACGGACTCACTGGGCAGGGCGATGGCAACGACGGTGGCGGTTAGACGCCACGCCTGGTTGAGGTCCGCCAATTTTTCGGCCGATGTCCAGGCCACTCTTCTGGACATGCCGTTCGATGGCCGTCGCCTTTTTGGCGACAAGGCAGACCATGCGCTGGAGCGCTTTAAGGACTCCAGGGCTACGGCCAAGTCCTTAGGCCTCTTGGCCACACGCCAGCAATCGGGTGCCTTTCGCTGGTTTCGTGGCCACGGAAGGGGTGTCCCCACACGTGCTGCCAGCCACGCACCGCAGAATGTCCAGCAGCGCGGTGGCGGCCGTGGAAACCGCCGTGGCGGCGGTCGGGGTCAGCGGCGAGGCCAGTCCACACCTCCCTCCGCAGCACCTGCCTCCAAATCTTCCTAGTCCGAGTTTTCGGGCCCATGTGACGCCTGTGGGAGGCAGGGTTCGCCATCACCACTCCCACTGGCGCACTGTCACATCGGACAGGTGGGTGCTGCAAATCGTCCAAAGGGGCTACTCCCTCCCCTTCGAGGCGGCCCCTCCAGCCATGCCACCGCAATTCCACCGCGTGTCGGGGGATCACTTGCAACTTCTGCAAGGGGAAGTCACGGCCCTCTTGGCCAAGGGGGCCATCGAGCGCGTTCCTGGGCCAGAAGTAGGGTGTGGATGTTACTCCCACTACTTTCTGGTTCCCAAGAAGGGCAAGGGGGGTCTGCGCCCTATCTTGGACCTGCGGAACGTCAACGGCTTCCTCCGACAAGAGAAGTTCAAGATGCTGACTTTGGCTCAGGTCTTAGCTGCCCTGGACCCCGGAGACTGGATGGTAGCGTTGGACTTGCAGGACGCTTATTTTCACATCCCCGTCCTGCCGGCCCACCGGCGTTACCTGCGGTTCACGGTAGGCCACGAGCACTTTCAGTTTACCGTGCTCCCCTTCGGCCTTACCAGCGCCCCACGGGTGTTCACGATAGTGATGGCGGTGGTCGCAGCTCATCTGCGCAGGTTAGGGGTGTCAGTCTTCCCCTACCTCGACGACTGGTTGTTGAAGGCGGGCTCGCCCCAGACAGTCGTCAGCCACCTCCAGACTACGGCCGACCTCCTGAACTTGCTGGGGTTCTCCATCAATGTGCCGAAGTCACACCTGTGTCCCTCTCAGAAGCTCCTCTTCATCGGAGCGGTTCTAGACTCTGCGCAGTTTCGGGTTTACCCTCCCGAACAGCGGGTTCGGGATATTCAGGCTCTGATTCCAATCTTCCGGCCTTTATCTCGAGTCTCGGTCAGGTTGACGCTGCGGCTTCTGGGACTGATGGCCTCCTGCATCCTTCTGGTGCGTCACGCCCGGTGGCGGATGCGGGCTCTGCAGTGAGACCTGAAATTTCAGTGGGCCCAGCATCAGGGCAACTTGTCCGATCACGTCTTGGTCTCGGAGGGCACTGCGAGACAGTTGCAGTGGTGGCTAACGGACCGCGATTGGGTCAGTGGCAGATCCCTCTCCCTACCCCACCCGGAGCACGTAGTTGTGACGGACACGTCCCTCCAGGGCTGGGGTGGCCACATGGGAGAGGCGGAGATCAGAGGACTCTGGTCTCCGGCGGAGGCCCGGCTCCACATCAACCTGTTGGAGTTACGGGCGATTCGTCTAGCACTGAAGGCATTCCTCCCCTCTGTCCGGGGGAGTGTAGTGCAGGTGTTCACGGACAACACCACCGCCATGTGGTACTGCAACAAACAGGGCAGGGTGGGGTCGTGGACCCTATGCCAGGAGGCTCTGCGCCTCTGGCAGTGGCTGGAACGTCAGGGCGTGACCCTGGTGGTTCAACACCTGGCAGGTTCTCTGAATGCCAGGGCGGACGAACTCAGCCGTCGGTGCATGATGGATCACGAATGGCGTCTGAGCTCGGGCGTGGCGCAAGGCCTCTTTCAGCAGTGGGGAGAGCCTTGGTTAGATCTATTCGCCACCGAAGAGAACGCGCAATGTCATCAGTTCTGCGCGTTGGAATTACCAAGGCGGCACTCGCTCGGAGACGCTTTTCGTCGCGAGTGGAGTTGCGGTCTGTTGTACGCCTTTCCGCCTATACCACTTCTACCCAGAGTGCTGAAGAAGATCAGGCGCGACCGGGCCCAGGTTATCCTTGTGGCTCCGGACTGGGCACGAAGATACTGGTATCCCGAGCTACTCAGCATGTCAGTCGATCCCCCGATTCGTCTGCCTCTTCGGGAGGACCTTCTGTCGCAGCAGCAGGGGACGGTCCTCCACCCGAACCTGTCCAGTCTCCACCTACAAGCTTGGAGATTTAGCGGCGACAGTTGAGGCCATTTGACTTGCCTCCCGAAGTCTGTAATGTCATTCTGGCAGCCAGGCGTCCCTCCACAAAGTCGGTATACGCCTGCAGGTGGAACAGATTTGTGGCATGGTGCACAGCAAAGGCTGTGGATCCACTCTCTGCCCCCCTTTCTGAGGTTCTCCTCTTTCTTCTTTCTCTTGCCCAGCAGGGCTCTGCTTTGGGCACTGTCAAGGGCTACCTTTCTGCCTTCTTAAGGCTACCTGATCAGCCTTCTCTGTTCAAGTCCCCTATTGTAAATAGATTTCTTAAAGGCATCACACACATGTTCCCTCCTGTTCTCTTCGTGATGCCCCAGTGGGACTTGAACCTTGTTCTTACTTTCCTGATGTGCGCTCCCTTTGAGCCACTTCTCAACTGTCCTCTTCGCCTTCTGACTCTGAAGACTGCTTTCCTGGTTGCCACCACCTCTGCCAGGAGTGTGAGTGAGCTCCAGGCCCTTTCTTGTACTCCTCCTTTCCTTTCTGTCCATCCGGACAAAGTGGTGTTGCGTACTAATCCATCTTTCCTGCCCAAGGTTGTCTCAGCCTTCCACATCGGGCAGTCCATCACTTTGCCTACCTTCTTTCCACCTCCGCATCCCTCTAAAGAGGAAGAGCGGCTCCACCGTCTGGACCCAACACGTGCGCTCTCATTCTACTTGGATCGCACACGCCAGTTCCGGGTGGATGACCAACTCTTTGTTGGTTACGTGGGCGCTAAGAAGGGGAAAGCGGTGCACAAGCGGACCATCTCCCGGTGGATCATCCTGTGTATCCAGGCATGTTACTCCATGGCTAAGAAGGAGCCCCCTGTTGGATTGAGGGCTCATTCCACTCGGGCCACGGCGATTACTACTGCCCTGGGCCGGGGAGTGCCCTTGCAGGACATTTGCCAGGCAGCTACGTGGGCCTAGCTGCACACGTTTGCAAGACACTACTGCCTGGACAGTCAAGTCCGGAGGGATGGCTTCTTTGGCCGTTCCGTCCTCCAGGACTTTCTGGTGTGATTATTGGTTCGCAGACCCACCACCGGGGTTGGTATTGCTGGGGTATCTATTCTAAGGTAAGGAATCTAATACTAACGTGTCTCTTTCAGATGCACAAGTTACTACTTGTGTAACGATATATCTGTAAGAGACATTAGTTAGTGATAGATTCCTTACCGACCCACCCATCCTCCCCGTTCTGCGAACCGATATCTAGGGTTAAGGTCATCCCCTTTCAGGGCCCTAGTTTCTTGGCACCCGTGTTGGTTCTATCATGGCTCTGCGTATCTGGCGCGGAAAAGCTGTGTATCAGAACTGACGTCAGCGCGCATGGGCGGCGTCTAAGTACTCCGACGACGTCATTCCAACGCTAACGACGCCGACGACGGACGCGGAGCCGCGGACGACGCCTACCGACGCGCGGGGGTATTGCTACGCAAAAATTTCCGGATCCAGTCTGACGCCTGGGGATATTCTAAGGTAAGGAATATATCACTAACTAATGTCTCTTACAGATATATCGTTACACAAGTAGTAACTTGTGCCTCAATCCCTAAAGGACTAAACACAATGTAGGAATGGCGGAATTCCTGATCATTACTGAATGAATGACTGCCATTGCATTCTTTTTTTGATAACCAATTTTATTGATTTGAGAAACCAGCAAAAATAACAATACCAGCTATGTTTACAATTGTCGGGAGAAGGCAAAGACGAGAACACATCACACCCGCATACAGAAGCTGACAAACATGAATAAGAGATAGTCGCGCCAACCCCAGTCCTGCCATTGCATTCTTAATTTATTCTTGATTCTCAATATAGCAGAGACACCGAGACTGACCTTTGATCAAGTGCTTGCACTGCACTCTATGGGAACAACTGGGCACTGTCGCCTAGATCAAAAGTGCTATAATGATAGTTGATCCCTATGTTGTTTGTGGGGTATTGTTGTTTTCTGTAATATGTGAACATATACATCCCTTGTTATGTTTGGACATTGACATATTTCTTTTCGGGTCTTTTAGTTAAATTTTTATTCTTTTGTAATCATTTCCCCCCCCCACTTATGATTAGTGTTACTGTTTATTATTTGACACTTCACTCCATTCTTTCCTATCACAGGCATATGCATATGAGCCCTATTCTTCTTGGCATTGTTGGTGCAACCTGTGTGCCTTTTTCTCTCTGATTTTGACTCTCCTATATTGTCCATTATCTTCCAAATTGGGGTGCTCTGTGGCTACACACTTGAAAAGTATCCTGCCTTATACAATATATATATATCTATATCTATATATATATATATATATATATATATATATATATATATATATATATACTGCCATTGATCTAAAAAAATAGGTTATTAGTTATTGGGTGGTACTTACCCACCACAAGTAAGAATCACAATCCTTGTCAGGGCGAACAGCTAACAATGCTAAATAAGCCAGAGCTCAATCCCCTGATAGCTATGGCACAGATTAGACAGGCTTAACTTGGAGGCAATGTGTAGACTGTTTGTTTATGCAGTTCTAAAACCGTAATAAATTTGAAATGCAAAACAATAATTATCCCAAAACAATGTGAAAAATAGCGTAAAATTAAATAAACAAAATGACACCAAAATGATACAAATCCAGTAAGGGAGAACCAAAGATATGAAAATGTAATGTTTTAAGTAGATACTGTGCTAAGAAGCACCGAGTGCCAATGACTTAGGAGTATTTTGATTCTGACTAAGATGGAATGCCGGTAATATACTGTAGGAAGGTAGGATCCTTCTGCATGGCTACCCCCACATTTTGCCTGGTGCTAAGCTGTTATTGACTGGTCTGACTGGGATCCTGCTAATCAGGACCCCAGTCTATCTGCTTTCTGCCTTAAATTGGTATGTTCAGTATTTAAGTACACCCCAGATTGGATACTGGGGTACCCTTATAAGTCCCTAGTATATGTTACTAAGGTACCCAGGGAATAGGTACTCCAGAGGTCCCCCATGGGATGAAGCATGTATTATGCCACTCATGGGAGACCATGCAACCTATAACTACAGGCCTGCCATTGCATCCTGTGTAAGCTGGTGCTAGCACCACTTACAAAAGATATAGGTTTCCTATATCTAGGGTCACTGCACTTACAACTGCACTTAAAACCTATAAGTCACCCCTGTAGCAAGCCTTTGCAATCCTGAAGGCAGGGTGCTTGGTTGTAACTGTGAGGGTGTCCCTGCATGAGCAGGACACCACTACAACCTTCTGAATCCATTCTCCCGGGTTGTAAGTGCATCAGCCATTACGATACTTAGAGTGGCCAACGCCTGCAACAACGACATCACTCCCTCTCAAGACCTCTGCGATTCTCTTGCCTCATTCTTCCACAGCAAGATCGCTGACATACATAACAGCTTCGGCCACCTGACCACTCCCCCAACCACAGAACAGAAGCCCCCCACCACCACCCTCCCCTCCTGGACCCCGATCAGCACCGAAGACACCATCCGCACGATGAACTCCATCCACTCCGGATCGCCAACCGACCCATGCCCCCATCACATCTTCAACATGGCCGACTCCATCATCGCCCCCCAACTCCGGGACATCATCAACTGCTCCTTCAACACCGCCACCTTACCGGAAAGCTGGAAACATGCCGAACTTAGTGCCCTCCTGAAGAAACCTACAGCGGACCCCACCGAGCTTAAGAACTACTGTCCCATCTCGCTCCTCCCATTCCCCGCCAAAGTCATAGAGAAGACCGTCAACAGTCAGCTCGCCGCCTTCCTTGAATCTAACAATGCCCTAGACCCCTCACAATCTGGTTTCCGAGCCAACCACAGTACCCAGACCGCCCTCATTGCAGCCACAGACGACATCCGGACACTGCTCGACAACGGGGAAACAGTGGCCCTCATCCTCCTGGACCTCTCCGCAGCGTTCGACACAGTCTGCCACCGCACCCTTGTACAACGCCTCAGGAACGTCGGAATACAAGATAAGGCCTTGGACTGGATCATCTCATTCCTAGCCGGAAGAACCCAGAGAGTCCGCCTCCCCCCTTTCAGATCAGACGCCACCGAAGTCATATGCGGTGTACCACAAGGATCTTCACTCAGCCCCACCCTCTTCAACGTCTACATGCGTCCCCTCGCATCCATCGCACGCCAACACAATCTCAACATCATCTCCTATGCAGACGACACCCAGCTGATCCTCTCCCTCACCAATGACCCAACCACCGGCAAAACCAACCTACACGAAGGGATGAAAGACGTAGCCGAGTGGATGAAGAACAGCCGCCTAAAACTGAACTCAGACAAGACGGAAGTGCTTATCCTAGGATCATCCCCCTCTGCCTGGGACGACTCTTGGTGGCCCTCGGCCCTAGGCAGCGCACCCAAACCAACGGACCATGCTCGCAACTTGGGATTCATCCTAGACTCCTCCCTCTCGATGACCAGACAAGTCAACGCCGTCTCATCATCATGTTTCAACATCCTACGCATGCTCCGAAAGATCTTCCGCTGGATCCCCACCGAAACAAGGAAGACGGTCACCCAAGCACTTGTCACAAGCCGTCTGGACTACGGAAACACCCTCTACGCCGGAACCACAGCCAAATTACAGAATAGACTTCAGCGCATTCAGAACGCTTCCGCCAGACTCCTCCTAGACATACCTCGCCACAACCACATATCTGGTCACCTGAGAGACCTGCACTGGCTCCCCGTCAACAAGAGAATCACGTTCCGACTCCTCACCCACGCACACAAGGCCCTTCACGACCTAGGACCCAGATACCTCAACACTCGCCTGACCTTTTACACCCCCACCCGCCAACTACGATCGTCCAACCAAGCCCTCGCCACGATTCCACGCATCCGAAGAGCCACCATGGGAGGAAGATCCTTCTCCTACTTGGCGGCCAAGACCTGGAACTCCCTCCCCACCCACCTACGTCTTACACAGAACCACCTCTCCTTCAGAAAACAACTCAAGACCTGGCTGTTCGATCAGTAGCGAACCCCTCTTCCCTTAAGCGCCTTGAGACCCTCTGGGTGAATAGCGCGCTATACAAATTTATGACTTGACTTGACTTCCACTTGTCTAGGAGTGTTCTCAAGTGGGTGCCTAGAGAGGCCACATTTATGCCTGGCATGAGCTAGTGAGTGGGACTGACCCCTAGGGATACCCTAACAAATGGCCTAAAGGCTCCTATGGCTAACTCCAGCCATCTTGAAACTGCCCAAAATGGGTAAAGTCTTCGGCCGCACTTCACATGGTCTCTGAGAGCTGGGGGTGTGTTTGGGAAGTGTACTATGGTAATCCTAGTGTCCTCCCACATCTGACACTAAAATCTAGTTTAAGGCAGTACCTGTACCCCCAACAAACCAGTAGACAAACGCCTGTTCGAAGAAAAGCCGAGTTCAACAACCAGATAATGGATATACACAAACTATTCAGGCACATTGCTTCACTCCTTTGAGATGTGCCCATAGTGTCGCATGAAAAATCTCAGCAGACCTGTCAAGCAGGTCCTGACAATTCAGCACGCACTGTGATGTCAACAAGAGACCCCTTTGATTGAAACCCGTCTCTTCATGGGAGTTGGAAGGAGAGGCAAAGAAGGGTGCAGTCATAGGTATTGGCTATATCTGCTTGCGACATGGTAGACCTCTTTGAAAGTAATGATGTCCTAGGGGCCATCTCACGGCCATACTGTCAAGGTCACAGCAACTCCTCCCTTCACCAGAGGCCTTTAATCCCGGTCCTGGAAGAATGTTCACACCTCATTCATGCATATTGAAATACTAATAACTGACTGGCAGATGTTTGAGAGCAAAATGCAGATTTAGGTTTAAGGGAACTCAAGTAGGGAAAAGGTCACTTTTTGAAGTAATCTTTCTAAAATATGTATCACAAATGCGATTTCACTAGTGCATTGGATTTGTAATAAGTATTTCAAAAAGTCAAAAAAGTTACATTTTTAGCTGGTTTCTAGATGGAGATAACCTTTATTACACTTAATATTGTATCCCAATTCTTCTCTATGGAACAGCCATTACTTATTGAAAATAACTATATGATAGAGACTACTAGCCGCAGATTCCTTAAAGTAGAATTATCCCCAGGTGTGAGACTGGATCCGGAAAACTTTTCTGCCACAGAACCCTGCGCGCTGGGGGGATGGCACCACGTGACTCCGCCCTGACTCGTCCGCGCCGGTGACGTCAGCGAGGATACATAGGTCCCACCCCGGCTGGCCCTCGTCAGTTTTTTCTCTTTCTGCGTGCAACACAGATCCGGATTACTGTCCTGGCCTGTTTTCAGGCCTTCTATTCTCTTTTTACGCTTTGGCGTTTAGTGGAATAGTGTGCGAATGCCTTCGTGCTTCAAGACGTGTACCTCCTGTACACGTCCCATATCGGCGACAGACTCTCACCCGATTTGCATGTGGTGCCTGGGTGAGCACCACGACTCGGAGAGTTGCGACGCCTGCCAACACTTAAAGCCTAAATCACGGCAGGAGCACCGGATGAAGTTGCTGTCGGCGCACTTGTCCAAGTTGGTGTCATTCCAGCGTTCGTCCCCTACCTTGGAGGCAAGGAGCCGCCAGTTTCGTCTGCTGAATCGCCTTTCGCCGCGGCCCTTTGAGTGTGGCTCACCGGCTGGTAGGTCTTTCAGTGTGTCTCCGAGGCCTTGTCCTCCTTCCGCGGTGGGTGCCGCCTTCCCCCGGGACAGGTGCCCCCGCCTGTTGCTTCCCTACCCGCCGTTTCCCAGCGCAAAGGCGATCAGGGCCCAAATGACAGCCTATGCTGCGGTTCTGCAGGCTTCTTTGGCCCTCACTCCACCTCCCGTGAGGTCTGCGGATCCCTTGCCTTGCGCGGGGACTTCCGCGTTGCGCCGGTGGCCCCGGGGCCGAAGGTTTCGGCTTCAGCTTCAGGTCGTAGGAGGGTGGTGTCGTCGAGGTATAGTCCTTCGGGGCTTCCCTCGTTGGCGCCTAGCATCCCTGCCTCGCCGCAAATCTCTACGGGGTTTCCTGTGGTGTCCCATGCAATCGCCAGGACTTTGGGCTTGTCATCGAGTCCCCCTCGATCCTCTGAGCAGGCTGTTGCCTCACCAGAGGTCGAGCCGGCGCCGTCTTGGCGCCCGGGTGTCTTCCTCCCCAGCTCCGGTGAAGTCGTGGGTGGAGGCCAGGGCCTGGGGCGCCTTCGCGAGTCCCTGTCGGTCCTCTGAACGGGCAGCTGCCCCGTCTGAGGTCGAGCCCGCACCGTTTCAGCGCTGCTCCTCCGCCGGTTCGGCATCTGCCTCACCCCATTCTCCTGGAGAGCACGTGGTGGCAGGAGTCGGCCCAGCGCCACTTGGGCCCACTCAGGCGCCGGTCTACGTTGATCAGGCGCTGATGGCAGACTTCACGGAGCCACGCTGGCGCCGGGTTCTGGTTTCGTCTCCTGAGGTCCCTTCTTCTCCTGAGGTCCGTCACCTGCTGGCTGGTGTGTTCCTCTCCGGAGACAGGGCGCCGTGTAGTTGCCTTTTCACCGGCATCTTCCAGGCCTAAATCCTCAAACCCTTCTTTCCGTGGCTCGCGGCTGGCTTCTCCACCGGTTTCTCCGCCCTCCCCTGGGGCCCCTCAGGTTCCCCATTCCTCTGTGGATCCTCCTATATGCCGGGGCTGGCCGCTTCTCCCTGGACTTGGGGATGGGCGGCTCAGTCTGCAACCGTCACCCACGGAGGAATTACTTTCACCTCCGCGGAGCCCTACTGAGGCCAGTGTTGCTTTTGTTCGGGCTATTTCCTTGGCTGCTGGTATTTTGAGGGTGGGTGACCCTGTCACTCCATTTCCTACAGACAACCTCTTGGAGATTCTCCACTAGGGCTCTGGTAAACGGGAGTCGTTCCTTCCTTTTGAAGCGTCACTCCATAAATCTCTTATGGGGCGCCCTGCCACAGGCGATCCGGTGCCTCAGGCACTACTGCACCGTCATCGTCCTGCTCCGCACGACCCATCTGTCTTTCTTTCCACCCTTCTACTCAAGGCGCTGTACTGCGCAATGCCTTTCCGTGTTTGCCTGTGGTGTTGTTCCCTCCGTCTCGGGAGGACCTGTGGTTAGATTCATGGGGGCGTAATGTCTTCGGTTCTTCAAGTGCTGCCTTGAGGGCACTTGACACTTTGTGTACTGACCAGGGCTACTTCTAGCCTGTGGGATTCTGTGGAGTCCCTTCTTTCTCATGTCGCTCATGAGGGGGCCTGTGCGGAACTGCGGGGCCATGTGTTGGATGGTAGAGAGTTGGCCGCGTTTATTCCTTGTGCGGCTTTAGTTGTTGCCGATGCTGTTAGCCGTGCTATGGCCACTTCTGTGGCTCTCCGTCGCCATGCTTGGCCACGCGATGCTGTGTTCCCTGAAAATATTAGAGAGCATCTGGTCGACCTCCTTTTTGACAGGGTCCTGTTGTTTAATACTCATGCAGACTCCGCCATTCAGCGTCTTCTTGCGGGGCTCCGTCCTCCTCCTTCTCCTCCTCCTCCTCCTCAGTAGGTTGGTTTGCTGATCGTCCGGGGTTTGGTGGGACACAGTATCCCACTTGCTCCTGATATTTGGTTTTTGGAGGGCTGTTACACTTTCTGTGAGAGATACTGTGCCCTCGGGGTCCTTGGTTGGCCCCGCTCTTCAGTTGGCTGCTGGTTCAGCCCCCTGTTTTGGTACAAATGTGTTTCTGGCTGATTACTAAGCCGTCTGTGGTTTCTGCCGCAGTTCTATGATTTTGTCCTCTGATGCGGGATTGTTTTTTCCCTATGAGTGGTTCCCATGCTTTCTTGGGACGTGTCCTACCCTGGGTGGGGTATATGTAGCTATTGTATAGCTCTGTCTTATGCAGGGAGGGTGTGAACTACCCCTGGCGGGTTCATCGCCCTTCCTGGTGTTGCTGTATCACGATGGTGCGGTCTTTGGCCCCTATGGGGCGTGGCTTGGCCATCTACGGCGGTACCGCCGTGTTGAGGGCCTGGTCCGTCCTACTTGTTACTCTTCTCATCTTCTAGCTGCTCTCACTACTTAGTTGATCGGTTCTGTCCGGGGCGATCCCCTTTAGGGGTCGTTCGGGACGGTTTACGAGCCTTGCCCTTGTTCTGAGCCCGACGTGGTCCGGGCTGTTAGTTTTGTGGCATTGTCAGCAGCTGGCTGCCCCCGCCTGCTCTTCTATTCTGTGGCCGGCGACCTTGGCGTCGGCCTTGGAGCTCCTGCTTTTTGTCCTGCGGGGCCATTGTGAGCTTCGGTTCATATTCTTCTGCCTGCTTTACTGCTGAGGCGTCGTTCAGTCTTGTTTTTGGCTTTAAGCTGTGATGGGCTCGACGGCAGTCTTCACTGGGTATGTTTCCCAGTGGAGGGCTTACCGTATTTCGTCCTCTTCTCCTTAGAGTCTGTAGGTGGCTCTTCTTCCTCTGCACTGCCTGTACCTTGAGGCTTCCGGTGGAGGTCCCTGGTACATTGACTGGACTTAGGGCGTTCTGTCCCCCCCTCGTATTGCTTTCTCTTGTTGGTGAAGGCTGGGTTGCCTCTTTTGTCGTTTTAACACATCCCCTGTGAGGCAGGTGTTCCTACACGATGTTGAGGTTCTCTTCAGCTTAGGGCCTGTGACTCATCCCTGTTGCGGTGCACGGGGCTATTTTCCCTGTCCCAATAGCAGGTCCCCTGGTGGGGTTCTTGGGCCCGTCTGAGCTGGAGAGGTCTTCTCACAGAACCCTCCTCCCCTTTGGGGTATGGCTAGGGTATCTATTCTACGTTAAGGAATCTGCGGCTAGTAGTCTCTATCAGATGTACAAGTTACTTACCTTTGGTAACGATGTATCTGGTAGAGACGATTCTAGCCTCGGATTCCTTCACGACCCGCCCGTCCTCCCCATTTCTGCGAGGGCCCTTCTAGGTCTTCTATACTTGCCTGCTTCAGGCCGGCAGTCCTCTGCGAGTGCCCTTTTTTTCTTACTCCCTCGGGGATGCTCGCCTTGTTATTGTAGTTGCTCCATTCCTTCCTTTCTGGTGATTGGTGGGTGACTGCCTGGGTACTTCTGCGCCCATGCATTTGGTCTCCAATGTAGGGTTCGTTGTGCCCTGCTTTCTTGTGTTGCTTGCTCTTCTGACTCTTACAGTTCTTGGGGTTGAGGTCCCTTGGCTGGGTCTCGACCTCTGTTCTTCTTAGGGGCTCACGCCTGCTGGTGTTGTTGGGGGATGAATTGTCATTGTGCTTCCATTCTGGCCTTGGACCTTTTCTTGGCTCCGGGCGGTGGTTGCCGACTTCTTCGTCTGCTGTGCCCTTTTTCACATGCTTTCTGTTTCCAGGGAGGCCGTTCGGTTGGTAGCAGGCTTGCTTACTGTACCTGCGCTTTATTCTTTCATTCCATGACTTGGTGCCTGGCACTATTCTGGACATGCTGTTCCTCACCTTAAGTTTGTTTCCCTTCTGTATAGCTGGGTTTTCGTACACTGTTCCAGTATTGTCACAGTTTTGGTTGTTATGGCTCCGCGTTGTGGCGAGGAAAGTTATCTGAAGAAAACTGACGTAGGCACGCCGGGGTGGGACTTCTGTATCCTCGCTGACGTCACCGGCGCAGACGACGTCAGGGCGGAGTTACGTGGTGCCGTCCTCCCGGCGCGCAGGGATGCTGTGGCAGAAAAGTTTTCTGAATCCAGTCTCGTGCCTGGGAATAATTCTACGTTAAGGAATCTGCGGCTAGAATCGTCTCTACCAGATACATCGTTACCAAAGGTAAGTATCTCGTACTTTAGAGCTTTTTCACTCTGAGGAAATATATATATATTTATTAATTTTCTTTTTTAAACATTATTTTCATTCTAAAGAATCTTACATTATTGGTAAACATTTGCTGCATACACCTTGTTGGCAGCGACTTGCGAACATCTACATCATATTTGCACATGACAGCCAGTGTAATACCTTGTGTACACGCATCATAGTCAGACATGGTTGAACAATAACATGGATGGAGATCAGGGTACCTTGTTATATGCAGTAAGAGTCGTGCCAGGCGTTGTGGCCCAGATAGCGTATAGTGTACAGGGCCAGTCTAGCTGTGAGCGGATGTGGAGTCAGGCGTGTCCGATGTAGTACTTTTTTGTTGGCAGAGATATGTCGGGAATAGGTCCCAGATATTATGGGGGCGATTCGCTGGCAGCATAAGGTCCCAAAAAGTAGTCAGCCGAGCTTGGCACTGTGTTACGTCGGCAAGCCATGCTTTCACAGCCGGTGCCGGTCTGCGGCCCCAGTGCATCACCACCCTGCACTTGGCCAGCAGCATGGCAATTAGTCTACGGTTTGCATCCTCAGTTTCCTTGACGTAACCCAGTAGACACGGCCAGGGGTCTGGTGGGACAGAGTTCCCCTGATGGTGCTGACGGTCTCGCATACGGACCGCCAGTACTCCGCCACCTTTAGGCAGGTCTAGGCCAGGTGTACAAATGTGGCCTCGGGCGCAGAGCTGCACAAGCATCTCCGGTCTTCAGACAGTCCTATCCTATGTAAGTATGCGGGGGTGCTATACATTTTGTGCAGAAATTTCAAATGGATCAGTTGCCGTCTATAGTTAGGGGCGAGGCGTTCTATCTGACCACAGCATTAAAGCCATTTCTCCGCAGATATTTCCAGGCCTGTATCTAAATCCCAGGCTTGGCGGGCCCACGAGGTGTCTAGTGGGGAGGCAGTCAACTTCCGTGAATAGAGCCGGGTAATGAGTTTACGTGGGAATGGTGTTGCATAGATATATATTCTAATGGCGTGGTGGTTAGGGGTATGAAATGAGTTATCTGCATTCCTACACGTCGCCCTAATTTAATAATATGAAAGTGTATCTAGCAGTGTGATCTCATGCTCAGTGTTACTAGTTAATGTTGGGAGAAACTGGCCGTCCGGGTACAGGCCCGCAAACGTTTTGATGCCCAATGTCCCAGCGCATCGCTTCGTGCCGCTATCATGCAGTGGGGGAAGGAGGGTTTTGCTGCCAGTGCAGCAGATGGTGCATAGAGCTAAGCAGCACCGGTTTGTCTGCGGATGCCCTCCTATGCCCATCTTACATATTCCACTGTGCTAATTCCAGTCCTGGATGCTTTACACGGCTGGTTTAAGGTGTTTTTTAGAGGCCATGGAAATGCCTTGTTGCCCCCCACCGCCAAATGTGGTTGAAACAGTGGGGTGCAGCCAAAAATTCAAAAAGCTTGATTGGCGCACAGGGCGTATATCTTTAGGTCCGGTGAGCCCAGTCCTCCGCGTGCTGGGGGCAGCGGGAGGAATTCATAAGACACTCTAGGCTGTCGGCCGTTAGAGCGTTCATATTGGAACGTAATCTTTTAAAAAACTGTGCCTACTGACACGTGTGTTTACAATTGGGTCTGAGACATGGATGTTTAAATTAATGCGTGCCGAGGGGAGGGTGTATAATAATCTGATTTTTTTTAATGAAGCTTGAGCTGAAACACGAAGAGTCCAAGAAGGGGGAAGAGGAATGTCCATTCCAGGGAGTCAAACGCCACAGTGGCATTGAGAAGAGCCGCTACTGCTGGCAGAGAAGGATGCATGATGGAGAATATCGTGCGGAGGTTATGTGACCTATCTTTCCCCAGAATGAATCCTGACTAGTCGGGTCTAACAATTTTTTTTTTTTTTTTTTTTTAAAACCTTTATTCGAGTAAGCAAAAAGTACAAGGATGGGCCTACAACCACACGGGCCGGCCGCTAAAAGAGGAGCAGACACATATCATATATGCCCGCCGAGGTAAAAGTCAATCAACAATGCAATACTCAGCACTATTTACAGGACAAAAACAGATTTTATTTATATGAAAGAACAAACACACACAAAAGGCGAAAGTATAGTACCGAAGGGCAGCTCAATGGATGTAAGGGGGGGGACAGCAACAGAAGTACAGTAGCAAAACACTAAGCACTGAGGAGCTCGGAGGGGGGGGGGGGAGGGACACAGAAGTCAGTACAACAAAGGGGAGGGGGAGAGCCGGAGACACCAGCACAACCCCTATATGAAAGGTTCCAAGAACGCTTGCCTATGGAGACAGGGCAAGCTCAACAGTGCCCACAAGGGGAGGAGTACAAATGTCGCCACGGTAGTCGTTCCAGTGACCCCAAATCTTCACCCATGCCCTGGGTCTGCCCCTGGCCACATAGACAGTTTTCTCACGGAACATGGACCAATCCATGTTATCCTCCCATTTCGAGAGGTCAGGGGGCCTGGAGGCCCCCCAGAGTTGTGCAATGTCTCGCTTCGCAACCATATAGCCCAGGGTGGCCCATCTAGTCTGTGCCGCCGAATAGTCCGTGGGCTCCCAAACATTCAAAAGACATCGACGAGGTTCCGGACACAAGGACACACCTGTCACCACAGCCATCACTTCAAGCACGGCCGCCCAATAAGCAGCCACCATCGGGCACTCCCAGAGAATATGTAGGAAAGTAGCACGCAAACCACACCCACGCTTACACAATCCATCGGAGGAAAAGCCCATCACCACCAGTCGCGGTCCCGTCACATACACCCGATGAAGAATCTTCAATTGAACCAGACGGAGACGAGCCGGAATAGCCACCTCCTTCGGGGAGGAGAGGGCGGATTGCCAATCCTCATCATCAAGTTCTAACCCATCTCCCATCCACAATTCCCGAAGTCGGGCCAATAAGTCGGACCGATTGTTAATCAACTTTTTATAGATCAGGGAGATAGTGCTATCAGGAAGATGTCCATCAAGGATACGGTCTTCAAGGGGGGAAGAGTCAGGTGGAATCTCACCAGGAGCAAACACCGAAGTCAGGGCGTGCCTGAGCTGTAAATAACGAAAGAATTCCCGACCACTCAGGCCATAGTCAGCCTGGAGGGCCTGAAACGAACGCACAGAACCCTTAGCGTACACATCCCCCACCTTGGAAATCCCAATCATGTCCCAACGGTCGAAACCCTTGGGAGACCAAAGACCGCCCAGACGTTCTGAAGCATAAAGCGGCGTCGCCAACGTCAAGCGATCCTCCCAGCCCAAGCTCACATTCGCGGCACGCCACACCGTCAAAGCAGTCAATGTAGGTCCCACAAGATGGCGCCCAGCGGAGCGAGAATAAAGCACTCTGTTAAAGTCACCACCCGGAAGCTGAAATTTATCCATTTCAAACGCCGGATTACGACCTGGCGAAAACATAGCGTGATTGATAGCGGACAGATGGGAAGCCCAGTAATATCTCTTAACATCGGGGAGCGCCATGCCCCCATCATACCACGGGATGGAAAGTTTCGCGAGAGCAATGCGCGGACGCCCATCCCAAATAAGCTGCCTTTGAAGGCTCTCAATCTCCCGAAAATAGGACTTAGGGATAGGATCAAAATAATTCTGGAGAGCATAGAGAAACGGCGGCAATGACATCATCTTAAACAGGGCCGCCCGACCCAGGGGAGACAGGGGAAGTCTGCGCCAACGGGCAACGTCCAAACGTAGCCTAAGTAACGGGGGAAGGAGATTACGATCAAAACGAAGGGACGAGTCCAAGGTAACAAAAACCCCCAAGTATTTGAAGCCATCCCTGGCCACCTGAAGAGGAAGTCTGCTCGGCAACGGAGGCAAGACACCAGACAAAACATACACACAGGATTTAGTCCAATTGATGACGAGGCCTGAATTAGCGCCAAAGGACACAAGAACGTCAAATAGAACAGATAAAGACTTGCGAGGGGAAGTAAGGTACAAAAGGATGTCGTCCGCATAAAGCGAGACGCGGTCTTCGAAGTCCGGGGCCCAGCGAATCCCTTTAAGGGACGGTTCCCACCGGAGCCAGGCCGCCAATGGTTCAAGAGCGAGCGCAAACAACAACGGGGACAGGGGGCAACCCTGACGGGTACCCCTGCCCAAGGAGAAGGGAGCCGACACTCTACCGTTTACCACAACTTGTGCCAGAGGTTCCGCGTACAACAACTGAACCCAGCTAATAAACTCGCACCCGAATCCGAATTTCTCAAGAGTCGCCCATAGATAGGGCCACTCCACAGTATCAAAGGCCATGGAGGCATCCAGGGACGCCAAAATGGCCGGCTCAGTCAGAAGCCCCGCCCTCGCCATCACGCCGTGAAGGCGTCGCAGATTCAAAGCAGTATTACGATGCGGGATAAAGCCAGACTGATCCGGATGAACCAAATCCCCGAGAACCGAAAGGAGACGAGTCGCCAAAAGTTTTGCCAAAACCTTGGGTTCAACATTTAACAGGGATATGGGTCTATATGAGGAACAGAGGTCACGTGGTTTACCATCTTTAGGGATGACGACAATTGTCGCCAGGCGCTGATCATAGGGAAGGATGTTACGTTCACGAGATTCTAGAAACATGGCGCGAAGATACGGCGCCATCTTATCGGGGCGTAGCTTGTACAACTCAATGGGCAACCCGTTCGGGCCCAACGCTTTGCCCGAACGGAGCGAACGGATAGCAGTCGCTATCTCATCATTCGTAAAAGGGGAGTCCAAAGCAATACGGTCCAGGTCGGTGACACAGGGCAAAGTGATATCGCGCAAGAGTAAGCGGGAGTCAGCCTCGTCCCTCTCAGACACGGGAGCATATACAACACGGAAATATTCCGCAAAACGATCAACAATGGCAGTCGGATCAGTCACATTCTCACCATTCGCAGACTGAATCACAGGCACCACACGATTAACTCTTTCCTTCTTGTCCAACCACGCTAGGAGTTTACCCGCCTTATCACCCACATCGTACAATCTGCCTTGTTGCTCACGAAACATCACCTTAGCAGCGTCTGTGACCAGGGATTTATATGCAAACTGTTTTAGACCCAGGGCATGGAGCTTCTCAGGCGTGACACCAGATTCCAACTCATCCTGCAAAGCAGAGATCTCCCCCTCAAGGTCCACCACCTCCCTCCTCCCGGCTTTCTTGGTTTCAACAATCAAGGAGAGGGCCTGTCCACGAATCACAGTTTTAAAGGCTTCCCACAGGGACACAGCCGAAGGGACCGACCCCTCGTTCTCCAGGAAATATGCATCAATGGACTTGAGCAAGAGGGTACGAGTCTCAGGAGAGGAAAGATACCATGGGTTAATTGGAGCCACTCGGCCCGCTGTCTCCACCCCAACCTCGAAACGAAGCCAGAGCGGCGAGTGGTCAGAAATACCCCTCGGCAAATGCAAAATCTCGCGAACCGCTGACGACTGGGCCGCGGGCATCAGGAAATAATCCAGCCGAGACAGACTGCCATGAGCCCCAGAATGGAAAGTGTATTGGAGCTGAGTGGGGTGCAAGAGTCGCCAGCAGTCCACAAGGCCAAAGGTATCTAGAAACCCACCCAACCACTGCTGAGCCTGCGGAGTATCCCTAGGGGGATGGCGATCGTGAAGGCCGGAAAGCACCGAATTAAAATCACCGGCCAGGAAGAGAGTACTCTCAGGGAGATCTAACAAAACACGGCTCAAATCAGTGAAAGTAGAAGTCTGTAAACCCGGGGGAACATAAACATTAAAGAGAGATAGGGTGCGGCCCTCATATCTACCCACCAAGACAGTATACCTCCCACGGTCATCCTGAATCACCTCGTCTATCGCTAGGGGGAGGGAGGTTCGAACAAGGATACCCACACCCCTAGATCCGGAGGTAAACCCCGAGTGCGCCACAAGGCGGTAGCCCCATCTATTCATCGCATTACAAACATTACCAATCAAATGAGTTTCCTGCATGAAAACAATATCTGGCGACAAACGTCGTATACAATTCAAGACCACACTGCGCTTAATACGATCTCCCAGGCCATTAACGTTCCAGGAAACAAATTTCAGCCCTCTACCCCCCATCCCAACCACCCGAGCCAAGACCCCTCATCCATGAGCAAGACACCAGAAACAGCAGCAGACACAGGAGCAATTCGCCTTGAAAACAACACACAAAAAAGAAAGAACTTCCCAACCCCCCTCCCCCAAACTGAAAGGAAACACCCCCCACCCTGCACCCCTGCAAAAAGCTAAAGAGCCACCCCAACCTGCAGTGTGCCTGTCGCCCCATAACCCCTAATCTACACAAAGACCCCGGAGGAGGAAAGGTCTCCGTTCCACCCGCCCCCGACAAACATCAAGAACGAAAAGTAATAAATGAAAGATAAAATAATCACAATGCAGAGGAACGCCGGCCAACAATCCTGAAAATGTATTCAAAATAAAACATGTGAGCCAAACAGTCAGATCTCCACACCACCTTCGGCACCACCGGGGTGAGCGGCGGATTCAGTCTCAGGAGCACGGTCAGGCAAGGAGTCTAGCCAGTCATTAACAGCATCTGGGCAATCAAAGAAAAGGGTACGCTCATTATACTCGATCCGAAGTCTGGTGGGATAGAGCATAGCATAACGTAAGCCCCGATCCCGAAGACGTTTCTTGGCCCCACGAAACTCCATCCGTTGTTTCTGAACTTGTTGGGAAAAGTCCGGGTAAAAGTTCACCGTAGCATTCTCAAAGGCCACCGGGCCCTTCACCCGTGAGGCCTGCAGGATAGCGTCCCGGTCCCTATAGTGAAAAAGCTTCGCTACAATGGGTCTTGGCGGGGCTCCCGGCCGAACCTTGCCCCCTGGAACACGATGTGCGCGTTCCACCGTGAAGAACTTCGTAAGGCCGGAAGGGGCAAGATGGTTCAAGACCAGATCCTCAACCAGGAGATCCACCGAGTGGGGTTCAGGGTTCTCCGGTACACCAACCAGGCGAACATTGCAGCGACGTGCCCTATTTTCAAAATCCTCCAGACGTCGGGTCATGAAATCGTGCACCCGACGGAGATTTCCGACTTCTGTCTGGAGCTCCGAGACGTCCTTCGTGAGGCTGGACGATTTAATGTCCAACGATTGCACCCTCTCATTCGTCTTGCCGAGATCAGCACGGATAAGATTAACCTCAATAGCCACGGTGTCAAGTTTATGGGCCAAGGCCTCGTACTGTAGGCCGGTGGATTCCCTCACGCCCGAGATGGCGCCCATAATGTCCTGTAGGGAGGGCTCCGCCGACTCTTCCAAAACTCGTTCGGACGCTGTACTAGAACCAGGCAGGGCAGCTCCGGGGGACCCCTTAGAATGAGTATAGCGGTCCATGACATTTGATTGAACCGGGGCTCCGCGCAGAGGTGCTTTTGTCTTGCGCGTCTCTCTGTCCCCTCTGCCCGCCATTTTGAAGATGCGTCACAGGACAAGCCACCAGGGTCGACGGGCCCGACACCCAAAGCACAGGATCAAAAGCACACAAAAATGAGGGGTACAACTCGGGTAGAGGTCGCCAAGCCAGCAAATAGTCCGCAGGAGAACCCAACAGCCGATCCGCCTCCAGGTCTCAGCCGCAACTCGATAGTCACACCCGTGGCCCAAGTCGGAACAGAATCGAAACCGAAACTTAGGAAGGGGGACCCACAAGGCCAGATCTCCTGCCGTTGTTGTTCAATTCCAGGACGGCTACAGAACCGCACCCCGTCCCGGGCGCACCTCGAGGGCGGAGGCCAAAAGTTCAGACCCTCATATCTCAGGAATAAGAGATCCAAATCAATTTCTGAAAGGTGCCAGGCTGATCAGCCAAACGTCCTCCACACGGATTCTTGCAAGAAATCAGGATTCAGTCAGGATAAAATGCCGGGGGCGGCGAGGGTCCGGAGAGCGCTGTGCTCAAGCGGCCATCTCGGATGCCCGCCAAGCTCCTCCTGGGGTCTCACAATTAAAGATATGAGGGGCAGTAGGCGGTTTGCCAGTATCTTCGCATATATTTTATTATCTATATTTATTAGTGACAGTGTGCGATAAGAATTGCAGAGTTCAGGAGGCTTGTCAGGTTTGAGTATGGTTATAATATTTGCCTTGCGCAAGGTTGGGGGAGGCGGCCCACTGACAATGAGTCATAGTACATCTCGATTAGGTGTGGGATGAGTATAGTATCATATTCTTTGTAAAAGAAGGGCATAAGCCCATCCCAGGAAGGCTGGTCGATAACTTGTGCAATATCCTCCGGCGTGATTGGGGCATCGAGATAGTCCCTTGGGCAATTGTCCAACCAGAGGAGTTTGATGGAGTTGAAATAGTTTTGCTGGGCGTCTTGGTCACACACCGCACCAGCGGAGTAAAGTTGGGCAAAGAAGGAAGACATGACGACAGGCAGTTCTGCAGGGGCTGTAACCACCTGGCCCGTATTGTCTATCAGTTCTGATACATATGTTGAGGCATGTGGTTTCTGCAGCAGTCCTGCCAGTGTTCTGCGAGGGCGATCCCATTCCCCATAGCGTCGGGCTTGTGGCTCCCGCCGCTGGTAATGTACCTCTCTCTATGCCTCAGTTTGATATTCAGAGAGTTTGTCTCTGATATCAGCTAGTGTGGCCTGTTTAGGTTTATGATTGTATGACTAATCTAAGTGCTGAATTTTAGACTCAAGTCTCTCCAGGGTTCCCCTAATCTCTTTTAGCCCTACAGACTGCCTGGCAATGCATGAGCCGCAAAGTACCACCTTGAACGCTTCCCATATTAGGGAGGGTGATTCTGCTGATACAGCGTTCAAGGCTAAATAGTCTATAATATCCCGCCGGATCTCTTCTCTGAACACTGCATTGCCCAGTGTATGCAGGCGCAGTCTCTGCGAAAACATCTGTGGTAAAGTCTGTGGGATTTGGAGGGACAGACACACCGGAGAGTGGTCAGAGAAAGTGCGTTGTAAATGCTCGACTGCTGTGGTCCAAGTAGACACATCCCTGGATACCAGCCAGAAATCTATGCAGGACCAGGATCCGTGAGAGGAGGAGAAGCAAGTGCAATCGTGCTTGGTGGAGTGTGTGTGGTGCCATATGTCCACCAGCGCTTTGTCAGTGATGAGTGTGTTGAATGCCTCTACAGCACGCAGGTGTTGCAGTCTAGCACCAGATCCAGATGCTCCTGCAGCGCAACATTAAAGTCACCCATATTTCCATTAAGGGAGCAACTGAGTACAGCACAACATGTTTGTGTCCATTTGCCTCCCGCAGAGAGCCACCAATGTAATATACAGTTTTATAGTACGGCTATTGTCCTAGTGTAGCCTTATCATCTTTAGAGCCCCCGCGGGCATGGCAACCATATCCCGGCCAAGTCATTATCACTGGTGCGACCATCCACAGATGTTCTGGGTGAATTTGATTGAGTTTTGCTGGTTCTGCCTAGTTGTTTAGCGTAGGTCAACGCAGCCTTTGGATCTGTGAAGAACTGCGGCTTGCAGCCGCCCGCAATGCGCAGCTTGGCCGGGCAGAGGAGGACGAACGGGATCTCCAGCCATTGGAGCATTTGTTTTTCTGGCAGGAACTCGCGCAGCGCTGCCTACACTATTAAAGTGAAGTCTGGGAAGAAGGAGACGGTATTTCCCTGGTGTCTGACCGGGAAACATCCTTTACGACGCAGTAATGACACCGCAGTGCCATTACAACGCGGGTTTTACAACGCAAGTCGTTACCACGACTTGCGCTGGAGGGCGCTGTAGGACAAGGAATAGTGTAATTTGCTATCCAACACCTTCCCTACTGTATGTAGACTGGAGTTGGAATAGTAAATTACACTACTCCTAAGTCCAGCGCCCTCCAACGCAAGTCGTTGTAACGACTTGCGCTGTAAAACCTGCGTTGTGATGGTCTGCGGTGTTTTATACCGCGTTGTACCATCATACATCCGTCTGACCTCTCTCATTTCTGTGGCCTCTCATAGAATTGCATCACGGTCACGGTAATTTAACAGGGGAGCAATTATTGGACGAGCAGGCGCGCCAGGTGGTGTTCTCGGTCCCAGCGAATGATAGGCCTGCTCTACGATGAAAACCGCTGACAGTTCTGCAGCAAATAGTTTGTGGAGCAGGGATTCCAGGTAATCCTCCATCTTGGAGATCGCTGTGGATTCAGAGATTCCAATGATACGAAGGTTATTTCTCCGAGAGCGGGATTCTAGGTCTTCATTCTTTGCACAGATGAGCTCCAGCACTTTGTTAATTTTTAACAGACGTCGGTCGTCAGTGAGAGTATCCTCCGCTTCTGACACTCTGGATTCCACTTGTGTGATCTGATTGTCATGTGTCGACTCGTTGTTTCATCTGACCTAGTCTGATTGTAAGGTGGTCTAGTTTTGTCTATTGTTTTTAGGCTGGATTTGGCCTCCATTAGGAGGGATCGAATGTCCCCGTCCAGCATTCTTGTATCGTCTATCTGTGTGGCCTGCTCCTCCACCTCTTGTGGCAATTCTCCATGGCGTCCTGTGCGTCTATTTTCAAATGATAGCTTGGACTGCTTCACGTCCGTTTTCCCCATAATGCATGGGGTTAGTATGTAGCCACCCTGTGGGCTGCAGGAGGGGGGATGCAGTAAAGTTTCAGCCTGATATGGATGTGCCTATGGATTGATGTCCTGCGCACTGCCCCACACCTGCGATCCTGCAGGATAGCAGCAAAGCTTTAGGCCTCTCCACGCTTGGTCTGCTATTAACGGTGGTAGATTCCTACATATGGGGGAATCGCAACTGCTCTGCACCGCTTGCAGCCATGTAGTCAGGTGGGCAGAGCTTGCTCACTGGGACCACATACTAGGTCTGTTTGTGCTGCTGGCGCACTACAGGTTCATTATAAGTCAGATGGGAGTGTCGGCAGGTCCCATCGTTCCACTGCTAGCTCAGCCAGACACCACCAGTTCCCATGCGAAGCACCAGCGGCCCCTGCGACCCGGTGGCACTCAGGTCCTGTACACCACAGAGGAGTAGAGTGCCAGTGGGGCAGAGGGGAGGTTGGGTTGGGGGCTCTGTGCGCCACCGGAGGGATCCTGCTGCAGCCCTGGTCTTCCCCCTCCCACCGGACCCACATCCTTACTGTACAATGCTGGTGACGGTGTTCTCCAGTCTTCCGCCCAGGTTGCCAGTGTCCGCCCACAGCTCTCTGAAAAGGATACGTCGCACAGGTCCAGGCACGTGGCGCGCGCCTTCACCTCCCAGACGTTCTATCGGGCCCTGCAGCGCACGAATCAGTCCTCGTGTCGGGCACTGTCGCCCAGCGAGAGCGCATCCCGTTCAGCAGCACAGGTCAGGCTGCCCAACCCATTTGTCTCGCTTGGCAGCGTCCGCACTTCCATGGGGCCAGCACCCAGGTTGCTAGCAGTGCATATGTGGGTGTCAAGCTGGGTCTGGCACTGCAGCACACTGAGGAGGGTTATCGAATATGTGTGCAGCCCGCTGCAGAGCGCAGTGCTGCGGGCCGCATCACCCCCAGTCACAGCGGCTCCCACTCCGGCACATCCCAGTAGTTTCTCGGCCCTCACTGCCATCCAACAGGCCCGCGCCGTCAGCACCCGCACTGTTTAACATAGCCCTTGCTAAGAGAGTGCCGGTCTGTCACTCTTCCACACTCGTCCCTAGTTGCCTCTTACCACATAGAGACCTGAAATTGGCCACAACGGGGGAAGCTCACTTCCCACATGCCCCCTCTGGATTTGATACTCCTATTGGTATAACATGTCCTCCTCTGCCCCTTCTGGATCGATTGATGGAATTATATTATACGTTTTCACAGTATGTTGGCTTATTTCCTTTTTCTATGAGTTTGGTAGAAATAGCTTGCCGTAGAATGAGCCCATTCAGAGAAAGTCCTGGATGATGTTAGAAAACAGAAAAGCTAATGCATGCCATTGGTCCCATGGGATTTTGGATAAGACCACATTTCTGTGAGTTGATAAATTAGACAAGTTTTTTTAGAGACCAGCAAATTGTTGGATCCCTATCAAACGGGTTTCCGAGCTAATAACAGCACCGAGTCCACTGCTCGCTGTGTTGAATGATATTAGGTCATTAGTTGATCAGGGTGGGGCCTCGGGCCCGATCCTACTTTTTTATTTATTAAGATTTCATTACATAGAAAAACAAAAAAGTGCAAAGCATGTTAAACATGTTAATCGCATTTATACTGTCCAGTGCACATCTATATTTATCCAACGGAACTTTTATCACAAAGTATAAGAGGTAGCGTACCGGATCCAGGGATACAGTAAAGCACCAAAAAATAAATAAACAGAAAACCAACAAAAGCAAAAAGGGGGACAACTACAAGGGATGGGAATCCCAACTTTGGGGGAGGTCAATAACAGCACAATACCACATGCTATTATAGATGTAAAGGCTTGTCAATTATCGCTTTATCAGTGATAAACTGATCAAGGGGAAAGTTACTAAGTTGAAAGGAAAATGTAATAACCATTCGACAACAATATCTCTTTAACCGCAGGTACAAGGTTTAGCTCGCGTATTACGCCTCTGCTAGCACTTCAGTATGGCACAACTTTAGAACTCAGCCTCATTATCCTCTGTCATGTCCCTGGCTCGGATCCAGTCCTGAAATGGACCCCAGATATCACGGGGTCTAGACGCAGCCGGCATCAGCTCCCAAAAAGTGTTGTGTTGTTCCTGACAATATGTTACATCAGCTATCCATAATTTTGTTTGTGGGACTCCCGCTGACTTCTTATGTAGTCCGTACCAGCTGATATCACTGGGGGAGGATCACAGTGAGACCCGAAGCAATCTATGGGGATGCCTCACCGAAGTAGCAGGATGGATGACAAAGCCTAGTCTAAAATGTAATGCAGAGAAAAGCGGTCCTAGTGTTTGGTGGTGCACATCTGAATTGAGATGCATCATGGTGGCCGGTGTCATTAGGGGAGATGCCCACACCCTAGAAATTGGCAAAACACGTGGGGGTTATTATTGATGGTTAACTCTCCGTGCAAGTTCATGTCAGGGCGAGTTGTGGCAAATGCTTACCATTCTCAAGCTTTTGAGAAGACTGTTTAAATAAATCCCAAAAGCTTGGCGAAAAACCATAGTCCAGACCCTCATAACATGTAGATTGGATCATGACAATACATTATTTGTAGGCATGGCTGGTGACCTTATCACAAGATTGCAAGTAATTCAAAACACTGCAACTAAGCTAATCTGTAATATGGACAGATTTGGCTCTGCATTAGCTTGTGTTGCCTGTTTGCATTAGCTGCCTATGCACCAGAGAGCTAATTTCAAACTCTTATGCTACACTTACAAAGCTTTACACAATGTGGGAGTTGATATGATAAAAACAATGTTAATACTTATAATGGTAGACTAGCATACACAAATGAAATCGCATCACTAATATCAGATTTACCAGCCATGAATTCTCCATGAAACCTAACTCAGAAATATGTGATCAGGCACTCTCTGCAACCTACGCCCATGGTAACTGGTTGACAGGTCACAAGTGAGACGGGATCTAACTGGCAAACCAATGTGTGAACAAGAAACTCTGTTCCATCCCTTCGAAAAGCGCAGCAACACCACAGTGGTCGAGGGAAATTGGCCCCAATAAAGTACAAACCCATTTATCAGGTAAGATGTAATACAATCCTGCAGGAGTTTTATCAAGGCTTCCATGGGGCAGTGGTTTGCAAAATAATTTGCTGCTGTTTGTCCTGGCGGCATAAACTAGATGTTGCCACACCTTATCTACGTAGGCTCTCTGTGCCTTCTCTAATGCCAATTTATATTGATATCTGGCTTGTCTGGTTCCAAGGCGAGAAAGCTTTTTAAATGGCAGGTGCAGTTCTCTTTTTAGTTCAGCACATTCATAGCTAAACCATGGATTTACATTGGCGCAGGAGCAAATGTTATGCAAGACCTTTTTGTAGAAATACTCCTGCAACTTGGGAAATACCTTGGCATGAATTCCCATTATAGGGATATCCATTGAGGGCACCCAACAAAGTTGACATTATGATCAACAAATCAATGGTAAATCCCAGCCATTCGATTAGGAGACCTAGCAACTCCCCATTGGTTATTAGATAGCATCATAAGGGGCATCTCCGTAAGATTCGAGGCTGCTGGTCTATCAAATGGCGGCACCCATAAAAGTAATAATATTAGAATTATGTTCACTGTCGATAAGATTATCAATAACCATATCATATTAAGTAAGGGCCATAAATGCAAATCAACAAGAACATACTCAATATCACTCCGATATGTCCCTCTCTTAAAGGTTGCTGCCATATCTAGATCAGTAGGTGTTCTCCCTTTACAGGCTCTTAGGCTCCTATCCACCACAACTGAAGTTATCTGGAGAGCTACATTATGAAAAATGCCCGAGTGGCATACCAATGAGTGTGGGAATATTCCAATGTTCATACTACTGTTCGGTCAGGGTGTCATTGCAGGTTGTGAGCTCATTGGTAGTATTAAAGTCACAAACTACAATAATATTTGCATGCTTCTGCTGAGATTTTTAAAAATAATTTATTAGTTTGTGTTCAAAACAAACATGAGACTAATTCCTTTGAAATGGCAATTATAATGTCATATGATGGTCAAAGAGCAGACAGTACAATTTCCAATAATCATCTGGCAGGTCATATCTGGTAACATTCTGTTGTCAGACCACACCTTCCACTGCCCCAATTCAAACACCTCAGCTCTGCATTCCTTTGTAATTATATCCTGGAGTTGCCAAACAAATGGTCAGTATGGAATACTCCTGACATTTTGTAAAGCCAGTGCCTAACCCCATGCCACTATTCAGCAAGATCATTCGCCCTCAACACTTGGTCTTCAACTTCAGCAGATGTAGTACCCCTTTCACTGGTGTCTATAAATGTTTTGTACAACGCCCCGAAGTTCTTAGGTCTACTACGTGGCGGGAGAAGGTTGCTGAAATTCTCTGTTAGCGTGCCACAGTACAACATGTTACTCAACCACTGAGCTATCATAGGGGTCGGGCCTCGCAACCAACACTTATCCAGTATTATGGGTGTCTTTCATAGATTCACATGCCTGAATCATTCCCCGTCGTCGGAATGGGAGTACCCGGTACATAAATAAAATAATGTCCCATAGACCTATAGATAAATAGGCCTAAAGGCCTCACATTAGTAACCTATCCCTGTCCTTTTGCAGAAAGGACCAAACTCTAGAAAAGAGCCAATCAGCTGTCACCTCCCTGTAGAACCCTCCTGGAAGGAGCCTCAGTCCCTCAGATTTTCTACCGCACGTTGTGCTAAGGGAGTCTACTCTGAGCTCTGCTCAGATTTTTTCTTCACAACTGGTTTCCAGTGTTCTTGGATATTTTATCCTGTTTCTTCTGTGATTGCTGATATTATCATGGCTGACACACCAAAAAAGGGTATTTTTAGATCCTGTGGTTCATGTGGAAAGAAAAGGCTACATGTTGATGACCAACATAAAGACTGCCTAAATTGCCTGTATCCGGACCATTCTTCTAAAGACTGCAAGGTATGTCGTACCTTTTCCACTAAAACCCTCAAAGACCGTGAAGGACACTGTTAGACCCGTCTGCTTCTGAGAGTCCCCTTACCACTATGATTTCTTTTGTTCCCCCGTACCTCCCAAAATTTGTCGTTTTTCTTTGTCTGCCAGGACTTTTTATGTGCTGTTTCATGGGGCTAGATGTTCCTTGACGCCCAGTTGCTCACAAGGTTTTTGGCACCTATTTACAAGGTGCCTGGCGGAACCTGTGGCATTACAAACTGGGGTTGTCAACCTGTACGAGTGGCCCTAAAATGGTGGACACCCTTTTCCCTCATGTGAGTGACACCCATTGGAGCCTCCCTGAACTCTGGCCTTTTGAGGTTTTGGCGCCCTTTGTTTGACGCACATTCCTGATAGGAATCCCTTTGTTTTCCTCAGATACACACAATGGCTGCTCTAGAGCCACAGTACGGTGGCTGCTAGTGACCTAGATATACCTCAAAAGTGCCAAGGCATTGTCACAGCTAGAGAAGGTTCTAGAACCTTCTGGCTCGTGCCAGCACCCCAGGGCACTGGCTATAAAAGGCCCAGTCCCTGGCGGCCATTTTAGAAAGAAAGAAAGAAAGAAAGAAGAAGGAGATTCCAGACTTGACACCAGATTGACACCTGCCCTGTTGACCCCCTGAGGTGGCTGGTAGCGTAGGCAGTAGAGTAGCAAAGGTTGCTGGCGTTGTTTCCGACTGGTGTTCCAGTCAGCTGCGTGAGTGGTGACCTTGCTCCTACAGCGCCTGCCCAGCAAGTGCCTCATTGCCCCAAAGACTGTGGCCATACTTGTAGTGCCTCCCCGCCCCCCCCCCTCGGTGGTGATATTGTGACTGAAACTGCGTGTCGCGAGGCGAGAGCAAGTTCGCCGCGACCTCGATCTTCAGAAGTGCCCCCTTCGCGACAGGCGCCTCCAGGGGGGAGCTCGGACGTCTCCGAGCCCCACCGCCGTAGATCGCTTCCTGTGCGGACTGAAGGTGAGGTGGTGCGCCGGGGCGGGGAAAGGCCGGCCTTCATTGGGCGAGACTAGCGTCTCTGCCCCTTCCCCAGTGAGCCGGAAGCTGTAGCTGTGGGCGGGATCCACCCCGTATGAGGAAGTCGGAGGGAGGACCGTGGAGCCCCTGAAAACCCTGTCGCTGGCGTGAGAAGTGCTGTGCCCTGACTGAATCGCTTTCCGATTGCAGCCGATGCGAGGTGGGCCCGTTTCTTCAGGTGGGGTGCAGCGTTGTGAAGGAACTGTGAACCGGCATTCATTTGACTGAGCGCGAAGGTTGTGTGACCCCTCTGGCAGCCCGTTCGTCAGTCTAAAGACTTTGAACTGGTGCCGCCTGTGTGCTAGCAGTGTCAAAGCCTGTAGGCGAGCATAGACTTCACCGGCAAGCAGAGATCTCATCCCGGTGGCGGCGGAGTGCAAATGCTGTATTCACTGTGTTTCCTTGCCTTCTAGATACACTCGCATTACTCCCTGAGTGAACCCTAAAGAGTCTAAAGCTTATTTTGTGCCTAGGGAAGCCCGTACTCGTTATCCTTGAAACCAACGTGAACTGTAAGAGTTATCTTTCCAAGCTGAAACGTATCGCAAGTGTAATCTTCCTAAAGCATTTAATTGGTGGCAGCGATACCAGAATGAACATGTGGTTATTTAGTTAAATGAACCAGTATTTATTCTGCTATATAAAAGTGATATTTATTTGTGATATTTATTCCTGATATTTATTCTATTTATCTTGCTATTTATTCCTGTAGATCTATTTACAGTATTTATTTCAGCAACTGAATCCCAGAGGTTTGTGACTAAAGAAATGCGAATGTGCTTTCCCAACTGAACCCTATTTACAACAGAGAACTTTTACATAAAGGAATTGTATTTTTCTACACCAGTGGTGTGGTGTCCTTCTTTTTGGTGTGACTGCGCAGGGAGTTATTATTGGGTCAGAGCCGGCTTAACACTAAAGCCTTCACTTGCCTTGTCACTTGAGCCAAGCTACCCCCCTTTGTGCTGGGCTTGCCCATCGCAGGTCCAACATAAAACTATTAATTTGGCTCCAGAGGCTGAAAGACAGGGACCACCTTGAATCTTCTGAGGAAAGTGAAGGTTCTTCAGTCTCTTCAAAATCTTCTCTAAAGAGACCACGGGTGGCTTCTCCTAGCCTTACGGCTCCTCCTCAAAAGAAGACATCAAAGAAGTCTTCAGAGGTTCTCTCTAAGGCAACTTCTGTGAAGGTTTCCTCTCAGGAAGTTCACACCTTCAAAAAGCCTGTTTTGACACCGTCGACGACGGCATAGTCGACGACATCTTCATCGACGAGAAAAGCTGTTTCTACTGCATCATATGTATCTACGTCGACGACGACTGTTTCTACGTCGACGGCATCGTCGTCATTATCCTCGTCGACAACTACGACCCCATCGTCGACGGCAGGTAAGACTTTGTCTTCGACGATAGCCATCAAGAAAACACAGTTGACGTCGAAGACGCCGTCGACGCTGGCCTCGCCGACGACGGGATCGGCGACGACCTCGACGACGAAGCCAATATCATTGACGTCGGCACCATCGACGAAAACGTTGTAGACGAAGAGTTCGTCGACGAAAGCACCGTCGACGAAGATACCGACAGGGATGTCTCCACCGTCAACGGCGGCCCCATCGATGATGACTCCACCAACTACGACACCCGTCGACGCTCCACCGTCGACGACCATGCCGTCGACGGGCTCGTCGACGATGATGGATTCTGGCCTACAAACCACATGTGTACGCCTAAGGATCACAAAAAAGGCGCTCACGCCGGCTTTAACATCGCCAAGCAGAGTTCAACCACTGCCGCCAGCATGTCTTCTTCAAGAGGAGGATTCAGATGAAGGGGACATGTTTCAGACGGCTACAAGCCCTTCGGAGCTTCATGTAAAATGTCAAAGTTCGGATGAAGAAGAGTATCAGGAGGAGAAATATCATCTGCCACCTCCTCCTATAGTTTGCCTTCCAGCCTCTTTAGTTACTGATTTAAGGTACCTCATTCAAGACTACAAACAGAGGTTTCCAGAGTCTCCGGCTCCTCCACCTACCACAGTATCTCCTTCACCAAGACCACGGCCTCCACCTTTGAGTGTTCAGCCCAAGCGGTTTGATCTGCCACATCCTCCGACTTCTGATGAGGAAGAGGGAGAACTGCAAGATACTCAATCTATGCATGATGACTGGGATGACTATGTCATTCCCTCTCCTGCGTCTCCAGTGTCTGCGCCCGCAGATTCTCCACCCGGCGGGTTCCATAACGTAGTTGAGAGGGCCGCTCAACGTTTTAAAATATCAATGGGCTCTCAAGAACAAGACTAATTCTTGTATGATTTTAAAGAACTTATTAAAAAATCAGTTAGATCAATACCAATTATTGATTATTTATGGGACCAGGGTTTTAAAGTCATGCAGAACCTTTCCTCCGGACCTCCGGTGGTACCTCGCTTGGATAAAAAGTATAGAGCATCTGATACTGCACCGGCTTGTTTGATAGGACACCCCAAACCGGACTTAGTGGTGACACAGGCGGCCCAGAAGAACTTCTGCCCCATTATCGGCACCTCCGGATAAGGAAGGCAGGAGGTTAGACAACATTGGGAAGCGGTTCTCCTCAATGTCTGCAATGACGGTGAAGGCGGCCAATGCCTTAGGGCTCTTGGGACGCTACAATAGACAATTATGGGCGGATATAGCCCCATATCTATCGGAATGACCAGATACATCCAAAGAGGAGGTAAAGAAAATTTTACTAGAGGGTGAAGCCTCGGCGTCAGAAATAATAGACTGTGCGATGGATATCGCTACAACAGGTTTCCGCCAACTGGCTGGAGCAGCAGTCTTGCGATGGCAAGGGTGGTTAAGGGCAACTTCCTTTCGTCCCGAGGTGCAAACGAAAATACTGGATATGCCCTATGATGGCCAATTGCTCTTCGGCTCCAAAATTGATGAATCGCTACAGAATATAAAAAAGGACACGGACACTGCTAGGGGTCTGGGCACTCTACAGTACAAGAACCAGTCCTTTCGTGGGTCTAGAGGAAGAAGACAGTCCTCTTATAGAGGAAACTATCAATACAGGCCTTCATACTCTTCAGGCCAGAGTCGACCCCAATATCAGCAACGCCAGCAACATGGACAACAATCTTCTTATGGCAAGTCGTCCTTTCGTGGTAAAGGACAGCGGAAAAACAACGGGCGTAGACAATGATATGTCTCTTCAGCCAGTCCCGGATTCATTTCCCTCATCAAAAATTGGAGGAAGGATTTCCCATTTCTTAACAAATTGGAAAAAGATTACCACGGACCGTTGGGTCCTTCAATTAGTTAAATTCGGCCATTCTCTGGAATTCACGCATATTCCTCCCCAAACTCCTCCCCGCCCAATGAATCACAAAAATCTACGGCTCCTTCTCCGAGAAGTCTCTCTTATGCTCCAGAAAGGGACAATAGAAAAGGTACCTCCGTCTCAACGAGGAAGGGGATTTTATTCTCGCTTCTTTTTAATTCAGAAAAAAGAGAAGAAGTGGAGACCGATTTTGGACCTCAGGGCCCTCAACAAATTCCTGAAGAAGCAGTCGTTTCGCATGGTGACGATCCAGGAGGTCTTACAACTATTGGAAGAGGAAGATTACATGACGTCCCTGGACCTTCAGGAGGCTTACTTCCATATCCCGATTTACAGAAATCACAAAAATATTTAAGATTTGCAGTGGGAGGCAGACACTTTCAATTTTGCGTCCTGCCCTTCGGGCTCAAGTCTGCACCTTGCATCTTCACGAAATGTCTCTCTCCAGTAGCTGCATATCTCAGGCAGCACCATCATCAAGTCTTTCCGTATCTGGACGACTGGCTGATCAAGGCTCCATCCTTAGAAAACGCGTCCAGGTCTTCCAACGCTTGTCTGCAACTTTTCAATCATTTAGGACTCGCACTCAATCGGGAGAAATCAGTCCTTCTACCTTCTCAGCGCATCAATTTCATAGGTGCAACCCTCGACGCACGACTAAGGAAAGCCTTCCCATCTCAAGAGAGAAAGAACAGGCTTTTGACACTGGCTATGCTTGTGGCTTCAAAGAAGACCTTAACAGTCCGACTTTTTAAATCCCTACTGGGAATGATGTCATCATGTATCCTCTTGATACCTCACTGCCGGCTACAGATGCGCCCCCTGCAGGAGGCACTTGCAAAACAATGGGTGCAATGCACAGGGTCTTTCGACGATCTCATAAAAGTCACTCCTCAAATGGTCAAGGCCCTGCAATGGTGAATATCGGTTCGAAACCTTTCTCAAGGCTTACCATTCCTGGTTCCGGCTACACCCCATGTCATCACGACAGACACCTCCTTGGAAGGTTGGGGGAGCTTTCCTCCAAGAGCTACAGATAAGCGGGAAGTGGTCCCCCTTAGAAAAGGGGCTCCATATCAATCTCCTGGAACTACGGGCAGTCTTCCTCGCCCTGCAAACCTTCCTTCCGAGAATCAAAAATTCCCTAGTGCTCGTACGTACAGACAACACTACGACAATGCACTTGACACTCTCTCACGAGTCGCAGAAAATTTGGAACTGGTTAATCGGACACAATATATCTCTTCAAGCGGAGTATGTTCCAGGCCTGGACAATGTGCTCGCCGATTCATTAAGCAGACCGAGAACAACGTCTCACGAGTGGGAACTGGATCAAGGAATCCTCAACCAAATTTTCTCGAGATGGGGCACTCCCCAGATCGACCTGTTCGCCACAAGGTCCAACACCAAATGCCCACACTTCGCAAGTTGGAATCCCCAGAAAGGGTCCCTAGGGAATGCATTTTCGATCGCATGGTGCAACGTCTTTGCGTACACCTTTCCACCGTTTCCAATGATTACCAGGGTCCTCAGAAAGCTGAAGGCGGAGCCTTGTACTCTCATTCTGGTAGTCCCAACTTGGCCACGCCAACATTGGTTCACGGAACTCCACCGTCTATCTTTGGAACCGCTGATACGTCTGAAGAAGTTCCCATCTCTCCTCACGATGTGCAACCAGCAAGTCCAGCATCCGAATCTGGCCTCACTCAAATAAGCCGCTTGGCTCCTGAGTTCAGAGAATTTCAAAGTTTGATTATCCCGCCAGAATGGAGAGCAATCTTGGCTCGGGCATGGGCTGATAGCACCAACAAAACATACTCTTTGAAATGGAAGAGGTTTTGCATCTGGTGTAAAGGTCAAGGTATACATCCTTTCTCTTCCTCTCCGGAACAAATATTGCCTTATCTTCTCCATCTGGCGAACTCAGGCCTGGCTCATGCTTCCATCAAGGTCCATTTGGCGGCGATATCCCGTTACAGAAGATCTCCTACTGGCCCTTCTCTTTGGTCTAACAGATTGGTTAAACGGTTTTTAAAAGGACTCTACAGGACCTTTCCCCCTGTGAGAATGTTAGCACCTACCTGGCACCTGAACACAGTCCTTAACCAGCTTATGAAGCATCCCTTTGAGCCGGTACACAGGGCTGACCTGAAATACCTCTCTTGGAAGACAGCCCTCCTACTTGCACTCACCTCCGCAAGACGGGTGAGTGAGCTTCAAGCTTTATCAATACAGGAGCCTTTCCTGCAATTCAAGCAGGATAGATTAATCTTACGGACAAATCCAAAGTTTATTCCAAAAGTCCCGTCGGACTTCACTCTCTACGAGCCGGTGATCTTACGCTCTTTCTTCCTGAATCCCACGACGGCAGCGGAAAGGTCGTTGCACTCTCTAGATCTTAAGCGCTGCCTTAAATTCTATGTTGAAAAGACAAAAACCTTCAGGAAGTCTCATCAGCTATTTGTGGCTTACAGTAGACCCAGAAGAGGTCTTACACTCACCAAGCAAAGTATATCCCACTGGATTTCTGCGGCTATTTCGATTTGTCATGAACAGGCAGGGCAGCCCCTGCAATCTAAGGTGCAAGCCCACTCTACCAGGGCAATATCTACATCCATGGCGCTTTTTGCAGGAGTGCCGGTCATAGACATTTGTAGAGCGGCAACATGGAAGTCGCCACATACCTTCACTAGGCATTACTGCCTGAACACAGAACTCAGGAAAGATGCGGTGGTGGGACAAGCAATACCTCGTCATCTGTTTCAGTTAAGGTGAGCCCTCTTTCATCCCTCCATCCTTCTCATGTATGCACATTTCTCTATTGTATGATTTGATGGTATTTCTTGATTGCGAATGCATCTTTCTATTAGTCGTTTGATATGGTTTTATCTAATGACTTGTATATCCTATGCCATCCGAAATGTGCTTTGTTCATTGCTTGCTACTCTGATTCAGGCATGTGAATCTATGAAAGACACCCATAATACTGGGTAAGAAATGCGTTACTTACCTGTAACTGCAGTTATCCAGTATTGGTGTCTTTCATAGATTCACATGCAACCCTCCTGCCTCCCCTGGAAGGGCTCACCTTCTTCTCTCAGTAATACGCCTGCTTAGCTTTGTGCGTACGAAAATCTGAGGGACTGAGGCTCCTTCCAGGAGGGTTCTAGAGGGAGGTGACAGCTGATTGGCTCTTTTCTAGAGTTTGGTCCTTTCTGCAAAAGGACAGGGATAGGTTACTAATGTGAGGCCTTTAGGCCTATTTATCTATATGTCTATGGGACATTACTTTATTTATGTACCGGGGACTCCCATTCCGACGACGGGGAATGATTCAGGCATGTGAATCTATGAAAGACACCAATACTGGATAACTGCAGTTACAGGTAAGTAACGCATTTCATTGCCACCCTGCCCCTAGCTAGCAGCAACCCCATATCAACCATCCTACGGGCCCCTTTTGGTATCGGTCTGGAGTGGCCCAACAGTGCCAGAGCAGGCTCAGGAGAAAGTGCCATATCCACCACTGTCCCAATTATTTAAAGATTAAGTCCCAAAATGTGGAGATCCAAGGACAAAGCCAGGCCAAGTGAAAAAAAAGTCAGCCATTTGTTCTCTGCAGCGCTCGCAATCAACCCCATCCCTTTAATCCGTATGTACACAATTTCTCTGGGGTATTGTAGACCCTATTCAAATATTTCAAATGGATCAGTCTATGTGTACCATTTAATGAAATGCGCTTCATGCTCTCACAGCAGTATTTCCACATAGCGTTGTCTATGTCTCTGCCAAGCCAGGCGGGCTTTAGTGTAGGGGTTTTCCCTGAAGGCCATATACAGCTTGTATATTTTAGACACTATGCATGCCGGCGATTCAGTTTTGATAACGTAGGATAAGGAGGTCCGCTCCGGGGGTTCCGACAAGTCACTACCCAGGAGATGTAGCAATGCTTGCCTTGTTTTGTGGAACTGAAATTTAGTAAGGGGGTTACTGTCGCATCTCCGGCCTCCAGCTCCTTCCAGCTCTTAGCAGTGCCTCACACAAAAAAGTTCCCAATTGTCCGCACCCCTATGGTATTAAGCGCATTTGTTACTCCCCTTTCCCTGCACGTTGGCAGCCACTGACACCAATCCAGCGGTGTGAGCGGGGAGTACAGGATGGCACCCCCCCGCAGCTTCAGGAGGTGGTACCAAGCATGTGTTGTAGCATTCACTGAGTCTAGTATCCCCGTCCTCCAATCCGCAGGCAGGAACATCAGAGCCGGCATTGGGAGAGGGGAGGCCACAACTTTCTCTATACCTAAGTGGGGGGTGTCCGGCAAGCCATGCATCCAGTTGTGAGCATGTGCACTTTATGCTGCCCTGTAATATTGGTTCAAATCTGGCGCACCCAGCCCCCCCATATGATGAGGTAATGCAAGTACGTCCCTTCTGACCCTAGCCTGCTTACCGGCCCAGGCCAACTTGACCATCAATGTCATGAGCCTCCGAAAAAAAGAGCAAGGGAGAACCAAAGGAATATTGTTGAAAAGGAACAGAAAATGGGGGAATATCACCATTTTCATAATGGAAACTCTGCCCAGCAAGGGCAGTGTCCCAGGGGGGGTTGCGAGACAGGGAGCTGCTCTATAGAGATGGTAGGACTACGGGTGAACACAAAGATAGTATCCTTTATAAGGGATTTCAACGAAGGTTTTATTGGAATGTAAGTCTTCCTTTGCATTTCCAAGGGGGCATTATATAAGTCCTTTTTCCAGGGGGGGGGGCTTCAGTTGCGGTACTCGAGTTTTTCCTCTTGCTCTGGTAGGCGAGTCTTCTCCACTCAGCTCCCCAGTGCGGTCCTCACGACGGGACGATAGCCTCTGTCTCCAGATTCAGGCCAGGGGTTATCAGGACCGAGAAATGAAGAGAGAAAGAGGTCGGTTACTGGGCTGACCACTATATGTAATGTAGGGGCCGGGGGGGGGTGAAGGAAACCGAGTGCAGGTGGATCTGTACACAACGTAACGCAGTGCTCACAGTGCTCGTGCAGGGAGGGGATACAATGGCTACTATGTACACAACGTCTCACTCGGGAGGCAGACCACGCCGACCCACCCACCCCTCAACTCTGCCCCGTACCTTGGAAAGCCACGCTCCTCCCGCGGGAACGTGGCTGGGCGATGCACCGAGACGTTGGCCTCCTGGCTTGATGTTTATTTATTTATTTATTTATTTATAAAACTTCTATAGCGCACAAATACCTTTCGGTGTCTCAGCGCTGGTGGGCTCGTCTGGTTCTCGTCTTCTTCCTCCCGCTTCACTCTCTCTCTGCTTCTCCTCCTCCTCACCGCTCCGTCTTCGTCCTCCAGGGAAACGCCGTCCACAGTCGTGTTCGCACTTCCGCCTTTTGACGTCCCATCGCTGAAAAGGGGCGGGGCTCCTACATCGTCTTCCGTCCAGTTAAAGGAGCCGCGTCCCGAGTCCGACGCTGTCCCGTAGCCCTCCTGTTCTTCGCTCCACGGGTTCTCTGGCAGCTGTGGGGACAACGGGCAAGGTGAGAGGGGAGTGGCGGACCACCACTCCGGGGAGGTCTGTCGTATGGGTTCACCCCGTCCGCTTGCCCCATCACATGCCTCCCCCCCTGGCATCTCCCGATCGGGGAGAGGAAAGACCCGGGACAGGAAGTCCGCGTTTCCATTGTCCTTACCCTTCCGATGTTGTACAGAGAAGGAGTATGGCTGTAACGCCAAGAACCACCGAAGTACTCTAGGGTTCTGGCTACGATTCTGGTGGATCCATTTCAATGGGGCATGGTCGGTGTGAAGGATGAACTGAGTACCTTCTAAATAGTATTTCAGTTTCTCGACGGCCCATTTGATGGCCAGGGCTTCTTTCTCGATTGTGGAGTAGTGGCACTCCCTGGGAAACAGCTTCCTACTCACATACAGGACAGGGTGTTCAGTCTCATCCGGACCTATCTGGGACAATACAGCCCCTATTCCCACATTAGAGGCGTCGGTGGCCAGTATGAATGTTTTCTTATAATCAGGGGACATGAGGACGGGTGCTGTGGTCATAAAACCCTTTAAGGCCTGAAAGGCTTCCACGGTCACAGGGGAAGGATGGGTGTATTCCATGAGCTTGGTGTCCTTTCGTAAGAGGTCCGTCAGGGGGGCTGCTGTCTCGGCAAACTGAGGAATGAACCTCCGGTAGTACCCTACAAGCCCTAGGAAGGCCCTCATCTCTCTTTTACTAGTCGGGAACGGTACTTTCTCTATGGCTCTAACCTTTTCACTTTGGGGGGCTATGGCGCCGTCGCCCAAAACGTATCCCAGGTAGTTGACCTTCGTGAATGCTGCTCTCGATTTTTTTGCATTAATATGTAAACCTGCTCTTCGTAAGGCTGTGAGGATGATCTGTAGGTGTCGCAAATGTTCCTTCCATTCCGTGCTGTAGATGACGATATCGTCTAGGTATGCCGAGCTGAAGGAGACATAAGGCCTTAGTACCTGGTTCATGAGGTGCTGAAAGGTCGCGGGGGCTCCATGAAGGCCAAACTGGAGGACGGTGAATTTGTACGAACCGTCATCAGTGACAAAGGCGGTCTTCTTCTTGTCTTCCTCACGAAGAGGCACCTGCCAATACCCCTTCGTGAGGTCTATGGTCGTGATATAACGGGCATCTCCTATCTTCTCCACCAACTCATCCACCCGGGGTATAGGGTATGTATCGAAGTGGGATACGGCGTTCAGCGCTCTGAAATCCATGCAGAATCTCTTCGTCCCATCCGGTTTGGGGATCATCACGATCGGGGAGGACCAGGGGCTCTGGGAGGGTCGTATCACCCCCAATTGAAGCATCTCAGCGACTTCATTTCTTACTGCTTCTCTTCGGGCCGCCGGTATCCTGTAGGGACGTTGTTTCACGATTTTCCCGGGTATGGTTTCAATCCTGTGTTCCACCAAACCGGTTCTCCCGGGGGTGTCAGAGAATACATCCGAAAAGGGGGCCAATACGTCGTGCAACTCTCACTTCTGGTCCTCGGTTAGCGCCGTATTCATCATCAGTTGATGTAACGAGGATTGGGAGGACGTTGTCGGAATGACCAGGTGTCCATCCTGGGTCGGTGGTCCCAACCACTCTTTCAGCAAGTTAATATGGTATGTTTGGGTTTTTCTGGCGGACATCCGTAACCGGTAGGTGGTTTGCCCAATGGTTTCGATTACTTGATATGGACCTTGCCATTCGCTCTTGGAGTTTTTTCCGATGGCTGGCAGTAGCACGAGAGCCCATTTGCCTACCGCGAGCCTTCTTAACTTCTTCCCTTTGTCATGGGTCTGCTTGTACCTTCCTTGTTGGTGGTCCAATGAGGTATGGGCCAGATCTCTGAGTTTACCCAGTCTATTTCTCAACTGGGTGGTGTACTCCAGCATACTTTTCTGGTCCTGTACTTCCTCCGTCTCCCACATTTCTTTGGTTATTTCCAGAAGTGATCTGGGTAGGCGGCCATACAAGAGTTCGAAGGACGAACACCCTAAGCTGCTCTGTTTTTGGGAACGGATAACAAAAAGGGCCAGGGGTAGTAATCGATCCCAGCTGGGTCCTTCGGCACTCAACATCTTCTTCAGGGTCATCTTGAGGGTTTGATTGTACCTTTCGACCAGACCGTCCGTCTGAGGGTGGTACACTGATGTTTTCAGATGTTTGATGTCCAGCGTGCAGCAAACCTCCTTCATTAGTTTGGACGTGAAGGGGGTTCCTTGGTCCGTTAGGACTTCCTTTGGAAAGCCCACCCGAGAGAACAATTCGATAATCTTCTCAGAGATGGCTGAAGTCGTGGTGGTTCGTAAGGGGAAGGCCTCCACAAACCGAGTGGCATAGTCGACGACCACCAGGGCGTACTGGTGTCCTCTGGGTGTCTTCGGTAGGGGCCCTATTATGTCCATGCCGATCCTTTCGAAGGGGGTTCCTATTACCGGCATCCGTTGTAGGGGGGCGGCACCGGGTCTTTGGGTGTTTCTTCTTTGACATATTTCGCACTTAGCGCAATAGTTCTGAACATCTTTGTATATCCCTGGCCAAAAGAAATGACGTAGGATAACATCCGTAGTTTTTTCTTTGCCGGCATGACCCGCTGTTAGATGTGCATGGGCGAAGAAGAGGACCTGTTCTCATAAGGGACATTGGAACCAACAGTTGTAGATCTCCGTCGCACTGCGCTTGATGATACAGCAATTCCTTTCTGATCAAGAACCTGGGATACTCTGGGGCTCCGGCTCCTGCACTAGCATGGGCACTTTCCCATGCGTTATAGAGGGTCTGCTCCCTGGGCAAAGCGGAAACTCTTATCTATCACCCAAGGTTCCGGGGACAGGTAGGTGGCCTGAGCATCTGTATTTTCAGGGTGTGGAGGGGTCAGGGTTTCCCTAAAAAGGGAAAGAAATTCAGGGTTGTCAGTCCCAAGAATCATGTCTTCGGGTAAGGAATCCACCACCCCCACCCTAACCTGGCAAGGTTCTCTTTTTGGCAAATACAAGGTCAGAATCGCTACTGGATATGGCTTGACATCGCCGTGTACACAACGGATATACACGGTGGCCGGAAGGGATAATTGGTCTGGTTTAACAAAGCGGTCCTGGACCACCGACTGCTGGCACCCAGAGTCTAGGAGGGCCTTTACCATGAGTCCATTAAGTGTCATACTCACATAGAAAGAACTACCAAGTTCCGTTGAGTACATCACTGTCCTTGGGAGGTAGCCCACCTCCATGGGTTCTTCGGGGTTCTTTTTTCTGGGACACATCCTGGCTATGTGTCCCCACTCCCCGCATTCGAAACATTGGGGGCCCCTGGTCATGGGGGACATCATCCCTGTAGGTCGGGGCCGGATACCTTCAAACCCGCTTTTGGGTTTCTTTTCCTGTTTCAAAGGGAGTTGTTGTTTATGGGATTTCTCGGACTTTTCGTTATCCCATACTATCGCCCGGGGTTGGGCTCGGGCAAACTGAGAGGCCATCTCTATGGCATGATTCACATCCAGACCGGTATGTTGGCGTAGCCAGCGCTGGGTGGCATACGGCAAGGCCTCCATAAACTGCTCCAAGTACACCTTGTTCAGGATTTCCTCCTTACTGCACAAATCCGGTCTTAACCATTTATCGGCTGCCATCCTTAGTCTGAAGAAGAGGGTCTTAGGGTTCTCTCCCGGGACTCCCCTCTCCTTCCTAAATTTTACCCTATATGCCTCCTGGTCTAGGCCCAAATGGTCAAGGATGACTTCCTTAATTGTCTTATAGGCGGTGTTCCCTATAGGGTTCGCTGCTTGATAGGCGGATTGGGCCTCGCCAGTGAGCAGAGGCGCTAGAAAAAAGGGCCATTTCTCTTCGGGCCATCCCATAGCCCGGGCCGCCCTCTCGAAATTGAGGAGGAATGCGTCGGGGTCTTCTCCCGTCATATATTTCTGAAGAGCTACTCCAGCGTGATGAGGGGATACTTGTCGTACCTCCCCTGTGATGACCTGGGTGGGAGGCGGCACATTCCTAAGGCCTTCCAGTTGGGCAGTAATGGTGGATTTAAACAGGTCTCTGTCTGCTTGGGCGGAGTGTATCTGTTGCTCTACTGCCCACTCTAATTTTTCTTGGCCTTTGATGATGTGATCAATTAGGGCTTCCATCTCGGGTCGACAGATGGATGATGTGGTAGATCCCACTTCTGACACCAGGTGTCCCAGGGGGGGTTGCGAGACAGGGAGCTGCTCTATAGAGATGGTAGGACTAGGGGTGAACACAAAGATAGGATCCTTTATAAGGGATTTCAACGAAGGTTTTATTGGAATGTAAGTCTTCCTTTGCATTTCCAAGGGGGCATTATATAAGTCCTTTTTCCAGGGGGGGGGCTTCAGTTGCGGTACTCGAGTTTTTCCTCTTGCTCTGGTAGGCGAGTCTTCTCCACTCCGCTCCCCAGTGCGGTCCTCACGACGGGGCGATAGCCTCTGTCTCCAGATACAGGCCAGGGGTTATCAGGACCGAGAAATGAAGAGAGAAAGAGGTCGGTTACTGGGCTGACCACTATATGTAATGTAGGGGCCGGGGGGGGTGAAGGAAACCGAGTGCAGGTGGATCTGTACACAACGTAACGCAGTGCTCACAGTGCTCGTGCAGGGAGGGGATACAATGGCTACTATGTACACAACGTCTCACTCGGGAGGCAGACCACGCCGACCCACCCCTCAACTCTGCCCCGTACCTTGGAAAGCCACGCTCCTCCCGCGGGAACGTGGCTGGGCGATGCACCGAGACGTTGGCCTCCTGGCTTGATGTTTACAGCTGGGCTCGTCTGGTTCTCGTCTTCTTCCTCCCGCTTCACTCTCTCTCTGCTTCTCCTCCTCCTCACCGCTCCGTCTTCGTCCTCCAGGGAAACGCCGTCCACAGTCGTGTTCGCACTTCCGCCTTTTGACGTCCCATCGCTGAAAAGGGGCGGGGCTCCTACATCGTCTTCCGTCCAGTTAAAGGAGCCACGTCCCGAGTCCGACGCTGTCCCATAGCCCTCCTGTTCTTCGCTCCACGGGTTCTCTGGCAGCTGTGGGGACAACGGGCAAGGTGAGAGGGGAGTGGCGGACCACCACTCCGGGGAGGTCTGTCGTATGGGTTCACCCCGTCCGCTTGCCCCGTCACAGGCATTGACAGTCGGATGCAGCCTTCTACCTAGTCTTCTAATTTGCTTACCGCCGCGTAAAATATCTGAGACAAAGGACAGCCTTGCCGCGTTCCCCTAGTAATATGTATAGTGTCCGTCACTAGGTTGCCAATTTTGATTCTAGCAGTGGGTGCATTGTAGAATACTCCTATCAACTGTAAAAAGACAGGCCCCCATCCCCATCCTTGTCAGGACCTGTTGCATAAAAGGCCATTCAACAGATTCCCAGGCTTTCTCCATGTCGAGAAATACAGGAACCGGCTGCATCTCCTGCCTAGTGTGCGGTATCGCACCTAACACTGTTCGCAAATTGGAAGTTAAGTTTCTACTTGGGACGAAACCCGATTGTTCCGGTGCAACCAGTACCAGGATCAGAGGGACAAGCCGGTTTGCCAAGATCTTTGCAAATATTTTCGTATCTACATTAATCAACGAGCGCACTCGTCTGGAGGTTTACCCGTTTGCAAGATAGTGACAAAAATCGCCTCTCTCATCGAAGGTGGCATAGTGCCTGTCACACAGATATCATCAAAGAGTGTAGCTAAATGCGGGACCAGTAGGTCCTGGAAAGCCTTCTAAAAAGAGACTGTCAGGCCGTCTACTCCTGGTGCACTTCATGATTTTATATCTGATAATGCTGTTATAATTTCGTCTCTCTCCAGAGGCCGCATAAGATATTCACAATGCATGTTTTGCAACCATGGAAGCTTTATGTGTGTTAAATATTCCAATAATTCCGCCACAGTGCCACCACTACGAGTGGAATAAAGCTCTGCATAATATTGTCAAAACCTGTCCGCTATGGCAGTTTCTACAGTTAGCATGTCTCCCTCTGCCACCTTGACCTCTGCTACTATTGTTTTCTCCCGCCTTTTTTTAAGAAGTTGGGTCAATACTGCACCCGGTCGTTCACCCTCGTCGTACATGCGAGCTGTGGTGTATTTACCTAGGTGTTTTATTTCAGCATGCGCATGTCCTGGTATTCTCCCAATTGCGTTTTGAACGTATCGTCAGTTCTGACCCGGAGTTGCCCCTCCAGGTTCGCCAGTGTACCCTCCAGGTCTGCAAGTATTTTGCGTATCGCTTTAAGGACCCCAGAGTGTTTGGTCATCATGATACCACAGATATATACTTTGAACGTTTCCCAGACAACTTGGAAACTATCAACCGACCCTACGTTTGTGGCAACAAATGTTTTGATCACTTCCGGCAGTTCTTCTTTAAACATGGCATCTAGCAAAGAATAAGGAGGGAACCTCCACGTGAAAGGGGGAATCATTTTTTGTGGGGCGTCTAGTACAAGTAGTATCGGGGAATGATCCGAAACGGTACGGGGAAACACCTCACATGCCCGAGCCCTCTCCTGTAGCTGTCTGGCTGCCAGCCAGTCTATACAGTTATGCAAATCATGGTACGATGAGTAATGTGTATAACCAGCTTTCTCCAGATATCTCTGCCGCCACACATCACATAAGTCAAGTTGTTCCATTGCATCCGTAACTGCTCGTGCTGCAGCCGTGACCAGTCTGTCGGGTCCCCCTGACCTATCCTTCTGTGGATTCATGACGAAATTGAAATGGCCACCCCCAGAGCTATTGCCCCCCAACCCTTCCCTTCCCCCCAGACAAACGTACTTTATCAGCCAGTGCAGTGTAAAAATTGGGGTTGTCAAAATTCGGGCCGTATAGATTAACTAGGAGTAGTTCCATTCCCTTTCCCCTACATCGGGAGATCACAAACCGCACGTCCTGGTCTGTGTCTAAGGGTCTGATTTTAAAGTAGCCCTGGGATTCACCCATGTGAGCACTCCAGGCGCATGTGTGTTGAAACCTGCAGCGTGTATGTTTCCCAGCAGTCCATTACTGCGCAGCATAGGGCTATTGAGGGTAAGTTGTGTCTTGCCAAGTAGGCCAGGATCTTTCTGAGTTTCCTATGGTCGTTAAGACCTCTCACATTCCAAGTAAGTGCTAGAACCATGCAATTAGTTACAGCATTGCAGGACTTATTGAGAACTGTCATAATGCATCGTTCGGCCTGCTACTTAGCCATATAGAGCTTGTGTGTACCAAATACAAAAATAATTATCATAAAAATTTCTATACCTCTTTAGTCTCAAACCCCTTCCCTCCCTTCACATGTCAGGCATGCCCCAACTGTGCCTTGATGAAATGCCACAGACAATTCCCCATTCACCATCTAAACCAGTGGTTCCCAAACTTTTTTGACCCGTGGCTCCCTTGACCTAATTGGCAGTTGGCCGTGGCTCCCCACACATTTTTTTACCCGCACACCGGGGTTCCGTGGCGCACCCTTTGGGAACCACTGGTCTACATGAAGAATCAAGCCTAGTCGTGATGAAGGATTCAGAGAGTAGCCATCACTGTCATAAAACTTTATTTGCACTCACAAAGATATTATAAAGTACATCTCAATGCATACATAGAGTAGTATAAAGCACTCGCACTAAAAGTAACCAGGCTAGAGAAAGGCTCAAGGAGCTCTGTGGCGTTACAAGAAGTTTACGTGAGGTGGGCTCTGATCATGGGTATCCGCAGAAATGTTTTCGGGGGGGGGGGGGGGGCAAATTTTTAACTTCATCACCATCCCCCATGCACCCTTCTCCCCTCTGCCTTGCACCCTTCTCCCCTCTGCCGTGCACCCTTTCCCCCTCTGCCTTGCACCCTTCTCCCCTCTGCCTTACACCCTTCTCCCCCTCCACCTTGCACCCTTCTCCCCCTTCCCCTTGTACCCTACTTCACCTCAGCCTTGCACCCTTTTCTACCTTGCACCCTTCTCCCCTCTGCCTTGCAGCCTTCTCCCCTCTGCCTTGCACCCTTCTCCTCTCTGCCTTGCACCCTTCTCCCCTCTGCCTTGCACCCTTCTCCCCTCTGCCTTGCACCCTTCTCCCCTCTGCCTTGCACCCTTCTCCCCTCTGCCTTGCACCCTTCTCCCCTCTGCCTTGCACCCTTCTCCCCTCTGCCTTGCACCCTTCTCCCCTCTGCCTTGCACCCTTCTCCCCTCTGCCTTGCACCCTTCTCCCCTCTGCCTTGCACCCTTCTGCCCTCTGCCTTGCACCCTTCTGCCCTCTGCCTTGCACCCTTCTCCCCTCTGCCGTGCACCCTTTCCCCCTCTGCCTTACACCCTTCTCCCCCTCCACCCTTCTCCCCCTTCCCCTTGTACCCTACTTCACCTCAGCCTTACACCCTTTTCTACCTTGCACCCTTCTCCCCTCTGCCTTGCAGCCTTCTCCCCTCTGCCTTGCACCCTTCTCCCCTCTGCCTTGCACCCTTCTCCCCTCTGCCTTGCACCCTTCTCCCCTCTGCCTTGCACCCTTCTGCCCTCTGCCTTGCACCCTTCTGCCCTCTGCCTTGCACCCTTCTCCCCTCTGCCTTGCACCCTTCTCCCCTCTGCCTTGCACCCTTCTCCCCTCTGCCTTGCACCCTTCTCCCCTCTGCCTTGCACCCTTCTCCCCTCTGCCTTGCACCCTTCTCCCCTCTGCCTAGCACCCTTTCTCCCCTCTGCCTTGCACCCTTCTCCCCTCACACTCTCCAACATGCAGCCGTCACGAGTGACTCAACGAGGAGTGAGGCAAAGACAGAAGCTGGCAGAGTGCGGCTGCATCAGGGCATAATGCGCCCACCCAACGCCCTCCAACAGGCCTCTCACCCTGCACGCACCCAATGCTCTCCACCAGACCCCTGACCCTGCACCCACCCTACGCTCTCCACCAGGCTCCTAACCCTGCACCCACCCACCCAACGCTCTCCACCAGGACCCTGACCCTGACCCTGCACCCACCCACCCAACGTTCTCCACCAGGCCCCTGACCCCGCACCCACCCACCCAACGCTCTCCACCAGACCCCTGACCCTGCACCCGACCCGAAGAGCACCAGTCACATTACACAAGGATACATTCATGTATTCTGTTTTTGTAGGCGCTGGGAGATTAAGTGATTTGCCCAGAATGACACCGGATTCTGAGCTGACGTCGAGGGTCGAACCCGGTTCCCCAGCTCCAAAATTGGCACCTCGCAGTTTCACTACATTTTGAGGATAATTATATATTTCTTTCAGACCCACATCCTGCACAGCGGCGCGGCGCCCCTGGCTTCCCTTCATGGCGCACCAGGGTACCGCAGCGCACACTTTGGGAACCACAGATGTATGACATAGATATTAAGAGTGTACTCCCTGGACAGGTCCTGAGCATGGGTAGGCAAGGGGAGAAGATGGAGCTTGAGGTCAGAGCTACCCACTTTGGAACTGAGGAATTAGGTTTGATTCTGGTTTTGGCTCAACATCCTGTGATCCTGGGCAAATCACTTAATCTCTCCATATCTAAAAAAGGAACATGTCCTTATGAAATGTCATTGGTGCTCATGTAAAGCACTCCAATATGTTTGGGTTGGGTTTGCTCTATATAAAAATTGAGGGGAAAAAAATGAAAAAATTAGTTTAATTTACTCTTTCAATGCTATTTGCATCTAAATAACCGAAGGTGCTCATGACTCCACAAGGAGCATGCCCCCCCTCCTGTGCTGCAACACCTTCCTTTCTGCCACTGACCAGCATCTCTTTCACAGCTCATCAGCAGCTGAAAGAGTTGATTGCCCCCCCCCCCCCCCACCCACCCACCCCGCCGGCCGCCGTGATGCTTTGCTTCAGAAAGGCAGAGACTAGGGGCAGAGCAACCTATTCATCACGGAGGCGAAAGTGACACATTCTTAGTGTGACTTTCACACTTCCTTTCCCAGATGTGCGCGGCGCCCCTGGCTCCTGATAACGGCGCACCAGGGCGCCGCGGCGCACAGTTTGGGAACCACAGATCTAAACGATCAACTACCCTAAACAGACGAAAACTGAACAAAGAAACCCTCCCTCCTCAGTGCAACTCCCCGGGTATTTGATACACTCTTGGGCTGATGTTACTCGTCTAGCAGGGTAATATGACCAGCCCAGACCAGGTCCCAACTCCGCACGCAATCAAGCCAATTTGGTGCATCTGCTATGGGACGCCCCGTCCCCCACCCTGTCATATCTTTCCACCCAAAATGTATCATAACAAAAATCCCATGAAGAGCTGACCACTCTGCAGGTAATTCTATAGTTCAACCAGTGCTGCCTAATTCTCACTGGCCTCCCCCAAAAGGAGGAGCCCTCTTATCTGTAACATATGGAGTCCAGTGGTCACTCCTGATCGTCCAATTGGCTGCCATCTGCCCCCTCCAAAGAACTCTGCTCCGGGCTGTTAGGCTTCTCCTTAGACCACTCCTTCAGGGCTCTCTGTAGGACCTTTGGATCTGTAAAAATTCTTGACTGGCCCTGCCGATTAACTCAAAGTCGTGCCGGGTACAGCATAGCATAGTCCAAGTTCAGATTTCGGAGTTGGCGCTTCAGAGGCGCAAACTGTTTGCACGCTTCTTGCACATGAATCGGGAAATCCGGGTATAAAGATAGACTGGATCCCCCGTACAACTGTTTCTCTCTGGCTACCTTCAGTGCAGAGTCTCTGTCACAATAATTCAGCAGTGTCGCTATTATTGTTCTCGGGGGGAGCACCAGTGACAGGCCGAGGGCCCAGAGAGCGGTGTGCTCTCTTTACCACGAATATGGGAGAGAATTTCTAACTTCCAAGCAATGTGACCAGCACCTTTCTCAACAAATCTTTCCATGTTGCTGGTCTAGGTCGACTCCGGAAGGCCCGTAATCCTTACGTTATTCCGGCAGGATCTCGCTTCAAGGTCTTCGGTCTTGTCCTGCAATACTTGCAGCACCTTCCCCATTTGCTTGTAGTCAGTGTCCTTGGAGGCCTGTGCATCCTCCACCTCCATGATCCGGTCCTCTGCCATGTCTAGACTTTCCGCGTGTTTGTCCATGCACTCAGAAATACTATCCATCCTGTATGAGAGGGAGACAAGCTTGGACCCCAGAGTAGAGAGGCTGCTCTGCAAGTCTTTTTCCATTGCAACTAGCATGGTGCGGATATCTCCTCAGCCACCTCCTGGGCCTGTTCCTGCGTGTTGTCCCCATCTTCCGCAGCAGCGTCCCTGCCTTTCACCTTCCTATGGTCGAATGTGAGTTTAGGCTGTCTTGTCCACTCTGCCCATTGTGTCAGGCCAACAACATATACCAGCGACCTGCAATCAGTCCAGACAAGCAGTCACACTCAGGCAGGCCCGTCCGAGGGGTGACCTCCACGTCGATACGCTGTTACTGTCCAGTGTACTGCCCGGATTGTGTCAGCAGCACAGCAGCCAGTCAGGTGTGCCCCACCTCAGGGCAAGTGTTGTCCGCCCCGCGGCAAAGCCGCCAACCATGCAGCGCAGTGTTACTGACCACTCAGGTGACTGAACGTTCCAATGCGTGTCAGGGGATTCACTCAAGCATTTAGCTGCCCTCTTGGTGAGCCACTACTGCCTGCAGCACCACCCTTTGCCTGGGTCAGGGGGCACCGCCACCTCCGGCAGCGACCTGCACGGGCTCCCACTGCAGGACACACAGATGCTGGGATCCGAGACTGGCTCCACTCAGCATGCGCAACTCCAATCTAGCCCTCCACCGTTGTCACCACGTGGCTGTTCAGCTAGTGCGAGTCTCCTAGTGGGCTGCACAAGATGGCGCGTCCGCCAACAAGTATCTCATACCACGTACGTGGAAGGTGATTTTCTTGTTGAGGCATTGGGGTCTGATGTTAAGGAGGCATTTGGGCATTTGTAGGCGTGGGTGAGCATCTTGAAGGTAACTTCTCGGCAGGGAGCCAGTGGAGGTCTCGCAGGTGTTGGGTGATGTGTTCGTGTCAAAGGACAAGTCTGGCTGTAGTGCTCTGTATGGTCTGGTGCTTTTGGAGCAGAGACTTGTTGATCCCGGCATAGAGGGTGTTTCCGTAGTCCAGTCTGCTGGTTATGTGTGCATGGGTGACGGTCTTCCTTGACTCGGGGGTGCGGGGGGGTGGGGAGGTGTGGCATCCTTTTGAAGGTCTTTTGGAGGATGCAGAGGGTTCCTTGACCTCTTGAAAGCGAGAAGTGCTCTCGAACGGAGGGTTCCTAATCCAGGACCACAAGGGAATGACCAGATGACATGTGTCACTACATTTACACCTGCTTCAAATGAAGTCCAGAAAATTATCAAACACCATTGGCAGATCCTGAACACTGGAAACCTTACCTTGGAGTTGCCCCGATTCGCTTTTAAGAGGTCAAGGAACATAAAAGACATGCTAGTTCAGACCATACCCAAGAGACAAGGAACATCAAAACAAACAACATTGTGGCAACTGCCACCTGTAAAAGGGCACTACCCTTGCGGGATGTGTAGCGGCTGCCCCTTCACGTCTATACATAAGACTGTGTCCCTCACCGAAACATTCACATGGGAATTAAGAGGCCACACCAACTGCAACACACCTAACTGTGTTTACCTACTTACTTGCCCATGTGGCCTCCAATATGTGGGCATGACCACCCGTCCCATTAAAATACGCATCTCTGAACATCGGAGCAACTTTGCAAGAGGAACCATACTAAGATGTGTAATCTGAAAGAAACAGGTTAGTATTAGATTCCTTACCTTAGAATATCCCCAGGCGTCAGTCTGGATTCGGAAACTTTTGCGTAGCAGTACCCCTGCGCGTCGGTAGGCGTCGTCTGCAGGCGTCCCCTGCGGCTCCGCGTCGTGCGCCGTGATGACGTCGCTGGAGTATATAGACGCCGCCTCCGCGTGCTGACGTCAGTTCTTCTTTTTTCCGCGCCAGTTAGCGCAGATCCGAAGAGCAGTACTCCGGTCTTTTGACCTAAGTTTTTGTTAACTATAACTCTTTCAGGTGCCGGTAGGATGCCCGGTTTTAAAAGTTGCGACGGGTGCGACCGCCTGATGTCGGTCACCGACCACCATCGACTCTGCCTCCGGTGTCTGGGCGCGGACCACGACGTGGAGTCCTGCGTCGACTGCCGGGCCTTGACGGGCAAGGCTAGACGGGAGCGGTCCCGCAAGCTGCTCGAGCTCCGGGTGTCGGCCCCACGTCGAGAGCGGTCCCGGTCCGGACGGAGGTCGAGGGAGCGGTCGAGGGAGCGGTCGCGGAGCCGCCACGAGCGCTCCGGAAGTCGTCACCATTCCTCCGGTTCCTCAGGTAAGCGACACAAGAAGTCGGGGCGTCCCCATCATACCCCCGACTCCCCCCGACGCCCGCGCGATGCGGCCGGGGGTTCGGGTGGCCCCACCCCCGCGGCCCCGCGTGGGTCGCCGACGCCGCCTGCTCCATACCCGCCGGTCCCTGGGCAAGGCGCGTCGCGTGAAGAGGTAGAAGAGTTCCTCATGGCCATGAGGGCGCTTTCTCCTCCGGCGGGGCCTACGGCGCCTGCGGGCCCGTCGGTCCCGTCTGGGGGCCCGAGCGGTTCGGGTGCACCTGCCCCGACGCCGCCGGCGGTTCCGGCCCCGGCGCCGCTGGGCCCTTCAGGGTCGTCGCCGGCTGGTCAACCGGCCTCTCGGGCGCCGATTCCATCGGGGCAACCCGTGGTGCCGCCTCCGCGCGGTGCCGTGCCTCCGACGCCGGTTCCGGCCGGCGTCGGAGCGCCGGCGCCGCACGGCGCCACCCCCATTCCCTCTCCGACTCCGGACACGGAGTCGGACCGGCATCGTCTGACGCCGAGTCCGGCGCCGTTGGGGCCCATTGGCTCCGAGGAGCCGGTCTATATCGTTGACTCAAACTATGGCGATGAGGACGATTATGGAGAGGGTTGGGAGGGGTCTGAGGACCCTCTGTCACGAGCATGCCAGTACGATGTGGACTGGGTAGGTGACTTGGGTGAGGCCAGTGGTCTGGACGAATCGCCTAACCCTGGGTTTGTCTCGCCCCCCACTGTGGCGTCGGAGGCTGGGGCTGCCTATTCGGTGGTACTGATGAGGGCTGCCAAGGCTTTACGCCTTGAGCTCCCCGTCGCTAAGGTGAAGCCTAACATCCTCACCGAGGTATTCAAACCGCAGTCATGTCCACAGGAGCCTCTGCTGCCATTTTAATGACGCCTTGACGGATGTCCTTTTGGGCACGTGGTCCAGGCCCGCTTCCGGTTCACCTGTTGATCGGAACGTTGCCAGACGCCACCGTCCGTGTGCGGACGACCCTGCCTTCCTGTCTACCCATCCCTCCCCTGAGAGTCTGGTGATCCAGGCCTCCACTTCCCAGTCCGTATTCCCGACGGCCCCGCCCGATCGGGAATCTAAGCGGTATGATCAGTACGGCAAGAAGGTCTTCTCGTCCCTGAGTGCGGGACTGCGGTCTTGCAACACCGCGTGCCTCTTGGGCCGCTATACCCACTCTCTGTGGGATACGGTCGCAGAGTGCCTGCCGCAATGCCCGCAGGAGGTACGGGACAAGCTCGGCCAGGCTTTGGTTGAAGGCCGAGACACGGCGAGGTACTCCATACGGTGTGGTCTTGACACGACCGACTCGCTGGGCAGAGCAATGTCCACGACGGTGGCGATTCGTCGCCATGCTTGGCTGAGATCCGCCAACTTCTCGCCGGATGTCCAGAATGCCCTGATGGACATGCCATTCGATGGCAGTCGCCTGTTCGGCGACAAAGCAGACAACGCGCTTGAGCGCTTCAAGGACTCCAGGGTCACGGCCAAGTCCTTGGGTCTCTCGACCCAGCGCCAGCAAACGGGTTCGTTTCGCTCCTTTCGTGGCCGCGGAAGGGGCGGTCCCACACGTGCTGCCAGCCACGCACCGCAGAACGCTCCTCAGCGCGGTGGTGGCCGTGGATTCCGCCGTGGTGGCGGTCGGGGACAGCGGCGAGGTCAGTCCACACCTCCCCCCGCTGCAGCCTCCAAATCCTCCTAGTCCGAGCTTTCAGGCCCATGTGACGCCAGTGGGTGGCAGGGTTCGCCATCACCACTCCCGCTGGCGCACTATCACATCGGACAGGTGGGTGCTGCAGCTCGTCCGAAGGGGCTACTCCCTCCCCTTCGAGACCACTCCTCCAGCCATGCCACCGCAGAACCACCGTGTGTCGGGGGACCACTTGACACTTCTGCAGGAGGAAGTTACGGCCCTCTTGGCCAAGGGGGCCATCGAGCGCGTTCCTGGGCCAGAAGTAGGGTGTGGTTGCTACTCCCACTACTTTCTGGTGCCCAAGAAGGACAAAGGGGGCCTACGTCCTATCTTGGACCTACGGAACGTCAACGGCTTCCTCCGGAAGGAGAAGTTCAAGATGTTGACTTTGGCTCAGGTCTTGGCTGCTCTAGACCCGCAAGACTGGATGGTAGCGTTGGACTTGCAGGATGCGTATTTTCACATCCCCGTCCTGCCGGCCCACCGGCGTTACCTGCGGTTCACGGTAGGCCACGAGCACTTTCAGTTTATCGTGCTCCCATTCGGCCTTACCAGCGCCCCACGGGTGTTCACGAAGGTGATGGCGGTGGTCGCAGCTCATCTGCGCCGGTTAGGGGTTTCAGTCTTCCCCTACCTCGACGACTGGTTGTTGAAGGCGGGCTCGCCCCACACAGTCGTCCACCACCTCCAGATGACGGCAGACCTCCTGCACGAGCTGGGGTTTTCCATCAATGTGCCGAAATCACACCTGTGTCCCTCTCAAAAGCGCCTTTTCATCGGAGCGGTTCTCGACTCGGCGCAGTTTCGGGTTTATCCTCCGGAACGGCGGGTCCGGGATATCCAGGCCTTGATTCCCATCTTTCAGCCGTTATCCCGGGTTTCGGTCAGGTTGACGCTGCGGCTTCTGGGGCTGATGGCCTCCTGCATCCTTCTGGTGCATCACGCCAGATGGCGGATGCGGGCTCTGCAGTGGGACCTGAAGTTTCAGTGGGCCCAGCATCAGGGCAACCTTTCCGACCATGTCCTGATCTCGGAGGGCACTGCGAGACAGTTGCAGTGGTGGCTTACGGACCGCGATTGGGTCAGAGGCAGATCCCTCTCCCTTCCCCAACCGGAGCACGTAGTTGCGACGGACGCGTCCCTCCAGGGCTGGGGTGGCCACTTGGGAGAGGCGGAGATCAGAGGCATCTGGTCTCCGGCGGAGTCCCGGCTCCATATCAACATGTTGGAGCTGCGGGCGATTCGCCTAGCACTGAAGGCATTCCTCCCCTTTGTCAACGGGAGTGTAGTGCAGGTGTTCACGGACAACACCACCGCCATGTGGTACTGCAACAAACAGGGCGGTGTGGGGTCGTGGACCCTTTGCCAGGAGGCCCTGCGTCTCTGGCAATGGCTGGAACGTCAGGGCGTGACTCTGACGGTTCAACACCTGGCAGGTTCTCTGAACGCCAGGGCGGACGTACTCAGCCGTCGGTGCTCGGTGGATCACGAATGGCGTCTGAACTCGGACGTGGCGAGAGGCCTCTTTCTGCAATGGGGAGAGCCTTGGTTAGATCTATTCGCCACAGAAGAGAACGCGCAATGTCATCAGTTCTGCGCGTTGGAGTTTCCAAGACGGCACTCGCTCGGCGACGCCTTTCGGCGCGAGTGGAGTTGCGGTCTGTTGTACGCCTTTCCGCCTATACCACTTCTGCCCAGAGTGCTGAAGAAGATCAGGCGCGACCGGGCCCAAGTTATCCTTGTGGCTCCGGACTGGGCTCGAAGGTACTGGTATCCCGAGCTACTCAGCATGTCAGTCGGTCCCTCGATCCGCCTGCCCCTTCAGGAGGACCTTCTGTCGCAGCAGCAGGGGACGGTCCTCCACCCGAACCTGTCCAGTCTCCACCTCCATGCTTGGAGATTGAGCGGCGACAGTTGAGGCCATTTGACTTGCCTCCTGAAGTCTGTGATGTGATTCTGGCAGCCAGGCGTCCCTCCACAAAGTCGGTATACGCCTGCCGGTGGAACAGATTTGTGGCATGGTGCACAGCAAAGGCTGTGGATCCCCTTTCTGCCCCTCTTTCCGAGGTTCTCCTCTTCCTTCTTTCTCTTGCCCAGCAGGGCTCTGCTCTGGGCACTATCAAGGGCTATCTTTCTGCCCTTTCCGCCTTCTTAAGGCTACCTGATCAGCCATCTTTATTCAAGTCCCCTATTGTACTGAGATTCTTGAAAGGCATCACGCACATGTATCCACCTGCTCCGTTCGTGATGCCTCAGTGGGACTTGAACCTGGTTCTGACATTCTTGATGTGTGCTCCCTTTGAGCCGCTTCATTCCTGTCCTCTCCGTCTTCTCACTTTAAAGACGGCCTTCCTGGTTGCCATCACCTCTGCCAGGAGAGTGAGTGAGCTCCAGGCTCTTTCTGTTAAACCTCCTTTCTTGTCCGTTCATCCTGACAAGGTGGTTCTTAGGACTAGACCTTCTTTCCTGCCCAAAGTGGTTTCTGCTTTTCACATTGGGCAGTCCATCACCTTACCCTCCTTCTTCCCGCCTCCGCATCCTTCAAAAGATGAAGAGCGGCTCCATCGTCTGGACCCAAAACGTGCGCTTTCATTTTATATGGATCGCACACGCCAGTTCCGGGTGGATGACCAACTGTTTGTTGGCTACGTGGGTGAGAAGAAGGGAAGGGCGGTACAGAAACGAACCATCTCTCATTGGGTCGTCCTGTGCATCAAAGCATGCTACTCTTTGGCTCGGAAGGAGCCTCCTGTTGGGCTGAGGGCCCATTCCACTCGGGCCACGGCGGCTACTACTGCCCTGGGCCGGGGAGTCCCTTTGCAGGACATTTGCCAGGCGGCTACGTGGGCCTCGCTGCACACCTTTGCGAGGCATTACTGCCTGGACAGTCAAGTCCGGAGGGACGGCTTCTTTGGCCGTTCGGTCCTCCAGGATTTTCTGGTGTAGGATTGTATTGGTTCGCAGACCCACCACCGGGGTTGGTATTGCTGGGGTATCTATTCTAAGGTAAGGAATCTAATACTAACCTGTTTCTTTCAGATGAACAAGTTACTTACCTTCGGTAACGATATATCTGTAAGAAACAGTAGTTAGTATTAGATTCCTTACCGCCCCGCCCATCCTCCCCGTTCTGCGAACTGATACCTAGGGTTAAGGACATCCCTTTCAGGGCCCTAGTTTCACATGGCACCAGTGTTGGTTCTCACATGGCTCGGCGTGTTCTGGCGCGGAAAAGCTGTGTGCAAAGAACTGACGTCAGCGCGCGGAGGCGGCGTCTATATACTCCAGCGACGTCATCACGGCGCACGACGCCGACGACGCGGAGCCGCAGGGGACGCCTGCAGACGACGCCTACCGACGCGCAGGGGTACTGCTACGCAAAAGTTTCCGGATCCAGACTGACGCCTGGGGATATTCTAAGGTAAGGAATCTAATACTAACTACTGTTTCTTACAGATATATCGTTACCGAAGGTAAGTAACTTGTTCAACACTACATTGATTTGAACCACACAGCTGACTCCCTTAAGTGGTTGATACTAGAAGCCAGCCCGAATGCGTCCAAACAGAACTTGTTTTTTAAAGAACAAAGATGGATACATCGGTTGGCCACAGACAGGAGGGGTCTGAACGAGGACATTCCCTGGAGCGCTCTATGAACATTTGAGATCATACCCATTCCAATCCTTTTGAACCCTTAGCCCGCTGGGAGATACACATAGGGTACACTTTGGGACTACCTTCGGTTAACAATTGACTCCATCTCAAACGCTAGTCTGTACTTGCTGTCGAATTATGTGTCCCAGCTCGAGACTAGACTAGAAAGTGAAGGATATGGTCGACATGTTTCTCGCTAGTGGTACATTTGAAGCAAACTTCGGCACCTAAAACTGTCAACCCGAAACACGCTTCGGAACCAACAACTCCGGATCCAAAAAAAATCTCCTATCCGAAGAAAAAACTTGAACCAAAAAAGCTTCCGACCACAAGTCTTTGAAACTGAAACCACAATCTACTCCTAAGACTGTGCTAAACATTACTAAACCCAGCAAACAGCTTGATCCCAAACATGACAAGCTGGTTCCAAGAAAGGATTCTCCCATAAAAGAGCTTTTCCGTCCAGATCCAAAGCAAAAGACTCTTGTTATTCATCCAAAGACTGGATATATCATCACTTCACCTACTAAAAGGAAACTGGAACCTCCTTCCACGCCTCCAGTCCCTCTCAAAAAACATGCTCAAACTTCTCCCATAAGAGTACCTTCTCCACTTCCAGAAGTGCCAGACCCTTACATTTTCCCCACGCACCAGCAGGTAACGATGAGGATGATAATTTGGGGGGGTGGGGCAGAAGATGAGCAACCCTTAGATGATCCAGATGATATTACTAGCCCATCAGATGATCCTTGGGAGGACTACAATGCACCAGATGCCCCAGATCTACCCCAAGATGACGCATACCCTTCTAGGCCATCTCCTCCAGATGAAACAATAGGGTTCACACAACTCATTCACAGCAGCCTTTCATGGGGTCGATCTCCATACTGATCCAGTGGATGACGACTTCCTTATGGACACATTACCCTCTCATAAGACCATAACCATCTTACCAATGCCTAAGGGGGTTATAAAACACGCACTAGACGTATTTAAAGATCCGTCAGGGCCAGGGTAATTAATCCCAGGTTGGAGAAAAAGTACAAAGTTGCTCCAACTGACCCAGCCTATATCAAGGGCCAACTACTTTTAGACTCTTTAGTGGTCTCCAACGCATTAAAAAGAGCTAACTCTCAGACAACAGGGGACGCTCCACCCGCTGATAAAGAATCTAAACTCTTAGATGCTTCAGGCAAACATAGGACATCTCAAGCAGCCAACGTCTGGAGATTGGCCAACACTCAAGCTCTGTTGGCAAGATACGATAGGGCTCACTACGATGAGCTTGAAATCCTTATACAACATCTACCAGACATATACAAGACCAGGGCTACTGATTTGATACAGGAAGGGAAGGTCATTACTAACATTTCCATCCGTTGCGCTCTTGATGCTGCTGACACAGCCTCAAGGGCAATAAATACTGGCATACTTTTACGCAGGCATGCCTGGCTGCGTATTCCTGGTTTCAAACTAGAAGTACATCCCAGTATTCTCGATCAACCCTTTGACCAACAACATCTGTTTGGTTCCACAGTTGATACCTCTCTTTTGAAAAAATAAAAAAGGACACTGACACTGCAAAATCCTTGGGAGCTTCACAAAATAAAACTCCGAGAGCGTCCTTTCGTCGCTCCTCATACAGGGGTGCCTCAACAACTATTCCTACCAATAATGCCTCCTCTTGTTACACAACTCCCAACCAATCCACGCCCAATAGAGGTTATTGGAGGATACAGAGGCAAAAATACTAAAGGTAGAGGTAACAACACCCGTACCACCTCCGCCCCCAAGCAGTGACTCCCCTCCCCCCAGACCATTCCACTCATGTCGGGGGGAGATTACAACAGTTCCTACTTGTCTCGAACTCCATCACAACAGACAGGTGGGTGAGACAAATAATTCACTCAGGTTATTGCCTGGAGCCCCCTTCCATTCCAACAATACCACCCAGACAGCGTCCCATGTCACAAGAGCATCTCACACTCCTATAACAGGAGGCTCTACTGCAAAAACATGCAATAGATCTAGTTCCACTACACCATCAAAACACAGGGGTTTACTCTCTATATTTCCTTATTACCAAAAGACGGCTCCCTCAGACCTATACTGGACCTGAGACCCCTGAACCTTTACATACAGTCAGACCACTTCCATATGGTCACGCTGGAATCTGAGGACCACGGTTCGATCCCCGGCTCCGGCGGCAGGTTAGCCCAGCACCATGTGACTCTGGGCAATAGCTCGCTTAATCTTCCCGACGGCCCCCAGCGCCTAGAGACCCTTAAGGGTGATTGTGCGCTTTACAAATGTGGACTTTACTTTACTTTACATTACAGTATGGCCTTCCTCTGTTAAAACAAGGCGATTTCCTTGCTACCCTAGATCTCAAGGATGCCTACTTTCACATTCCCATTCACCAAGCTCACAGAACGTACCTTCGGTTTGTTTTGGACGGTCAGCATTATCAATGCAAAGTCATCCACCCTTCTGATTCACTACAGCACCAGAGTCTTCATAAAGTGTCTCGCGGTAGTAGTAGCACACTTGAGAAGGGAAAACATCCATGTCTTCCCATATCTGGACAACTGGCTAATTAAAGCCTAGTCATACCAGCAATGCATCCCGCATACACACAAGACCATTCACCTCTTACACAAACTCTGTTCCACTATAAACAAAACAAAGTCGCACCTCCAACCATCCCGGTCTCAACTGTATCTAGGTGCCACAATAGATACCTCCAAAGGACTTGCATCCCCCAATCCAATAAGAATATAAAGCATGCAAGTGCTTATACAAAAATTTCAACCACAACACTCACTACCAGCTCGAGTGTTCATGCAACTAATTGGAATGATGGCATCTTGCATTTTCGTATTCCCACTCGCAAGACTCTAGATGCGCCCCCTGCAAGAGTGCTTAGCAAGCCACTGGAACCAGGATCAAGGTCAATTAACAGATCTGGTGGTGGTCGACGGTTGGACACATCGCTCTCTGCAGTGGTGGAACACCAAAAACCTTTCCAAAGGACGGCTGTTCCTCAAGCCAGTTCCACAGGTAGTACTAACCACAGACGCATCCCTCACCGGTTGGGGAGCTCATTTGTCAGAGCACACAGTACAGGACAGGTGACCACCACATCAGAAGCTACTCCACATAAACCATCTGGAGTTGCTAGCCATTTTTCTAGCTCTAAAATCATTTCAAAATTACCTATCAGGCAAGGCTGTCTTAGTCCGCACAGACAATATGACAGCCATGTACTACATTCAAAAACAGGGAGGCACACTCTCCTTTCAGCTCTCCCAGCTGGCGCAGAGCATATGGAGGTGGGCCATTCCACAAAACATCTACCTGCTAGCAGAACATCTACCAGGAGTTCAAAATCAGGTTACGGATCTGTTGAGTCGTCAGAGACCACAGATTCACAAGTGGGGACTTCATCCGCAAGTTCTTCAACCTTTCTTTCAAGTATGGGGACAGCCACAAATAGATCTTTTCGCCACACACCTAAACTCCAAATGACCAAGCTTCGCCGCCAGGTATCCACACCCATTGTCCAAAGGCAATGCGATATGGATGATTTGGTCAGGCAGATTTGTGTACGCTTTTCCGCCTCTCCCCCTCATTCCGTTAGTGATGCGCAATCTGCAGCAACACTCCCTCACTCTGATTATCATTGCACCAACATGGACAAGGCAACCGTGGTACACCACTGTACTGGAACTTTCAGTGGTACCACATCAGAAACTGCAACTCTCATCACACCTATTAACACAGAACCATGGATAGATCATGAATCCGGACCCCATGCAGCTCAACCTAGCGATTTGGCTTCTGAGGTCTTAGAATCTGGATATCCGAACCTCCCACCTGATTGCATTAACGTTATCAAAGAAGCTAGACGTCCCACCACTAGAGCTTGCTACGCAGCTAAATAGAAAAGATTTGTTATATATTGCACCAATAACATCAACCCACTCGATGTTTCCATCCAGAACATCATATGCTACTTGCTGCATCTCCACAAATGCAGTTTAGCATACTCCTCAATCAGGTTACATCTTGCTGCTATAGCAGCTTACTTTCAAAACAGACAGCATCTATTATTATTCAAAGTTCCAGCCATCAAAGCCTTCATGGAAGGTCTCAAAAGAAAAATTCTTCCCAGGGTACCACCCTCCCCTGTATGGAACCTCAACATTGTTCTCACCAGGCTCATGGGTCCCCCATTTGAACCTTTGCATACGTGTGAATTACAATTTCTTTCATGGAAAGTTGCTTTTCAAGTGGCTATTACATCACTCAGAAGGGTGAATGAGATCCAGGCACTAACAATTCACAAACCATTCTTGCAACTCCATTACAACAAGGTGGTTCTAAGGACTAATCCCAAATTCCTTCCAAAAGTAATTTCACCACCCCATCTCAATCAGTCTGTTGAGTTTCCAGTATTCTTCTCCCAACCTCAAACAATTGCTGAGAGAGCTCTCCATACATTAGATGTTAAAAGAGCTCTCCTCTACTATATTGATAGGACAAAGCCATTTCGTAAAACAAAGCAGCTTTTTGTGTCCTTTTCGCCTCCACAAAGGTAATCCCATTTCAAAAACTGGGATTGCGAGGTGGATTGTTAAATGAATTCAAGATTGCTACCAATAAGCAAAATGCACTCTAGCCATTCCCTCTAGGGCTCATTCCACCCGTAAACTAGGGGCATCTATGGCATTTTTAGGGAACATTCCCTTAGATGATATCTGCACGGCACACATTCGCAAAGCACTACTGTGTAGATGTGCAAGCAAAACAACAAGCTAGTGTGGGCCAGACTGTACTTAAAACACCATTTCAATCCACTGCAACAGATACTGGTACTCGCCGCTAAGGGAGAGAACTGCTATGCAATCAATGCACTAGTGTGTGATCTGCAGCCCATATGCCTCGAACGTAAAAGGCTACTTACCAGTATGCATTTGTTCTTGGCATGTAGGGCTGCAGATTCACACACAGCCACCCGCCTCCCCGGCTACCTCTATCTGTTCCAGTAATATCTTAATTAGATACACTATACATGGACATCTCTTTCTGTTCTCACACAACTCCATCATTTCCCGTAATGGCGAAAAGCAATCTGAAGATGGAGTCTATGCCCATGCCCACTATACTCCAGAGGAGGAGTCATCTACCATACAAAGACTCTTCCAGGACAACAACAAAGTGTAATCATCCTGGCCCACCACCAGAGGGCGATCTATGCACTAGTGTGTGAATCTGCAGCCCTACTTGCCAAGAAAGATGCATACTGGTAAGTAGCATTTTCCTTTCAGATGGAAGTAGGATCTGAGCATGTTTCAGAGGTCCTGGGAAGGGGTGATGTCCGTGGTTTCGCTGGGGGCTTGGTGAATTCCTGGAGGATGCTGAAGAGTTCCTTGGAGTTGCTGAAGTTGGTGAGGATCTTGCTTTGGATGAAGGTCCTTTTGGTGGATCTGATGCGTTGGTGGTATTCTGTCATGGCGTTCTTGTAGGTGGTATGATCTTCTAACGTTTTGCGGTTTCTCCAGTTCTTCTCGAGACGTCTGCAGGTGCGTCTGGATTCTTGGATTTTGGCGGTGAACCAGGTGGCTTTTCTGGGGTGCTGTCTATCGGGGTTGTGTAGGGGTGTGAACTCGTCTGCGCAGTTGGAGAGCCATCTGTGGAGTTCTTTGGCTGCGAGATTGGCATTGGTTGAGATGGTTGGGGCATCGCGGTTGATGGTGGAGTTGAGCTGCTCCTCTGTGACTTGGCTCCAGTTCCTTCGTGGAGGGCGCAGTGCAGGTTTGGGCAGTGTGGGCTTGTTGACGTGGAAGTGTATGCAGTGGTGTTCCGTCCATGGAGGTTGTTGCCTCCTGCGAAGATGGGGTCGAGGGTGTGTCCTGCCTTGTGGGTAGGCGTGGTGACTAGCTGTTTCAGTCAGATGTTGGCGAGGATGTCCAGGAGGATGATGGAGTTGGGGGTCGCTGGGGTTGTCGAGGTGAAAGTTCAGGTCTCCGATGAGCAATGGCGTGGGGTGCAATGAGGTCGGCGATGGTAGTGGCGAACGAAGCGCAGGGTCTGGGGGGGTCTGTAGGCGAGAGTGCAGCAAACTGTCATTCTAGGGCTGGGCTGTATCTGGAATGAAGGTGTTTGGCGGTGGAGAAGGGGCCACTCGAGGTGGAGAGTCGGCGGGAGTTCTTCTGTGCGATGGCGAGTCCTCCTCCTGGCTGGTCGGGCGGTCCGTCCTCTGGATCTTGTATCTGTCAGGCATTGCGGTGGCGATGTCGGGGCAGAGGAGGTGTTTGTCCAGGTTTCTGTAAAGAAGGCGACGTCTACTGAGAGGGTGTCGAGGAGGTCCCAGATCTATACGGCGTGTCTGTGCAGGACCACAGGTTGACCAGGATGCACCTCAGGGCTTCTGTGGTGTTGGTGTTTGTTCGTTCGCCCACCAATTAAATTCAATTTAAATTAAATACATCTATATTCCATTCTTCTGGCGGTTTGTTTGAGGAATGTACAGAAAAACCTAATTTGAAAGCAGGTCTGATAAAAACAAAAAGGAGATTAGGTAAAACACCAAGCAGAGTAGTACCGGGGTAAGCGACAGAACAGTTACTGCAGTTCAAGAGGTAAGGTGGGATCAGGTGTGATACATATTTCCACTAAGCAACAAAGAACGAAGGACACAAATTCTAAAGTACATCTCATGGGAACAGGTAAAACCTCTACTATCGATATTCAGAGCCCATAGTTCGTGGAATTGGCCAAGCCAAATGAGGATCCCTGCTGTCCAGTCACCCTGCTCAGAAATGCTGCACCACTGTGCCAAAGGAGTCTGGAGAAAAGGAACCTATTATTATAATAATTCATTGAGAGCCATTGAGATTTCTGTGGATGGGTGCCTGGAACTATGTGTCTCAGCTTCTTCTAGACAAAACATACCAGGATGATACAACAGACCTTTGTCAAAGTGTTGTGGGATAAAGTTCCAGCTGAATTGTGGACCAAGAAAGCAATAGAAGGAAACACTCTTGCGTATGAATGTTGATATCTAAATGTAGAAGCTGTTTGGGGTGGGGAAGGACTTAAACCTTTATGATGAACAGCCCACATAGGTTTTACCTGCAACCTTCTAGTTGCAGTATGGATTTTTTTACTGTCAGAGAAGGTGGTGTGGGGTGTTGACATTCAACAAACACCGGAGAAGCTACACATGAGCTTTGATGTCAGCTAGCATCCAAGCCTCGCAGTGATGAAAAGTAGAGGCCGGGCTTTTGGATAACACATGCTGTCCATCTGACTGTTTTTTTCCACTTATCTGTATTGATCAGTGACTTTGCTCTCCTGAAGACTTGCCTGGGCCTATCGCAATTACAATATCTACTTAGAGCGCACGCTATTTATGATAAGCAATATTAACTGTTTGTTATTTTTTTTATTATGTGCTATGGAGGAGCTTGGTGAGAGAACTTTGCCCTGTACTAATAAAAAAAAGTCGACCTGGCAATGGGAACAAAAAGACTTCACATCATTCGCCTGATAATTTATAACGAAATGAAAAATTTAGAGTTAGAAGTTCTCCCTGCCCTTGGAACACTTTAGCAGTGGACTGAAGTTATTCACAATAAGCCTTACTTTGAGGAATACTGTAAATTTCTTTTACTTGTTCAGGATTTTTCATGTTTACTTTTTCTTGCCATTATTCATGCTATTATCTTCGATTCCTGAACCTTATAGCTGGGTAGCAAAATTTCCTCTGGCCAAATGCAGTACTCTTAAATAAGACCAGTTGCTGCTTGGAAACAGTGCATTTAATAGTATATAGTCTTCTGAGTGAGTCTTAATTTATAAAATATTTCTGCATGGGATTTTTGTGGTTCACATTGACCGTAGTTGTAGGGTGAAGTTACGGGGCAGAAGGCAGCAGGCAGGGGGAGCAAATATGGGACGGATTATAGTATTGCAAAGTTAAACTGGCATGGAATTGAATTGCAGCTAATGGGGGGCCCATTAAAGCAAGAATAGGATTCATAATGGATGTTATAGGCCGGGATCACGTTTAAGTAAAGAGATGAAGGAAGGTCAAAAATTAAATTAGAGTATAGGGGTCTTCTGTCCTCAACCAGGTAGTATATAATTTAATGCAACAGCATAATCAAACGTGACGTTTTGTTTTTTTTTAAATTTTTATTTTTGTTGCAAAACACATATAGTACAGTTAAACACCATCAGTCACTTGATCACATACAATCGTGAGGCGCCCATGAATAACACTAGATACTGAGTCAAAATACATACCGGCCCTCGAGTGCCGGGTGAAACTGTGGCAAATCAAGTGACATGGTGAAAGGTAGTATACACACATTGTGAAAGATACCGGTTGCATTTTCAGGTTTTCGATGTGGTTTGCATATAAACAACTTAAACAAGAAAAACTGCACACATAGCCCTGCATGTTGGTGAGGTAGTATCTCCTATACCCTGCATCCCAGTCCACTGTGAGGGACTTATCAAGCGATCCCGTGCCCCCTGCCCCACCCCTTCTCCGCACTCCACCCCCCCTCATGCAAGTCCAACTCTCACCCATGTAAAGCACCCAACAGTCATCCCCACATACAATCAGAGGTCCCCCTCGCTCTCAGATCCTTCGAGATCATCCTCTTCCAGTGGTTCGCATATGTCCCCCCTGTAGGAGTTCCACGTTTGCCACACCCCATTCCACTTGCGCGGGTTACTCCTCAGCTTATACACTGCCCTCTCAGTCAGCATGAGCATATCCATGTTTCTGATCCACTGGGCCAGCGTGGGCAGGTCAGCCGATCCCCATTTCTGCGCTATGTCTCGTTTTGCCGTCACCAACCCCACCGTCACCCATGTTCTTGCATAAAAGGTGAGGTCAGTCAGCCCCCAGACATTCAGCAGGCACAACCGCGGGTCCAGAGCAAGGGTGGTATGTAGTGCCTGGGCCATGGTGCGCAACACTCTTTGCCAGTAACTAACCAGCCGCGGACAGCTCCAGATCGTATGTAGAAACGAACCTTCTGCCCCGCAGCCCCTAAGGCAATAAGGATGCTCAGCCCTGTGCAACTTGTGCAGTGTCGTGCGAGTGTAGTAAATCCGGTGTAGGATTTTTAACTGTACAAGGCGGAATTTAGAAGAAATGCCTGCTTCGCGCGGGGACGCCAATGCTGTGTTCCATTCAGTTTCGTCCAGATCCCCCACCTCCAACACCCACTTGTCCTTCAGTCTCCCCAGCGGGTCAGGCATGTTGTTGAGTAATTTACGGTATGTTATCGAAGTCGCCCCCTCCTGCAAGTAGTCCGTGAGCAAACGGTCTTCCAGGGGGGAGGATTCAGGTGGGGATGTGTCAGGCGGGATCGCCGCTCGCAGTGCATGTCTGATCTGAATGTACCTGTAGAGTTCTGTTTCCCTCAACTCATATTGTTCCTGTAGGGTTGCAAATGATATTACACCATCCCCCTCCCACATATCCCCCACTGTCGAAATGCCGATATTATCCCACTGTTCAAAGCCCTTATAGCGCCGCAAGTGGCCCAACGCCTTCGCGTCCCATAAAGGGGTAAGTTCAGTGATGATCCCGTCCCATTTCAACTTCGCCTGTGCCTTGTACCAGAGACGCACTGTGTGTTTCGTAGGCCCCGTCAGCTTCGCCGCGACACCACGGTGGTACAGTGGGGTCAACAGACTGTTCGTTCCCAATTGTTCCCTGTCTGCCCTAAACGCCGGGTCCTCCTGCGGGGCGTGTATCCACTGGTTAAGAATTTTCAGCTGGGCCGCCCAGTAGTATAGTTGTATGTTGGGTAGCGCAATGCCACCGTCGTACCAGCCCCTGTTCAATTTTGTGTGAGCGATCCTAGCTGGCTGGCTGCCCCAGAGCAGGCCTGAGATCTGCGCCGTTATTTTCTGGAGGAAGCTATCTGGCACCAAATATGGAGCATTTTCGAGGACATATAGGAAGCGTGGCAGGGCCATCATTTTGAAGAGCGCTGCTCTTCCTAGTAACGTCAGGGGGAGTTCTTTCCAATACTGTACATCACCACGGAGGCGGATTAAAGGAGGCTGCAAGTTCAGTCGTGTGAACTCCGCCTCATCCCGGGTGATATGAATCCCCAGATACTTAAAGGACGTGTGCGCCAGAGCTAGCGGACAGGAGTCCGGGAGCGGCGGGAGCGGTCCCCTCAGCTCAAAAATTATGGACTTCGCCCAGTTGATGGTGTAACCCGAGATCCGTCCATGTGCAGTACAGAGGGCCAGGAGGTTAGGAAGCCCTTCCCCCAGGACTGTGAGGTAAATGAGCATATCGTCTGCGTAGAGGGACACTCTATCTTCCCAGTGCGGAGCCCACTGAATACCTTTCAGGAGTTGTGTGGTGCGAATCGTAACTGCCAACGGTTCCAAAACCAAAGCGAAAAGGAGGGGCGAAAGCGGACACCCCTGCCTAGTGCCACGGCCCAGAGAAATAATCCTGGAAGTGTGGCCATTCGCCACCACTCTTGCCATGGGGTCCCTGTATAGCATGCGTATCCAGGAGATAAACACCGGGCCAAAACCCATGCGCGCGAGCACCGCAAAAAGATAGTTCCACTCCACCATGTCGAACGCCATCTTGGCGTCCAGTGATAGGATCGCGGCCGGGCGTTGTAGCAGAGGGATGCGTGCCACCACCCCATGTACCCTGCGGAGATTCAAAGCAGTACTCCGATGGGGCATGAAGCCGGATTGGTCTGGGTGAATCAGTTGAGGTAGGCACGGCAGGAGCCTGCTCGCCAATACCTTAGCAATAACCTTGGCCTCTGGGTTCAGCAAGGAAATAGGTCTGTATGACGAGCAATCGCCGGGGGGTTTACCTGGTTTCGGTATGGCAACGATGGACGCCATCCGTTGATCCGGTGGCAGCCTACCCTTCACTCTAGATTCTTCGTACATGTGAAGTAGGGGCGTGCTCAGGAACTCGGACTCAGTTTTAAACCATTCAATGGGGATCCCGTTGGGGCCCATTGCCCTACCCGGGTGAAGGGCGCCTATAGCCAGCTGGACCTCTTCTATCGTCAGTGGCGCATCTATGTCTTTCGACGTCTCCGCCGTCAACTCCCGCAGGGGGGTGTTTTCGAGGGCAATCCTGACCTCGTCCTCCCCCCACCACAGTCTCAGGAGTGTACACCCCTTCAAAATAGTCCGCAAGGACTTCCACGATCTCGTCTGGGCGCGTATGAACGGTACCACGCGGGTCAGTAAGTTGAAGGATGTTTCTTCCCCCCCCCTGCCTCTTATCTAACCACGCCAGAAGTTTGCTGGCTTTGTCTCCGATATCGTAGACCCTGTGTTGCGTAGCCGCAATGTCCGACACCGTAATCCTCCTCAAGTGGTCAGTGAGGCGGCGCTGATGGACCTGGAGCTCATGGAGCGTGTCCTCCGAGGGGTTCGCCGTATGAGCGGTATTGGCCCTCTCAAGGCCCAACTCTAAGTCAAGGGCCTCGCGTCTGTGTGCCTTTTTATGGTTCGCAATCACGGCAATGGCCTGGCCCCTAAAGACGGTCTTGTACGCTTCCCATAACGTAGAGGGAGAGTCCACCGAGGAACGGTTTTCCTCAAAGTAGAGCCGCGTAGCCTTCTTCAGGTCTTTAGTGATTCGGGGAATTTTAAGATAGCCAGGGAAGATCGGGAACACCCTATGTTGTTTCGTGTGCGTGGTGGTGATTGTCAAGGTGAGTGGTGAGTGATCCGATATGCCCCGTGGTTGAATAGTCGCCTCGCCTACTGTGAGATGCCCGTTGGACAATGTAAAGAAATAATCTATCCTTGAAAGGCTGTTGTGTGTGGCCGAATAGTATGAATATTGTCGCTGGTTAGGGTGTAGCGTGCGCCAGATGTCCACCAACCCCTGAGCATCCAAATAGGTCTGTAGCCTGCTAGGCCCTTCTGTGTGCGCGCGCGCGGGGAATCGGTCCAAGGTGTCCGTGAGTGCCATGTTAAAGTCCCCTCCCACGAGGAGGTCCCCGTCAGGGAGTGTCAGTAAAAAGTTCCCCAGATATGGCAGTGCCTCAGAGTGCAGCGCTGGCGGTATGTACACAGAAACTACGTTTATCAGTTTACCCTCCCACTGACCATGAACTGCAGCAAAGCGGCCATGAGTATCGGTTGCTGTGGACTTTACAATAAATTGGGATGATTTTTTCTGCAGGATACCCGTGCCGCGGGACCCCGAAGTAAATTCAGCGTGTACTATCATGTGGTAGCCTCTCCTATCCAGGGCCTTCGTGGCCGCCCCAGTCAAGTGTGTTTCCTGCAGGAGAATGAGAGCAGGTCCCTGTCTTCTAATCCCCTGCAGCACCAATCCCCTCTTAATCCTATCTCCTAGACCTCTGATGTTCCATGACATGACAAGCAACGGGTTCGGTGTGGTGCGCCTATCTATTTCAGCCATAAGAAGAACAGTGAACATCCCCCGGACCCCCCCGCCGGTGAGGCGGCCCGTGGAGGCCAGTGCAAGGCCGGCGGGACCATGGCCAATATATCACACTCCCAGTGTCCCTACTAGACCAGAATGCCTCAGTTGCGGGAAACATGTCCATAGACCTATGTGTGCTTATAACAAGAACCTGCAGGACCAAAAAGACCCATGCCTCAAACTTACCCAACTCCCGGTCCACCCCCCACCTGCTGCACGGACTCGGAACTGCCCGCCCCCCCAACTGAGCAGAGTGCATCTCCCCAACCCAAACCAGTGTACTTGCGCGTTGGGGTGAGGGACTCTCCGTCGCCGGCAGTCTCTCAGTCACACCCTCGGAGGCCCTTCACCCAGTGTCCAATGGCGGAAAGCGCTTGCGTAGCAATAAGTTCACCGGTGCAAAATGATTGACAGATGGTCAGTGCTCCTCGATTTCTTCCCTGCCACCCTCAGCACCTACAGTACCTACAGAATCACCGGTGTCCGGTCCACCTCCCGAGGCCCGGGAGTCCTGGCGGTGTTCTCCAGCTCGGTCTTTCTTTGGACGATTCGGCCGTCGTTGGTTCTGTCCCGGTCTCCATCCCTCCAGCCACTCCAGCACGGATTCAGGGTTGTCGAAGAACCACGTTTTGTTCTCCGCCACCACCCGTAGTCTCGCAGGAAAGAGCATCGAATATGGCAGTTCCCTAGATCTCAGTTCTTTCTTCACTTCAAAGAATGTTCGCCGCCTACGGGCGACCTCCGCAGTGTAGTCGGGGAAGATGGCGATGGTAGCGTTTTGAAGCTTCAGAGGAGGGGAGGTTCTGGCCGCCTGCAAGACCGCGTCCCGGTCTCGGAAATTGAACAAACGTGCCACTATAGGTCGTGGGGAAGCCCCTGGTTTTGGCTGACCTCCCGGGACCCGATGTGCCCTCTCCACTGAAAAGAATTTTGACAGTCCCTTCGGCTTAAGTTCCTCCGTTATCAGGTTCTCCACAAAAAGATCCACGGCCTGTATACCTTCCGTCTCCGGCACACCTATAAGGTGGATGTTGTTGCGCCTTGAGCGTCCCTCTTGCTCATCCAGCTTCTCCCGGAGCGTTCTATTGTCCTGCGCCATCTTTCCCATTTCCCGCTGAAGTTCCGAAACGTCCTCCACAAGAGACTTGGTAACCACCTCCATGTCCTTCACTTTGTCCGACATCTTGTGGAGGTCTGCCCTTAGGAGGGAGACGTCCGTGGAAATGGCGCCTACGGTAGTTTGTAGCTGGGCCAGGGCGAGCATGACATCGTCCAAAGTCGCTTTCTTGCCTGTGTCGGGTGACTTTCCACCTTGCTCCTTCCCCATGGGGGAGACGGCGTGCTTGTCGGAGGCATAGCGCTCAATGCGGGTCTGCGTGGAACCACCCTTAGCGCCTCTCCCCGCCATGCCGTGAAGTGTCGCGCTTCTCGTGCCCCTACGCCCCAGGATGCGTGGAGTGGTGAGGACCCCTTTCCAGTCCAACCCTGCAGTGATCAGGCCTTAACGGAGCAGTCCGGAGGGCCAGAGGCGGTCATGTAGCGCGGGGCGCTCACCCACTCCCTCAAGGCAGAAGATGGCGGACGTCCTCTCTGTCCCCGGCTCCCCAGGTCCCGGTGCCTCTAATAGCTCCCTCAAAGACGGTCAGAGCGCCAGAGAGCGCCTCCCCATGTACCGCTCCTCTGGTCCGCACGGGTCCTCACCTCCGAACGGTCAGTTCTCTGCCAGTCACCGGCTCCAGCACCTCGCGGGCACTTCCGGTCTTGGTCCCCGGGCCAGCTCACACTTCCTGCTGGGTCCACAACCAGGAGAGGTCCCGGCTCAGGAGACAGTGAAAGGCCGATCCGCGGCCCCAGCGAATCTCGGGCAGCAGACGTCGGATCTTGTCGCCGCTTGCCGCAGCGCTCCCCGCCCGGTCCTGGGTTCCGGTACCCGCCTGAAGGGCTTGTGGAAATGACGGATTGTGTGTCGGATCGATGAAGAGACTGCTTCAGCCGCGGAGCTTGTCCCTTAAGCTGCCGCCATGATCGGCTGCTAGCCATGCCCCCCAAACGTGACGTTTTTGAAAGTAAAATATTCTTTTGAATCTTTAGGCTTCTGAAAGAAGTACATTTTGAATATATTTGCTTGCCCATGTGTTATATCATATACTTAGTTGTCATTCTATACTGTGAGTAGGCAGGTTCATTATGCTTCATCTCTTTCCCAAGGTCAGTATTCAGTCCACCATGTTTCACCAGAAGCACATAGTTTGGTAAGGAAGCTGCCCCATCCATTTTGCTCCCCATTCTGATCCTTCTACTTCATGTAGGATATAGCTGTCTATTACTGCTCCAAATTCTGTCCTTATATTTCCTTGGAGTAATTTAGATGTTGCTGCCCCCCTCACTTATTGGTGACATGAATTTCATTTCTGTAGCTAGCAAACCACTACCTAGTCTAGCCTCTTCAACTAGCTTTAACTGTAACACCTGATTAATTGTTTTGGGTAAAATGCAACATTTACATGTTTAGTAAATAAAGAATACATAAATGGAACTAGCAGGCACACCGAAACCATGTTGTTGTTATATGTAAATTTTTAATTGTTTTTGTCTTTCAGAGGGCAGGTTTTACCGGCGGATACTCTTCTAAACATTGTTGATGTGGAGCTTATTTTTGAAGGTGTGAAGTATACTCTTAAGGTATGTCTGTGTTCTTTTGTTTTTGAAACTTGGTTAATGTAGGTTAAGTCCTTTTTAGGTCGAGCGACCTATCTCAATGCGCATGCGCATTGAGCGGGAGCGAGATATATAGGGGCTTAAATAAGCTTTACCTAGACTGGCGATTTGATGCTGTGCCCGTGCGCTTTGACCTAAAATGCGCGTGCACATCATCAAATCGCCAGTCAATCACCAGCAGCACTCCTCCCACACCTTTGAAGTGAAGCTTAGCTTCACTTCAAAGGCCCCTGCTGCTTCACACCCTCATGCCGCTCTCCCCGCTCCGCCCCCCCCGCCGTGTCTCATTTCTACTCCCCCCCCCCCCTCCCCACAGCAATGCCCTCCGTCTTGTTTCATCTGCCAGCACTGGATCACTCTGCCCCTCACCGCTGGTTCTCACCCCTCTTGCTCCTCAGCCCTTGCTACCGATCCCCCTGCCCGGACGCACTCTCCATTCTCTGCCCACAACCAGCTGTAACGTTGAACCCGACTCCGCCGTCGATCTTGCTCCCGCCTATCTCTCACCCTCCCCGACCGACTTCAATCTCCCTTTCCCCTTCACCACTGACCCCCTCCCCACCCCCCTTGAGCACGGGTTCAGACTGTAGCCTTTCCTTTCTCCGGTAATGGTATTTTCTCCTCTCAATTTTTTTGCACTTACTTTGATTTTTTTTCTCTCGCCCTGTTCTTCGATTACCTCCCCCCATCCTCCAGCACGCCCCCTCCCACGCCCGTCATCCAGGAGTAGCTTGCTGTTTTTTCTCTCTTCCACATTTCCAACACCTCTATTCCCCCTCCTGCCACTCTCTCCAGCACTAGCTCGCGCTCCTTCACCCACCCTTTCCCCTCTGTCACCACATCTCCAGCCCCCCTCACCCCGACCAGCACCTTGAGCACTGAGTCTCTCTCCAGCACGTATACTCTGCGCACCCTGCACTGCTCTAGCTTACCCTTTCTTCTCTTTTGAACAAATTGGCCACATGCTGCCCCCCGTCTCCCCTCAATCACTGTCAGTTGTTTTCGTCCAGATCCCGGTACTGAACGATGTCATTGATGACCCGCAGGGTGGGGAGGAGACTGACAAAATGCTGCAACTCCGGGCCGAATTATCCGACAGCGCTATTATGTGGCTTTGAAAAGCAAATTATATGGTACATTGTGAATGAAACAAATTATGCGCCACCTTTTCACATTATTGTGTAGTTATTTAGAAACTTTTATACATTGATGCAAAATAGACCTCAATGATCCACCACATCCACCACCACCACAACCACCACCACATCCACCACCACATCCACCACCACATCCACCACCACATCCACCACCACATCCACCACCACATCCACCGCCACATCCACCGCCACATCCACCGCCACATCCACCGCCACATCCACCGCCACATCCACCGCCACATCCACCGCCACCGCCACCGCCACCGCCACAACCACCGCCACAACCACCGCCACAACCACCGCCACAACCACCGCCACATCCACCACACCCACCACCATGACATCCACCACCCCATCCACCACCACCACCCCATCCACCACCACCACCGCATCCACCATCACCACATCCATCGCATCCACCACCACCACATCCACCGCATTCACCACCACATCCACCGCCACATCCACAGCATCCACCACCACATCCACCACCACATCCACCATCACCTCCACATCCACCATGACATCCACCGCCCCATCCACCGCCCCATCCACCGCAACATCCACCACCACATCCACCACCACAACCGCATCCACCACCACCACATCCACCGCATCCACCACCACATCCACCACATCCACCACCACATCCACCACATCCACCACCACATCCACCACCACATCCAACACATCCACCACCACTTCCACCACCACCGCATCCACCACCACCACCGCATCCACCACCACCACATCCACCACCACATCCACCACCACATCCACCACCACATCCACATCCACCACCACATCCACCACCACATCCACCACGTCCACCACCACCACATCCACCACATCCACCACCACCACATCCACCACATGCACCACCACCACATCCACCACCACCACATCCACCACACCCATTACCACCACATCCACCACACCCATTACCACCACATCCACCACCACATCCACCACACCCATTACCACCACATCCACCACCACATCCACCACCACATCCAACACATCCACCACCACTTCCACCACTACCGCATGCACCACCACCACTGCATCCACCACCACATCCACCACCTCATCCACCACACCCACCACCATCACTACCACCACCACATCCACCACCACCACATCCACCACATCCACCACCACTTCCACCACATCCACCACCACTTCCACCACATCCACCACCACCACATCCACCACCATCACCACCACCACCACATCCACCACCACCATATTCCCCAGATCCACCACCACCACATCTATATATGTGTGTGTGTGTGGCTCTGTGTGTGTGTGTGTGTAGGTGCAAATACAATGTACTTGGATTTTCGTCACAATAAAATACACTGAACATAATCTTCACAAAATTTATTTACAAACGTTTAAGCTATTGCCATTATAAATTACAATTTTTTTTTTAAGTATTAATTATTTACAAAATTAAAAGCCATTGTTATTTGTAATATCAATACATGTAAGTCACGTAAATACAACAATGCTATAGGTGTCACATTTGCGAAAGTTAAAACTATTGACATTGTAACTGACAAAGCTATTAAATTTGCTATTTTCAAAACCAACACATAAATAAAAAAAAGTGTCATTTACAATACCAGTCGCTCAAACTTTCCTAATGCGAGACCTATTGCATTTCCAATGCTTGTTTTGAGGTTGTCTGTTTCATTAGGCATTTACTTTTTTATGGAAAGACCCAAGGTTGTACAGTATTGAATTACATTTTAAAGTATTTTTTCTCTAAAATTATTCCACACTGGTCAACATTGAAAGCTTTTCTTTTATTGTGTTTATTTCTTAGACCTAACGACCAGAAAGTTGCTCATTTGTTAGGCATATGTTTTATCCACCTATACAAAATGTTTAATGATTCTCGCCTCTTTCTCTTCAAATTGACTTCTGCCTGATTTAGGCCATTTTCCTCAATTTCTTGAGCTGAAACTAGAATATCCGTGAAAACAATTGGAGTGAAGTATTACAAGAAACTGGCTGTATGACTGGAATTTACAGGATGCTTGACATATCATGCCATCTTGAAAGAGTGATTTTGTGTTGCACATTACAGAAAGTTATGGGGACCATTGTGTAAATTGAACATTCACTGATAAAGGGTACCAGCCATGTGGTAAATGTAGCTAAAGCCATTATAGCTATTCTCATTATCAGTCACTATCACTGTTTTCTGGCAGTTTGTCCCCCCTTCCTGTGACATTTTCTCAACCCTACACTTGTGTCTGCAATGCTTTCTCTGCACCTATCTCTGCTGCTGCAACTCTTATCCTCAATTGCTGCTTTCCTTTTATTTGCCTGTCAGGGAGTAACAAGTGAAATAAAACCATCAATGTTGCATTATTGTTTAAACTATTGGCTTTAAAGTGTAGGAAGTTTGGCCTTTATGTTCAGTTTTTCTTCTGTCTTACCTCAAAAAACAATAATCTAGTATGAGAATCTGACCAGTGCTGTAAGACTGTCGACACTGTTAAAGGCACTCTCCATGTTCTACACTAGTTCACATACTTCTAGGAATATAATAGACAGAAAACCTGCAAAGTATACGGTTGTGTGAAATGTCAGAATTGCTCAAAATGATTTAAAATCAAAACAAGTGTCCTGTAGGTATGATAAAACACCAATGAACAACGTGATTACTGCTTTATAGCCCCATGGTGGTTGGCTCTCTGCAAGACATCACCTATACAGCCCCTTTTCCTCTTTGAAAACCAAAACCTACCACATTTTTTATAAGATATCTTTTTAACAAAACATTTCACAGCAACATTTAGTTCTAGCCGGACCCCTGCCATTACCTTTTCTCCATTTCATTAAATAGTGTGCAAAAGTTAAATTTGAACACAAGACTCTTAATACCACTGCTTGGACTGGTGCTGAAAATATATACAAACAACACTCAAGTGATTGTCAAGTTGTCAAACTTTGTTCAATGGTCCATCCACCCTGGCCAACTTTCTAAGCATTATGTCAGTCAATTGCATGAAACTGAATTCTGACAACATGGATGTGCTTTTGGTATCCACCAACGCAGTATCTTCCATTTAACAGCATTTCCAATTCCTCTTTCATGCCTGGAAACCACAGGCTCAAGTACCACACCATCTTAAGGGGTTCATAATTTAGGTATTATGATTGATGCCAGATTCTAGCTGAAATTGCAGGTAAACCATGAAGCGAAACTCTATTTTTGGCATCTAAAATTTGTACTACCGGTCATTGAGCTAGTTCACCATCTTACAATAATAAATGTCTTGATTCAGTCAAGGATGGGTGATGAGAATGTTTTTACTTGGCTATTCCAAATGCCCTTCCTCATCAAATGCAATTTGTAGAAAATAAAATGATGCATTAGATGTCTACATTCCTAAAAGAGCTCTCATCTCTCATTTCTTGCACCAGCTTTACTGGCCTCTAGTGAAAAATAGGATTCTTTCCAAGCCTATGACCATTATTCATAAGGGAGTGTATTAACGTCAACTTTCTTTGGAGTTCTTAGCCAATGCAATGTCTTTACATTGTACAAAGATGACTTTACTTCCAGCCCATGCTCTTTATCTCCCTATGCCTAAGTTGTGTACCTAAAAATTTAGGAACAGAGCTCTGTTGTTGCTGCTAAACTGTAATCTTTTAGGAGAGCTTTGAAAACTTGTTTTAGCTTACTTCTTCCATTTCAGTCATAGTCGGTCTTGGGTTTGAAGCGCCAAAATGCCTCAGCGAACGTGCACTATGTAAAGAGAATTCCATGGACTATAGATCAAGGTCCCTTCTGATTTGTACGTCTACTTGCAGATTCGTAACATCTTGAACACTTCCCGCAGGTGGCATTCTCACTGTCAGCGTGGAGCTGCACAAGGCCACCTACTGGCATACAGGAGTACTGCTCTAAACATTTCTGAATCCCATCTGATGCCTGGGGAATATTCAGAAGGCAAGGAATCTGTGTTTAGAAGTATCCATCTGAATAAGGGGCTGATTTAAAACTTGCAAACCATTCCCTGTGTTTAATAGCACTAAAACACCTTACTTAATTTCAAGCTTTTAGGTTTTTTTCTAGTGAAAGAAAGACCCTACTTCTAGACTATTCTCAACTTGGGGCCTTAAACTGAAATAAATACCAGTTTATTTGAAAAATGGCGGCAGATATTTCTTTTAAAGAGTGTGTGCTCAAACTGCACACACCTTTCTTCTACAAATTCTAAGGTTAATCCCTGTATTTGTCAAATTTGTAGTTTCAAATCTTCTCATGCTCAAGATAGAAAAAATGAAAGTTATCAATAAGGTTTACATATGTTTTCTTTAATGAAGGCAAAACACTTGTATTTCTACAGGTTGCACGACAGTCCCTGACCACATATGTCATCATTATGAATGATTCTCATATTGAGGTTGATGTACATAGGTTGAGTGATGGTGGTCTGTTGCTTTCCTATGATGGAAACAGTTACACCACCTATATGAAAGAAGAAATTGAAAGGTAAGTTTAAAATCATCCTTGTTGAGTGTTTTGTGACAAAAAAAACATTTACTTTCAGTATGAAAGTTAGCTCATCAAAGTGTGTTAAAAGAGAGTGGTTTCTTAACCATTTTATATGAGCTCTTGTGAAAGCATGGCATTGGTTTCAAAAGGTTTATACGTTCTGTTCACATGTGTTTGATCCACACGTACGTTCTGAATATGTTTATTAGGATTGTCTATCACTTGTTATTTCATTTGGAGAACAAAAACTGACGTAGCATGAAAGTGTAAAGTGGGAATAAAGAGATTTATGGCAAGGGGTTGATGGTGATGGGGATGTCTGGTTCAATACTGATGACTTATACATTGATTTACAGAACGCTAGTGGGCCTGACTCATTTGGACCATCAGTGGAAAGAGTGGTTTGCACTGGTGAGTCGGATGTGTTACAGCCTGGGGCAGCTGTTTCTAAGCCCTTGCTTCCTCTTTAACAATGCTTTCCCTGGTACTTTGATGGCTACTTTGTTGAAGCCTTGTTCCTGCCAGCGTGTGAATAGGGAGGTGGCCAGACATCACAGACAAGCTGGGTTTTCTCACCAAGCATCCCACTCCAGAGAGCCTTCTAGTGCGGGCCTCTACCAGTAAGGAGAATCCAAACTCATTTCTAACCATTCCTCTGGGCAGAGGATCCAAGAGAATTGAGGTGTTTGGCAAGCACATGTTTTCTTTCACCACTCTACAATTGTGATCCATGAATGCTGTTGGTTTGCTGGCTTGTTACACACTTGTTCTCTGAGAACATGGCCAGTGAAATCTTGCTGGCACTCCCGGTGAACCTTGGGAACCCCTGTCCTTTCAAGGCTATGGTCATTGGTTTGGCAGGCAGAATGCAGGCTAGCAGGGATATCGGTCCTCAAATTCCTCTTTTCCCTTTTACAATAGTCACTAATTTGCTTTAGTTAGCCCTTAGTGGTGCATGCCCAACCGGTAGGGGGTAGGATTCCAACTTTCCTCCCAGTTTGAAGATCCATCATGTCAGACAGATAGGTCTTGCAATTAGTTCAAAATGGCACAGCCTACCTTATCTTTCTACCCCTCCCAATGTTCCTCCCACACCAGAGCAGATTTCCGCTGTACACCTGTCCATTCTGTCACAATATATGTGGCTGGTGCTCTCCAAAGGTGCCATAGAGAGCGTTTGAGACTCAGAAAGAAGAGCGGGTTGTTATTTTTACTATTTTCTCATCAAGAAGAAAGGCGAGGCGCTCCCGCCCTATTTTGGATCTTCAGCCTCTGAATGCCTTCCTGCAGAAGGACAAATTCAAAATGCTCATGCGAGCCTAGATGTTTTCTGCTTTGAGCCCTGGTGACTGGACGATCTCCTTAGCCGTGGAGGGGAAGTATTTCCATAAACCTGTTCTGCAGTCCACATACATTATCTATGGTGCAAGGCAGGCCAGGAGCATTTCCACTTTGCTGTGCTGGCTTCCTTTCAGCCTCACCAGCACCACTTGGGTGTTCATTAGAGTGATGACTTTGCCCACTGCCCATCTTTCGGAGGTCTGGGATATTGGTTATCTTGTACCCTGATGACTGGCTATTGAATGCGGGCTCAAAACAGTCAGTCATGGACCACCTCCGGACAACTACAAACCTGTTTGTCATTGCTGGGGTTGACTATCAACGAGCTGAAGTCCCACTTGACTCCTTTGCAGAGAATTCTATTCATTAGAGCAATCCTGGAGACAATAGAACCAAAGGATTCTCTCCCCTGCAACAAGTCCAGTACATTCATGGATCACAGTGGGGACAGCATCAAGGCTTCCTGGCCCCTTAGCCGACGTTATTGTCCTCGTAAGCTACACCATATTGCATATGTGGGAGCTGCACTGGATTCTAAACTTCAGGTGGTCCAGCATCAAGGCATTCTGACCCAAGCCATCCAGGTCTCGGAGGAGGTGGCTCTAATGCTGCAGTGATGACCACTGAAACACAGTTGGTACATCTGCAGGCCCTTCTCCCTTGCACACTTGGAAATTACAGTGGTGACAGATGCATTTTTGCTGGGATGGGGAGGTCATCGGAGGAAGGTGGAAATCAGGGGACTCTGGTCTCTGCCATAGGACCAGCTCCACATCAGAATGCAGGAGTTGTGGAGCATTCATCTGGCTCTAAAGGCCTTTCTGCCGTCCATCCAGGGGAGGCTGGTGGAGGCTGTTATGGACAATACCACTGCCATGTGGTATTGCAGCTGACAGGTCAGAGTGGGTTCCTGGGTCCTGTGTCAGAATCCTCTGCGCCACTGGAGGTGGAACATCCAGACATTTTCCTAATTGCTAACCACCTGGCCCTAATACTAGAGTGGGCAAACTAAGCAGGCGATGTCTGTTAGCTCAGGTGTGCCAACTACTTCCCTATGTGGTGGAGGGCGTCTTCAGTAGTAGATTGCAATTAAATCAGCTCACTGTTTGAGTAACCTTCAGGCACGTTAACTACTTCTGGCCTAAACCACCTTATTACCAGACAAGTTAGTGCTGAGGACTCGAGCAGTATAATTGCCAAAATTCGCTACTCAGTTTCATTTTGGGCAATCCATCATTCTGCCGGCATTCCTTGCTCCCCCTTACACACCTTGAAAGAGGAGAAGGGGCTCCACCGGCTTGACTCCAAAAGGTCTTTTTGCTTTTACATTGATCATACCAAGGACCAAAGAGTGTAAAATCAACAGTTTGGAGTTTTTCTGTAGCAAAGAAAAAGAAGGCTGTGCAGAAGACGGCCCTGTTAAGATGCATTTTCCTCTGCATTACCATCTGCTACTCACTGGCCAAGAAGAAAACTCTGGACGGTCTGAGAGCCCAGTGCACGCAGACTGGGACTTTCTGTGGTGGAACACGGAGAGCAACCTGAAGTTAGGCAGGCCATTTTCCTCTCCTCTTACAGAAGTATCAGCAATGATTGATGTGTCCACTCTAGGACAGGACTGTCAACTGGGCTATCTGAAAATTAGAGCCTTCTGGTATCCCATTGAGCAGCACTATCCCATCACTTTTTTGGATCCGCACCATCTGTCTGGCCCTCAAGGCCTTTCTTCCATTCATCAAGGTTAGGTTGGTCCAGGTGGTAATAAACAACGTGAATGGCATGTATACTGCAACATGCAGTAAGGATCAGGCATAAAGTCCACTCCTCAGATCCACCTTGCATAAATAACCATGCTTTAGCATTGATTCACAAGCCGAGGAATGTGTGATTAGATGTATCCTCAAGAAATTTTTTACTTTTGTTCGGTAACATTCTTTCCGAGGGATTCTCTTTATTGCCAAAGATTCCTCACTCCTGGCTCTCTTCCCCATCTGCAGAGTTAATGTGGTTCCAACTAAGATTTGCACTCTCACTATCTTGAACTTGCCAATTACGCTCAGCCTGATGGAAAAGATTAATGAATAAAATCACAACATTGATCAGGAGTGGCACCTACATGCAGCTCTGTGTCATCATGTCTGGAGGCAAAATGCGTTGCTTTGAATGCTAATGGTACCACTAGCCAACATGCATGAGCTATTGCAAGAGTTTCCGGATCCAGTCTGGCACCTCAGGAGGAAGAAAACATGAGGAATACCCTTTGAATTTCAACCAAAAAAAGCCCTATCAAAGATAAGTAAATTATTCATCTGAAAGAGACACGTTAGTGATAGATTCCTTACCTTAGAATATTCCCAGGCGTCAGACTGGATCCGGAATTTTTTGTGTAGCAATACCCCTGCGTGTCGGTAGGCGTCGTCCGCGGCTCCGCGTCCGTCGTCGGCGTCGTTAGCGCCGGAATGACGTCGTCGGAGTACTTAGACGCCGCCCATGCGCGCTGACGTCAGTTCTTCTTTTTTCCGCGCCAGCTAGCGCAGATCCGGAGAAGCTCTACCCCTAGTCATTTTTTGACTAAACTTTTTGATCTTTTTGATCATTTCTTTCTTTGAGTCTTCGACTCTATCGGTGCCGGTAGGGATGCCCGGGTTCAAGCTCTGATCGAAGTGCGACCGACTGATGTCGGTCACGGACCCCCATCGCCGGTGCCTGAAGTTCTTAGGCCTCGACCACGACGACCGCACCTGCTCCGACTGCCGGGCCCTGATGTTGAAGGCTAGGCGGGAGCGGTCCCGCAAGCTGCTCGAGCTCCGGCAGTTGGCCCCGCGCAATTCCAGGTCCCGGTCCCACGGGAGGTCGAGGGACCGGTCGCAGGGTCGGAGTCCCCGCAGCTCCGGGAGTGGACATCGGTCGTCGGAATCCAAGTCCTCAGGTAAGAGGCATGAGAGGTCGGAGAGGCATCATCGCTCCTCCGACCCACCCCGACGCTCGCACGATGCGGCCGGGAGTTCGGGTGACACCGCCCACGCGGCTCCGAGAGAGTCGCAAGCGTCGCCGCCTGCCCCACACCTTCGGGTCCCTGGGCACGGCGCGACGCCGGAGGAGGTCGAGCGGTACCTCATCGCCATGAGGTCCCTCCCTCCTCAGCCGGGCCCCGCGCCGCCTTTGGGCCCAGCGGTCCCGGCTGGAGGCCCTAGCGGGTCGGGCGCTTCGGCACTGACGCCGCCGGGTGCTTCGGCCCTGGCGCCGCCGGCGACTTCGGTCCCGGCGCCGCAGGACCTCACCGGATCCGCTTCCGGATCCGGGTCGTCACCGGTTGACCTCACGACCTCACCGGCCCCGAGGGTGTCGCCCCCGGCGCCCATTGTGGACGCCGTCCCCAATCTTCCCTTCGGTCCGACTCTGGCGCCGGAACGGCGCCGCTGGGCGCCGCTTCCGACGGCCTTTGGAGATTTTTATTTCCATGAGGAGGTCCAGTCTGTTGACCCTGAGTTACAGGAGACTGGTGACAGAGGTGATTGGGAGGGGTCTGAGGACCCTCTGGCACAGGAGTGCCAGTCTCAAGAGGACTGGACATATGAGCTTGGGGAGGCCAGTGGTATTGACACCTCGCCAGACACTGGATTTGTCTCCCCTCCCACCGTGGCTACGGAGGAGGGGGCTGCTTACAGTGTTGACGAGGGCAGCCAAGGCCTTAGGTCTTGAGCTCCCCGTCGCGGCCGTGAGGACTAACCTCCTCACTGAGGTTCTTAAACCGCAGGCAAGCTCCAGTGAGCCTCTGCTGCCCTTTAATGAAGCCTTATGTGACGTTCTTGTGGGCACTTGGTCCAAGCCCGCCACAGGTCCGCCTGTGGATAGGAACGTGGCCGGACGCTACCGCCCGGCTCCGGGCGACCCTTGCTTTTTGTCCTCCCATCCCACCCCCAAGAGCCTGGTTATCCAAGCCTCCACTTCCCAGACCGTATTCCCGACGGCCCCGCCCGATCGGGAATCCAAGAGCTACGAACAGTTCGGGAAGAAAGTGTTCTCATCCCTGAGTTTGGGACTGCGGTCTGTCAATACCGCGTGTCTCTTGGGCCGCTACACCCACACCCTGTGAGACACGGTCGCTGACGTGCTGCCACAATGCCCGGAGGAGGTCCGGGCTAAACTCGCCCAAGCCCTTGTGGAAGGTCGAGATGCGGCGCGATACTCTATCCGGTGTGGGCTGGATACCACGGACTCACTGGGCAGGGCGATGGCAACAACGGTGGCGGTTCGACGCCACGCCTGGTTGAGGTCCGCCAACTTTTCGGCCGATGTCCAGGCCACTCTTCTGGACATGCCGTTCGATGGCCGTCGCCTTTTTGGCGACAAGGCAGACCATGCGCTGGAGCGCTTTGAGGACTCCAGGGCTACGGCCAAGTCCTTCGGCCTTTCGGCCACGTGCCAGCAATCGGGTGCCTTTTGCTCCTTTCGTGGCCACGGAAGGGGCGTCCCCACACGTGCTGGCAGCCACGCACCGCAGAATGTCCAGCAGCGCGGTGGCGGCCGTGGAAACCGCCGTGGCGGTGGTCGGGGTCAACGGCGAGGCCAGTCCACACCTCCCTCCGCAGCACCTGCCTCAAAACCTTCCTAGTCTGAGTTTTCAGGCCCATGTGACGCCTGTGGGAGGCAGGGTTCGCCATCACCACTCCCACTGGCGCACTGTCACGTCGGACAGGTGGGTGCGGCAAATCGTCCGAAGGGGCTACTCCCTCCCCTTCGAGGCGACCCCTCCAGCCATGCCACCGCAATTCCACCTCGTGTCGGGGGATCACTTGCAACTTCTGGATTGGGTAAGTGGCAGATCCCTCTCCCTACCCCACCCGGAGCACGTAGTTGTGACGGACACGTCCCTCCAGGGCTGGGGTGGCCACATGGGAGAGGCGGAGATCAGAGGACTGTGGTCTCTGGCGGAGGCCAGCTCCACATCAACCTGTTGGAGTTACGGGCGATTCGTCTAGCACTGAAGGCATTCCTCCCCTCTGTCCGGGGGAGTGTAGTGCAAGTGTTCACGGACAACACCACCGCCATGTGGTACTGCAACAAACAGGGTGGGGTGGGGTCGTGGACCCTATGCCAGGAGGCTCTGCGCCTCTGGCAGTGGCTGGAATGTCAGGGCATGTCCCTGGTGGTTCAACACCCGGCAGGTTCTCTGAATGCCAGGGGGGACGAACTCCGCCGTCGGTGCATGATGGATCACGAATGGCGTCTGAGCTCGGACGTGGCGCAAGGCCTCTTTCAGCAGTGGGGAGAGCCTTGGTTAGATCTATTCGCCAACTAAGAGAACGCGCAATGTCATCAGTTCTGCGCGTTGGAATTTCCAAGGCGGCACTCGCTCGGAGACGGTTTTCGTCGCGAGTGCAGTTGCGGTCTATTGTACGCCTTTCCGCCTATACCACTTCTGCCCAGAGTGCTGAAGAAGATCAGGCGTGACCGGGCCCAGGTTATCCTTTTGGCTCCGGACTGGGCATGAAGATACTGGTATCCCGAGCTACTCAGCATGTCAGTCGATCCCCCGATTCGTCAGGCTCTTGGGGAGGACCTTCTGTCGCAGCAGCAGGGGACGGTCCTCCACCCGAACCTGTCCAGTCTCCACCTACAAGCTTGGAGATTGAGCGGCGACAGTTGAGGCCATTTGACTTGCCTCCCGAAGTCTGTAATGTCATTCTGGCAGGCAGGCGTCCCTCCACAAAGTCGGTATACGCCTGCAGGTGGAACAGATTTGTGGCATGGTGCACAGCAAAGGCTGTGGACCCACTCTCTGCCCCCCTTTCTGAGGTTCTCCTCTTTCTTCTTTCTCTTGCCCAGCAGGGCTCTGCTCTGGGCACTGTCAAGGGCTACCTTTCTGCCTTCTTGAGGCTACCTGATCAGCCTTCTCTGTTCAAGTCCCCTATTGTAAATAGATTTCTTAAGGGCATCACACACATGTTCCCTCCTGTTCCCTTCGTGATGCCCCATTGGGACTTGAACCTTGTTCTTACTTTCCTGATGTGCGCTCCCTTTCAGCCACTTCACAACTGTCCTCTTCGCCTTCTAACTCTGAAGACTGCTTTCCTGGTTGCCATCACCTCTGCCAGGAGAGTGAGTGAGCTCCAGGCCCTTTCTTGTACTCCACCTTTCCTTTCTGTCCATCCGGACAAGGTTGTGTTGCGTACCAAGCTATCTTTCCTGCCCAAGGTTGTCTCAGCCTTCCACATCGGGCAGTCCATCACCATGCCAACCTTCTTTCCGCCTCCGCATCCCTCTAAAGAGGAAGAGCGGCTCCACCGTCTGGACCCAAAACGTGCGCTCTCATTTTACTTGGATCGCACACGCCAGTTCCGGGTGGATGACCAACTCTTTGTTGGTTACGTGGGCGCTAAGAAGGGGAAGGCGGTACACAAGCGGACCATCTCCCGGTGGATCATCTTGTGTATCCAGGCATGTTACTCTATGGCTAAGAAGGAGCCCCCTGTTGGATTGTGGGCTCACTCCACTCGGGCCACGGCGACTACTACTGCCCTGGGCCGGGGGGTGCACTTGCAGGACATTTGCCAGGCAGCTACGTGGGCCTCGTTGCACACGTTCACACGGCACTACTGCCTGGACAGTCAAGTCCGGAGGGATGGCTTCTTTGGCCGTTCCGTCCTTCAGGACTTTCTGGTGTGATTATTGGTTCGCAGACCCACCACCGGGGTTGGTATTGCTGGGGTATCTATTCTAAGGTAAGGAATCTATCACTAACGTGTCTCTTTCAGATGCACAAGTTACTACTTGTGTAACGATATATCTGTAAGAGACATTAGTTAGTGATAGATTCCTTACCGACCCACCCATCCTACCCGTTCTGCGAACCGATCTCTAGGGTTAAGGTCATACCCTTTCAGGGCCCTAGTTTCTTGGCACCAGTGTTGGTTCTATCATGGCTCTGTGTATCTGGCGCGGTAAAGCTGTGTATCAGAACTGACGTCAGCGCGCATGGGCGGCGTCTAAGTACTCCGACAACGTCATTCGAGGCCTCAGGGCAGTTATGCGCTATACAAATGCAATTTTTCATTTCATTCCGGTGCTAACGACGCGGACGACGGACGCGGAGCCGCGGACGACGCCTACCGACACGCAGGGGTATTGCTACGCAAAAATTTCCGGATCCAGTCTGACGCCTGGGGATATTCTAAGGTAAGGAATCTATCACTAACTAATGTCTCTTACAGCTATATCGTTACACAAGTAGTAACTTGTGCTTTAGTTGCAGGGTTTTTTATTTACTTATTTGAATTGAGCCATGTCTGGTGTCTCAGAATCCTAATGCATCCATTGTCGTGATTGGTTTTTCACCCCATGCTCACAGGCCCAAATCCTGGCAGGTGACCTCAGCCTTCTTCTACCTTTCGGAGTTTGGTAACATTAGTACTATTGAGATGGGTAGCATTAACTATGTTATTTGTCCTTAATGCAGAGAGCCTCCTCTTAGTTACGTTCTGCTTTGTTTTAAAAAAACAAAAATTATCTTAATTTTCATCATTCGTAATATACCTGCAGCAGAATCATTCAGAGTATGTGACAGATTGTGTCCCAGCTTTATCTCCATGTCAGATGTGAGACTGATATGTGACTGATTCGTCCCCTGCCCACCTGACTTTCCAGATGTGATCCTGACTTGACTGATCGAGCACTACTAATCTCTCAGTTTGCCAGACATGATTGAATTTGAACCCGCTTTATTGGCCATTCAGGGATAAATATGTCACATGTCCCACCATCACCCACTCTACTGGCCGATTACACTTCATCCTGGCATGTAACCAACTAGTTTTTATTCCTGCCAATGGTAATGTTGCCATGTGACAGCCACTTTCAGAGAAAGTTCTGACAAGTGTATGCAGTGCTGCCAGTCAGCCCATATCCTGTTTGACAACTTCAGCCAGTCTGGCCTTTTTAGCCAGCAGCACTCTGCTTACTTGTAATTTTGTTTTTTTCTGTCACTATTTTGGGCTCCAGAGCCTCTACATATAAAGTGCTGCTAAGCCTACCACATTGCACAGGACACTACTAGTAATAATAGCTTTATTCGAATTTCTTTTAAAACCATAAAAGCACAAACAAGATTACATAAGCAGTGAATTTTCAACAGATCACAGGAGTATACCTATGTGAGTTTGATAATCAGGATGATACTCATTTAAACATGAATAACAGTATTCCGTACACAGGTAGCCAAAATAACAGTTGAGGAGTGCTCTAGTACTAGGAGACTCCTCTAACGCCATAATTATTGACCACATTTAATATCAGGTACGCTAACTCTTAAGAAATAAGCTCAGTAAAGTGTCATGTGTGGTAGGATCCCTGAAGCCTAAATTCTAGTAATTATTAAGACCTATTAATTTCTTAATGGCCCTAAACATTTCAGTTAAATTAACCTTTTTGTAAGAATTCTTGATGCCATCTAAAATCTATTAAAATTGCTTGTCTATAAATAGAATAAAGTATAAGGGTTCAAATACAGTTAATTTCTACTATATTATCAGTTTTAATGTCTTACAGGGGATTTCATCGTCCTGTATCTCAATCTCCAAGCATATAACAGATATCTAGACAAAGTGAAAATTAACCACTCTGAGAGGGAAATTCAAATGATTTATATATATATATATATATATATATATATATATATATAAATCATTTGAATCATTTAAACTTTACAGAAACAAACAGTCACTGGATGATGTCATCAGTGATGCCATCAGTGATGTCATTTGAGATGTCATCAGTGATGTCACTGACCATGTCATGAATGATGTAATATGTGACATCATCAGCAGTGGATTGCGGGCGCGCGAGTTATAGTGAGTCCAACTAACTATAACGTGGGAATTTCAATGGTTTTGTATGAGTAAAATGTTCAGCTAACTATAACTGGTGTGAAACCTATGGTTTTTTCAGTGAATTTCAAAGGTTTTTTAAATGCTAATTCCTAACTATAACTGGTGTGAAACCTATGGTTTTTTCAGTGAATTTCAAAGGTTTTTTAAATGCTAATTCCTAACTATAACGAGTGTGAAACCTATGTTTTTTTGTGGATGTAAATGGTTTTTTAAAAGCTAATTCCTTTATATGTCGAGTTTGTAACCTACGATTTTTAAACTGTTTTTTTATTAGCTGTTTTTTATAACTATTATTTATTTATTTCCACAAATTTTTTTACAATCTATTTTTCATGTTTTTTTTAATCATTTTGTCTTGGAGCGCTCAGGGTGCGCGCACCGGTAAGCTCACCCGAGAGTGCAGCGAGAGCGCTATTTCCGCGTGCATAAAAAAAGCTAGCAAAACGTCATTCAGGCGCGCCGCGGAAGCGCCCCGGAAGTGCCTACGTTCGTGCCGCGGAAGCGCTCCGGTGCGCGCAGCGTAAGCGCGTCAAGTCATGTGACCTTAAAATAACTCTTTTCATTGGTTGTTAAGTTTTTTTTTTTTTACAACTAATGAAAACCCCACCCATTTCCTTCACTTCTTCTTTCACTTTGGAGACAGCAAGACCTGTTTTTTTCTGTCGTACCATTTTGTGTAAAGAATGGCTGCCAGAGCACCCAGTAGCAGTGAGGAGTCAGATGACTTCATTCAGGAAGAGCCTCCTCAGCCCAAGCTCAAGGAGCATTTTATTTGGAAGTTTTTTTCAATACCTGAAGGATTAAAAAAGGTGAATGCTCCCAAAGTGGAATGCAACTCCACAATGATTCGCCACGTCCAACGGAGGCACCCCCAGAACTTTGCCCGGGAGAGTGTCCGAGACCTGGCACGTAATCTCCCAAGGGATAGTGCCTCTACATCTACAGGAGGAGCCACAACATCAGGGAGAGGACGTGCAGCGGAATTGGAGATGATTCCGAACATTCAACCTGTTTTTACAGACATTACTATAAAGTGCAAGCAATGCGATGAAATGCTTTGCTATGGTGAGCAGAGCATCAAGCTCATTGCACGCAGGAGGCAAGAACACCGCTGCCCTCCCCAGCCCTAATTTTTCCCCTTTTTTTTTTGCTCCTGTTGAGCAGTTTTGCATTCCCTGTTTTTGTTTTTGTTCAGAAAAAAAACAAAAAAAGAAAAAAACCAGTTCTTTTTAGAACTACCTCCAATTCTCAAAAAAGAGCTGTATTCTTAACAAATTCAAAAGGAGTAACTGAAGTGGAGTGCAGTGAGAGAGGAAAGGGAAATGAGTGAGAAAGAAAAGAAAGGGACGAGAGGGGAAGGGAAGTGAAGTAGGGGGACTGAAAGAAGGTGAGTGAACAAGGGGAATAAGGATAAGTGAAGAAAATGTAGTAAAAGAACGGGGTGTGGAAGGGTAAGAAAAGAGCAGTGATGTTGAGGAAAGAGTGGTGATACAGACTGGATAAAGGCAAGTGAGTGTGAGACAAGGGGAGTAAGGGAGTGAAGAGACAGAAAGTGAAGGAAAAAGTGAGAGTAGAGGACTGAGTGAGGGAGGAAAGAAACATAAGTGAGGGAGTGTGGCTGAGTTATAGGGAGTGAGCGTGATAGAAGAGGAATGACAGACTAAGGGGTCGGAGAGAATGAGGCTAACAGAGAAAGAATGAGGGAAGGCGAGTGTAGAAGTAAGAGGACAGAGGGAGTAAGAAGGAGTTAGTGAAGTGGAGTAAGGAGAGTAAGGGAAGAGAAAAGAGTGAAGGAGCAAAAGAAGGAAAGAGATAGGAAGGAAAGTAAAGGAGAAGGTTTGAAAAAAGGTGAGTGGGAGTATGGCTGAGTTAAACGGAGTGAGCGTGATAGAAGAGGAGTGAGAGACTAAGGGGACGGAGAGAATGAGGCTAACAGAGAATGAGGGAAGGGGAGTGTAGAAGTAAGAGGACAGAGGGAGTAAGAATAGGAATTAGTGAAGTGGAGTAAGGAGAGTAAGGGAAGGGTAAACAGTGAAGGAGTGAAAGAAGGGAAGAGAGAGGAAGGAAAGTAAAGGAGAAGGTCTGAAAGAAGTTGAGTGTGGGAGTGTGGCTGAGTTATAGGGAGTGAGCGTGACAAGAGGAGTGAGAGACTAAGGGGACGGAGAGAATGAGGCTAACAGAGAGAGAATGAGGGAAGGGGATTGTAGAACTAAGAGGACAGAGGGAGTAAGAGAAGGAGTTAGTGAAGTGGAGTAAGGAGAGTAAGGGAAGGGAAAAGAGTGAAAGAGCGAAGGAAGGGAAGAGAGAGGAAGGAAAGTAAAGCAGAATGTCTGAAAGAAGGTGAGTGTGGGAGAGGAGTGAGGAAAAGGTTAATTGGTTCTACATTTCAACACTTTGAAACTCACATAATATTCACCCATCCCCCCAGTGCTCATTCAGCCTGTTTCCATGGTAACTCCCACCTAACTGAGCACACAGGTGAAAAGTTCATGATACTATGTTGCAAAAGAATCCAGCAAGGGTGTTTGACCTCTCAATGTACTAGCTAATCATGTGCAATGTTTCTTTCAATTACTTTTTCTCCACCATTAAAATGACTTCTTTCAAAAAACGGGCTTGGATGTCTTTCCAGCACGCCGTGTTGGAACCGATTTCCGTCGGCGCGCAATCCTCACCAGCTTCGAGAATTCAGTTTAGAACGCATTTCCAATCGACGCTACTCTATCAACATCCAGGACTTCGATTCCGGTCGCCGTTGAAGGCCTTCGGGCCCAACTAGGCCTCGACTCCAGCTCATGGAAAGGACGCCATTTAAAAAGTGTCCTCAATGTGGGTCGAAGTTTCCCCACACCGACCTTCATGAGGTGTGTAACCTTTGCCTCTCCCCGGAGCACGAGGCCAGAGACTGTTCTGCTTGTGCCTCCTTCCGCTCCAAGAAGACGATCCGGGACTGAAGAGCTCAGAGAACAATGGCTCAAAGATCTTCAGCTCCAATTTCAGACGACATCTTCGAGGAAGGCGTCGACGTCCCAGAACGACATGGCGTCAACAGCAACTCCGAGGCAGAAGATTCCGATGTCGAGCACATCACTCCAGCACAGCAGGTCGTAAGTAAGACCGTCGACCCCGACCCTTCCTCGACACACCCCAAAAAGGCTTCGGGTACACACACGGAGACACTGCTTCTACTGCCCCACCTTCGGGCCCGGCTAAGAAGCTAACAAAGCCTTCAGGCGACTCGGGCTCGAGTCGACCTCAACACGGTGCCGACGCACAACTACCGGCACCGAAAAAGACATCAGTTGCCACGCCCACATCAAAACCATCGGCACCGAAACAGGAAGTTACTACCTCGGCACCGAAACCAAGGTCGGAGCCAGGCAAAGCTTCGGATCCGAAGAAACAACCCGATCCAAAACCTTCATCGGCACCGAAAAAACGTCGAAGCCGAAAAAACATTTGGAGCCGAAAAAGATCCCAGCTTCTCCTGTAAAAGACATTACCAAAAAAACCAAAAGAAGCAACTTCGGTGCCAAAACCTTCCTCCACACTAAAAGATCACAGCTCTGCAGAGGACTTATTTCACCCGGACCCTGCACAAAAGACTTTGGTGAAAGATCCAACTACTAGTCGACTAACTTTAAGCTCAAAGAAACGACCACTAGAAACACCAGCACCGGCTCCTCCTACAAAGAAGAAGGACATAGCTACTTCCCCGCTAAGAGTGCCTTCCCCTTCTCCTCCACCTATGCCATCACCACCTGTTCCCCTGCCACAGCATTCCCCTACACACTCTATCATACATGATGATAATGGGGATGATAGCTCTGATGACATAGGGGGTAACGCAGATGATCCATCTATTCCCCCAGGCTCACCTGACCCATGGAACGATTATAACACACCAGACGTTCCAAATGACCCTCAAGATGACATATACCCCTCTAGGCCTTCCCCGCCAGAAGACACTATGGGCTTTAATCAGTTGGTACACAGAGCTGCGCAATATCATGGGGTGGATATGCATACAGACACAGTAGAGGAAGACTTCCTACTAGATACATTTGACAATACACAATGATCTTCATCCATTTTAGCCATGCTCAAAGGAGTGATTAAACACGCCCCTGAGGTTTTCAAAGACCCAGTTAGAACTCGGGTCATTAACCCAAGAATAAAGAAAAAATATAAAGCTGCACCCTCAGATCCAGCTTACATTAAACACCCAGTTCCCCTAGACTTGCTTGTAGTTTCAAACGCACGCAAAAGGGCTAACTCACAAACGTCAGGTGAGGCTCCCCCACCTGACAAAGAGTCTAAACTCCTTGATGCGTCAGGAAAGAGAACTGCCTCACAAGCATCAAACATGTGGCGTATTGCCAATACACAAGTATTATTGGCACGTTACGACAGAGCACACTATGATGAACTAGAGTCACTGATGCAGCACCTCCCAGATAAGTACAAATATAGAGCTAATGAGCTTATCCAGGAAGGGAAAAATATTACTAACACCTCAATTTGTTGTGCACTTGACGCAGCAGACACCGCCTCTAGGGCAGTATCAGGTTTTAAACCTGAAGTCCAGAGTGCCATACTCAATCAACCGTTTGATGAGCAACACTTATTCGGACCCAATGTGGACGTATCCCTCGAAAAAATGAAGGATACAGACACAGCAAAATCTATGGCAGCCTTGCAGTCGCAGGTTCCCAGACGTTCATTTCGACGCTCATCCTATAGAGGTAACCACAGAGGATATGCTTCAGACACACCTTCCACCTCCTACAAAGCCCCCACACAATCTACATATAGTTAGAGCTACCAAAGGGGTGGTTACAGAGGTAACACCAACAAGGGCAGAGACAAGACCAACAGTTCCCGCTCTGCCTCCACCCCTACCCAATGACTCCCCTCCCCTTCCCACGCCCCAATCCACTCCGGTCGGGGGAAGACTACAGCAATATCTACCAGCCTGGGAAAACATCACATCAGACAGGTGGGTGCTTCAAATAATCCAGTCAGGTTACTGTTTAGAACTAACATCCACCCACCCAAACATACCACCCAGACAGCGTCCAATGTCACAAGAACATTTGACACTGCTCAGACAGGAAGTGGTATCTCTCCTGCAGAAAAATGCAATAGAAATAGTTCCAAAGCATCAGCACAACAAGGGAGTATACTCCCTATATTTCTTAATTCCAAAGAAGGACGGATCTCTGAGACCTACTCTAGACCTCAGACCTCTAAACATTTACATACAGTCAGACCATTTTCATATGGTCAACCCTTCAACAAGTCCTTCCGCTCCTGTTACAAAACGACTTCCTTGTAACTCTAGATCTCAAGGACGCCTACTTCCACATTCCTATCCACACAGAGCACAGAAAATATCTCAGATGTGTGCTAGATGGGCAGCCCTACCAGTTCAAAGTGCTCCCATTCGGGGTCACAACAGCACCAAGGGTGTTTATCAAATGCCTAGCAGTCGTAGCAGCACACTTAAGAAGACAGCAGATTCGCGTCTTCCCATATCTGGACGACTGGCTCATAAAAGCAAGCTCATACGGCCAGTGTGTACATCACACTCACGCCACAATTCTACTACTCCACAACTTAGGATTCACAGTAAATCACACCAAGTCACATCTGCCACCCTCGCACATACAACAATACCTTGGTGCTACAATAAACACCCAGTTAACACTAGCTTATCCCTCTCCAGCCAGGATAACAAGTGTTCAAACGCTACTAACAAAATTCAAACCACAACACTCGCTTCCAGCTCGAGTGTTCATGCAACTCATAGGAATGATAGCATTTTGCATATTTATAGTACCTCATGCAAGACTGCAAATGCGTCCACTTCAAGAGTGCCTAGCACGACAGTGGAACCAGGCTCATGGTCAATTAACAGACCTAGTGTTGGTAGACAGTCGGACTGATCGCTCTCTGCACAAAAAACACCTTTCAAAGGGCAGACCGTTCCTAGAGCCAGTTCCCCAAATAATCATGACAGCGGATGCGTTGCTCTCCGGCTGGGGAGCTCACCTCCTGCATCACACCATGCAAGGCAGGTGGACACCGCAACAAAAGCTACTCCACATCAACCACTTAGAGTTGCTAGCTGTCTTTCTAGCCCTAAGATCATTTCAAACTCAAGTGTCAGGCAAAGCTGTCTTAATCCGTACAGACAATATGACAGCGATGTACTACATAAACAAACAAGGCGGGACACACTCTCTGCAGCTCTCTGTTAGCACAGCAGATATGGAGATGGGCTATACCTCTAAAGATCTTCCTCTTAGCCCAACATGTCCCAGGAGTACAAAACGCCATGGCAGATCTACTACGTCGACAGACACAGCAGATCCACGAGTGGGAACTACATCCGCAAGTTCTTCAACCGTTTTTCCAAACATGGGGACAACCTCCGATTGACCTCTTCGCCACCCACGAAAATGCAAAATGCCCAAACTTCGCCACCAGATACCCACACTGTTAGAACTGGCTATTTCTGGTAGGCTAAGGTTGACGCCAAAGCCATGCAGAAACCACCATTCTAGTCAGGACAAGGGAGTCACACACCAAGATAACCCCTGCTCACCCCCTTGGTAGCTTGGCACGAGCAGTAAGGCTAAACTCGGAGGCAATGTGTAAAGCATTTGCGCCAGCACACAACAGCAACAACATCCTAGCCACACCACAAAAGGAACTCCACACAAGGTTATATGAAAATAACTTCTGTATTGTCAAAATCACATCAGATAGAAATCACACATGTACATTGTGCCAACTGGCACGGACAATATTCATAAGGGATTATTTACAGGACAGGGCCTCATGGGCCACTGTCAGAATCAACACTTTTAGAAATAGAAATACTGTCAGAAATTAGAATAAGTATAGCACAAAATAACAGTTGTAAATCACATCCAGTAACTACTGGGAACAGGTAAGTACCACCTAACCACCTTAGGAGAATGTCACGCAGGGGACCAGGACCTCACTAGGACCACCTGTACTAAAAAGAACAACCACCTAAGTATCACAATACAATTAGGGATATCAGCAAGAACACATTACACATGATGCATCTAAAACACATTCAGCGGTGTAGGGAAGGGAAACACATGATGCCTAAAACATTCAGAGGTGCAAGGAAAGAAAACACATGATGCATAAAAACACATTCAGCGGTGTAATAACAAGACACATGATGCATCAAAAACATTCAGAGGTGCCAGAACAAGGAAGACACATGATGCATAAAAACATTCAGAGGTGCCAGAACACAACTCAATAGCGCAAAAACACATGATGCCTAAAACAGTCAGAGGTGCAAGGAAAAACCACACAATTGCGCAAAACCTTGCATAAGCCACTACCTGTGGCAGTCCCTAGGCCAACTGGCCTTGTTGGGGCCAGGACGCCCTGTGTCTCAATGTCAGGGCCTAAACGGTGCAGCTGCCCACTAATTGCTGGGCAGCTGGGTTAACAAGGAAACTAGGGCATGGGCTCCCACTAGCCCTTGAACAGTACTGCGCCAAACGGCAGGAGCCCCACAGGCTCTTGAACCAATATGCCCCCATGAACCTCCCTGGTTCATCTGCACCTGTATTATCAGGGAGTTTCTTGATAAAAATAGTCTCAAGTCTCTAGCATCAGTAATAATGCTAAGGCTCCTAAAATGCCCTTAATATGCAATGTTCAAATAATGCCCGCGTGTGATTTGCTTCTGAAATCCCACCTTCACTTCTATTACGCCCACACAATGCGGGCGCGCCTCACCAGGGGCTTCGGGCGCACCGCGCTGTTCAGAACAGACTTGCTTCAGCCCCAGGCACTCTCAGCGCGCCTCTCCGTTGATCTGCGCGCCTTCGCGCCAGCAATGCAGACTTTCTTTCTGCCCCGGCCGGTCCCAGCAGCCCTCCGCCCGCTCTCAGGTCCTCGGGGAGCGGCGGGGAGCTGGCTCGGCGCTCCAGCGCAGGGACGCAGGCCAGGGGCAGAGATCTCACACACACGGGATCCCTCGGCGAGGTCGGGTCAGTCTTCCCCGGCTTCGGCCCATCTCTTACGGCTCGCGGTGGCTTCCTGAAGGTCCCGGTCCCGCCAACCAATCCTGTCGCGGCTCTACAGACGAGCCTCCGGATGACGTCACGTAGCTTCCAGGAGACCGCCACTCGCAGCGCGGCTTCTGGAACAAGCCCCTATGACGCGGGGCGACTCGACCAATCGGAGCGCGGCTCTCGGGGCAGGCCTCTGGCAAAGGGCCAATCAGAGCTCGGCCAATCAGGTCGCGGCCTCTTCGTGGTTGTCTCTGTAGCTCCGGGAACACTCGGGTCAGTTTCAGGCCCCCGGGCCGCGGCGGTGTATTGCGGGCAGATGAAATTATTGCGCCCAAAGACAGTAGGGCAATCTGAATATCGCGAATCCCCCACAAGGATTCCTTCGTCCTGGAAATGCTTTGGGCGCACTACCACCACTTCCCACGTGCCGATGAGCACGTCGATATCCCGGCACAGCAGCGGATGGGCAGGCCATACACAGCGCGGCGCTCTCAAGCCAGACAAAGGGCAGCCAGCGCTTCACACGGGCAGATGATCGATAGTCTAGGCAAACAGCTCACGATCTCTGCAGCACACAGCAGGGCTTTGTAGTCTTCGGTAACCTTTCTGTTCCTGAGTTGCCAAACAGGAGGCCAGCACTTCTCAGGCCCTTGGAGATTCAGTTTAGGAGACACAGCACACAGCAAAGTCTCTTAGAGTTCAAGTAAGCAGGGGCACAGCACCCAGCAAAGTCCCTCTTCTCCTCAGCTTCAGTTGGTCAGCAGAACAGGTCAGCTCTTAGAGCACACAGCAAGGCAATCTTCCTTTAGTTCTTCAGCAGTCCTTCTTCCAGCAGAGGTTCCTCTTGATTGTAGAATCTAAATTTCTGTAGTCAGGGGTCCTTGTCTTATACCCCAAAAAGTCTTTGAAGTCCTTTGAAGTCTTTGTGCAAGTGGGCCCTGAACCCGGTCTAAACCAGTTCTTGGGTGTTGCTGGAGCCCTTGGGCTTCCTGGCTTCCTTCTTTCTTTCAGTATCAGGGACAGAGGTGACAGTCGCCCAGCGGGGAGGTGGAGCCGGCATTGTGGCAGGCAGGCACAGCCTCATTCACTCCCAGGTGCTATCTGCTCCCACTTCCCTGGCAGCAGATGCTGCCTTTCATCCACGGGCTGACTCAGACAACCTCCTGGGGGCTCTGCAGCCCCTGTCATCCTCAAACCAGACAGTCAATCCACAAGCAGGCCAGGCACTCTGGGCCAGGCTCACCAGCCAATCACACGCCAGCCACAGACTACACAAATATGCCAACTTCTAAAAGTGGCACTTCTAGACTAGACACAATCATGCCGCATATACCATTGCGCAGCATTCAGTCTCACGAGTTCTCACATACCACACTCGACCCTGCACTCCCCACACATCAGGAACTACCATGGGCATACATATTCCCCATTCATTCCTATGGGAGGGAAGGTCACTCACCACACATACACAGAGAGCTCACGCACTTTACACTGTACCACAGTGAAAAAGTGCGCAGAGGCCTAAAATCACCAACACCAGGTCACAGAAACAGGCTAGAAAAAAGCAAATTTCGGGGTGAACCTGCCAAAAGGGCCAGGTCCAACACACACCCATTGTCCAAAGGCAATGCGATATGGATGAACTGGTCAGGACGATTTGCGTACGCTTTTCCTCCTCTCCCACTACTTCCATTAGTGGTACGCAAACTACAGCAACATTCCCTAACACTCATTCTAGTTGCTTCAACTTGGGCCAGACAACCGTGGTACACCACACTGCTGCAACTATCTGTGGTGCCACACCAAAAACGAAGCCTATCTCTACACCTATTAACGCAGAACCATGAAGAGATCAGACACCCGGACCCAGCTCAGCTCAACCTAGCGATCTGGCTCTGAGTTTGGTTACCTTAACCTTCCTCAAGAATGTATGAACGTCATCAAAGAAGCTAGGCGTCCCACTATCAGAGCATGTTATGCTGCTAAGTGGAAAAGGTTTGTGATATACTGTCAAAACAATCACATAAACCCCCTGGATGTGTCTATTCAACACATCATAGGATACCTCCTACACCTTCAAAAGTGTAACTTAGCATACACATCTATCAGGTTACACCTTGCTGCTATAGCAGCATACTTACAAAATAGACAACATATATCTCTTCTTAGAGGACCCGCTATAAAAACTTTCATGGAAGGGCTGAAAAGAATAATCCCTCCCAGAACACCACCTTCACCAGTGTGGAACTTAAACGTCGTTCTCACACGTCTCATGGTGCCGCCCTTAGAACCTTTACACAAATGTGTATTGCAATTCCTAACTTGGAAAGTAGCTTTGCTAGTAGCCATTACTTCTCTTAGAAGAGTAAGCGAACTGCAAGCATTTACCATTCAAGAACCTTTCCTGCAAATGCATCATAACAAAGTGGTTCTTCGTACTAATCCTAAATTCCTTCCAAAAGTCATTTCACCATTCCATCTAAATCAATCTGTGGAGCTGCCTGTATTTTTCTCGCAGCCACAAACAGGCGCTGAAAGAGCTCTACACACTTTAGATGTTAAAAGAGCGCTACTTTATTACATAGAAAGGACACAAAGTTTTCGCAAAACAAAACAGCTTTTTTGTCCTTTTCACCACCACATAAAGGAAATCCCATATCAAAATCTGGAATTGCAAGATGGATTGTCAAATGCATACAAATCTGTTACCAGAAAGCCAAGCGTACGTTAACAATTCCCCCAAAAGCCCATTCTACAAGAAAGTTAGAGGCTTCTATGGCATTCCTAGGGAACATTCCCTTAGATGACATATGCAAAGCAGCTACATGGTCTACACCGCACACATTCACAAAACACTATTGTGTTGATGTGCAAACTAAGCAACAAGCCACTTTGGGCCAGGCTGTACTAAAAACTCTATTTCAAACAACTGCAACATATTGGGGTGGTCGCCGCTAAGGTGGGTACTGCTATACAATCTATGCATAGTGTGTAATCCGCAGCTCATATGCCTCGAACGGAAAATGCTACTTACCAGTATGCATCTGTTCTTGGCATGTAGAGCTGCAGAGTTACACACGCCCACCCGCCTCCCCGGCTACCTTTATCTGTTCCAGTATTATCTTAATTAGATACAAACTACATGGACATCACTACGTCTTGCACAGCTCCATCACTTCCCTAATGGCAAAAAACAATCTGGGGATGGAGCAGATGCCCATACGCAGTATCATCCAAAGGAGTCACCTATCCCGTGACGTCCAAAGACTTTTCTACAACAAAACAAACTGCAAACATCTGGGCCCAACACTAGGTGGGCATCTATGCATAGTGTGCAACTCTGCAGCTCTACATGTCAAGAACAGATGCATACTGGTAAGTAGCATATTATATATATATATATATATATATATATATATATATATATATATATATATATATATATATATATATATATATATATATATATATATATATATATATATATATATATATTCAAACAAGTGCAACCTCCCAGGCTCCAACCATAGCGACCCAGGAAAATCACGCAGATCCAACACAGCTCTGTTATAGGCACAGGTTTATTTATGAGCTGAACCAAACAATCTGACGCGTTTCGGGCATCCGCCCTTGCTCACAGACAGTCAGTGTTGGGAATGGCCACATTTAAATATACTATGCCTCACAGTGAAAGTGCATTTTTTTCTCATTTTTTTGTTGTTCAGTACCACGTGATGACTGACATAGAGGACAAACTATCAATACTGCATGTTATAGTCTGTTTTCCAAACAATTGCAAATTGTTAACCCCAAGTAAGGGTAAAATGCAAGGGTAAAATCCAAACATATTGTGACATTGAAAAAATACATACATATATAAATATATACATATATACAGTTCATGAAAATAATGGAAGGAAAATTAAAGCCTAAAATGCTCGTAGGTTTAATGAACAGCTTGCCAGCAGAGTCACCACAACGAGCATGCTTCAATTACACTTCATACGCTGTATGCGTTTCGAGACAGAACAGGACAATGACAGCGCACCCACTGGGGAAGTAATGGTACGCACTATATCATCCAGAGGGCCACGGGGGTGGACACACCCATCAGGGCAGGTGGTGTTCATTTAAGGGTGCGACCAGCGCAGCGCTCTGATTTCTGCCATGAACAAACGCTGCTGATGAAGAGATACTGTCTCGAAACGCGTACAGCGTATGAAGTGTAATTGAAGCATGCTCGTTGTGGTGACTCTGCTGGCAAGGTGTTCATTAAACCTACGAGCTTATTCAAAAGTTTCCAGAAGCCTCTTTTCATTTGGGTCTCCTGTTTCTTGTGGATGTATTTTGGCTGTCCCGGCCTAGAGGAGAGGCTCACCTGCTGGTGCGGGGCCCGCTACAGCGCTATATTGGTGTTGCAGATGTCGGGAGGAAACAGAACTGGTGACATTGCAGGATGAGGCCAAGTTCGAGCTCAAATGGGAGCTGGAAAGTGGGGCAGGTCCCCATTTTGACTGTGTCTTTACCACTGGGATTTATATATGTTTTATTGGACAATTACAGCGCACCCACTGGGGAAGTAATGGTACGCACTACATCATCCAGAGGGCCACGGGGGTGGCCACACCCATCAGGGCAGGTGGTGTTCATTTAAGGGTGCGACCAGCGCAGCGCTCTCATTTCTGCCATGAACAAACGCTGCTGATGAAGAGATTCTGTCTCGAAACGCGTACAGCGTATGAAGTGTAATTGAAGCATGCTCGTTGTGGTGACTCTGCTGGCAAGCTGTTCATTAAACCTACGAGCTTATTCAAAAGTTTCCAGAAGCCTCTTTTTATTTGGGTCTCCTGTTTCTGGTGGATATATATATATATATATATATATATATATATATATATATATATATATATATATCAATAACACGTGGTGTCCCAAGATGAGCTGCACACGAACGGCATGTAGGTTACCAGCCTAAATTACAGGTACTGACGCGCACATAGACTGGTACTGTAAGCAGCTTCTCGTATGCCTGACGCGTTTCTGGGTGATCCCTTCATCAGAGGCAGTTGGAAAAAGATTGCGCTGCTGGTAGGCAACAACTCCTTAATTAATGTCACGCCCTTAATTCACGTTAATGGAAGTCTGGGAGTTGTAGTACCTGCAATACCTTCCTTTAATTCGGCGCGCTTATTTTCTGCCGTCGATAAGGCCCAACTTGGACCCCAGTCATCATGTCCATCATAAATCCTGACATGGCGCTCCAAATGTGGAAACAGTGAATCTATTACCGTGGCCCCCTGGGGGTCATGGGGTGGTGCAGACTCTGCGGCTGTGTTGCCGCATATAAATCGATAACGCGGCTGTGTTGCTGCATATAAATCGATAACGCGTGGTGTCCCAAGATGAGCTGCACACGAATGCCAGGATTTATAAAGGACACGATGACTGGGGTCCAAGCTGCCGCATTTTAGGTGCATGTTGGAAATTGTCCAGTTGGCTAGCCGGAATCCTCATGCTCCCTGGGTTAGGCACTGATGCCTTGCTGGAATGGATCATAGATACATTAGAAGGTAAAGTATGCTGGTCCAGAATAACTAGTTCACCAGATTCCCACTAGCTAGTGACAGGGTGACATGATCATGTTCATCACTTAACAAACAATGTCTTGTGGCTACTATATCAGATATTACTATTGAACGGCATTGCATAACCTGCCTTATCCAGTGGGTTACTTTATCAATTAAGGTCTCGTCAGTTTCCTCTGTCACAGATGCCAATTTAGGTACAATTATCATACGGGTTATATTTCTACTCACACCTTGCAGGTTCTCAGGGCCTATACAAGATTTCCCATGTTTAGTCTCTTTCATGTGCTGCCTATCCCTCTTCGGCTAGTGTGGGCGGTGGCAGCTCCCATACGGACCCGTTTGGATGCATTGAGGCCTCATTTATGTTTCTTTAATTTTTAACTGTATTTTTAACATTTCTGTGCACGAGTCCTACGCGGAGGCGCTTTCGCTTATTTTTAACGCACTGTTCAGACAAATCCTTTTTGTGCTATACGCTTACCTGTTCTGTCACCTGGTGTGCTGAGGTGTGCCTTCCCTGCCCCGTTCCACCGCGGCTGGTGTGCCGATTGAGTGGAGGGCGGGTGGCCATCTTGAGTGTAGTCCCGGACCCCGGCTGGACCAGTGGCAGCATTCTAGCTGGGGGAGGGAGGTGCACCCATAAATTGAACATGCCCATTCGAGCGCGCAGCGGTCGCGCGCAGCGGGCGCGCCGCTGGCGCGCCGAAGGTAAGCCAAAGGTCTACCCGTCTGCGCCTGTCCGCGCCTCGGGTGCGCCTAGCGTCGGTCATGCTGCCCGAATTCTTACCACTTCCAAAGACATTCCAATAAGGTATTCACGAGAGGAACTATTTGCACTTAAAACCGTTGAGTGCAGGGGCATTTTACCATGGGATATGTCAGATGGCATCCCTAGCCCCTGCCCCACATGTGATTGTGGCCCCTCATTAACCATGGCTGCTCCCACATACGTCACTAACCACTCACATGTGATTGCTGCTGCTCTTATAAATGCTCGCTCTATAAGCAAACATGCCGCTGACATATTTGAACTCTTGTCGGACAGCCACCTTGATATTCTGTTTAAAACGGAAACATGGCTTAACAACTCTAGTGCCCCCGTTATTGAGCTTGCCATTCCTAGAGGTTTTAAAATCATCAGGGCGGATCGAGCATTGGGGAGAGGGGGGGCGGGGGGTCGGCCATTGTATTTAAAGATACATGGTCTTTTCACAGGGACTCTTCTGATGAGTTGGGTGATGGCGAAGTCCTCCACTTCTCTTTCACCCTCTCACCTCATTTTACGTTGGGAGGCACGCTGGTCTATCGTCCCCCTGGTCCTGCTGGGCCTTTCCTTAAGGCGCTGGCGGATGTCATTGTGCCCCGCGCCTTGAGGTTTTCTAGATTTCTCCTCTTGGGCGATTTCAACATCCATACGGAGGTGGGCTAGTTACCAGACTCCAAAAACCTGTTGAGAGTCGCTTAGCCTAGCCCAACTAACTCAATGGGTCACGATGCCCACACACTCCGGGGGCCATATCCTAGATGTGGTTTGCTCCAATTTTTCCTTTTCTGTATCCGACCCCGAAATTCTTACCTGGTCCGATCACAGACTGGTCAGGTTCTCCTGGTCCTTAGAAAAAAAAAAAACTCCAAATACAAGTTTAATACCTGTCCCCAGAAGATTAACCTGTCTGCCCTGTCCAATGCCCTTTGTTTGGGTCGTCCAGCGTTAGGCTCGGAACTGACCACTGCTGTGCAGACCTTTAACACCTGGATCTGCTCGGGGGTGGAGTCCTCCGCTAAAGGGAGTATTAGATCTAAAAATGCGCTCCACCCCCTCTAATTCCTGGTTTTCGCCGGCCTTAAGAGAGCTTAAACTAGGCTGGAAAAGACTGGAAAAACGCTCGCGGCTCTCCTACTGCCCTACTGCTAAGGCGATATTATGAACTGCTCAGAGGGAGTACTATGCCAGCATCAGGATGGCTAAGAGCGAATATTTTGCGGGTAGGATCTCTAAGGCTAACAATAACAGCAGGGAAATTTTCGCTATTGTCAACAGCTTTCTTTCCCCTTGCGCCGAGCAACCAATAGTGCGCTGGTGCGAGGACCTGTCCTCATTTTTTAAAAACAAAATAGCAGGGATCCAGGCTGGTTTGCAGACCACCTGTCCCAGTCAGAGCTTCTTAGTGCCTGTTCACTCCTCGCCACGCCTTCGAGGAATTTGTTCCCCCTTCTGGAGCTGACACCTTAGCAGTCTTAAAATCCTTGAAATCAGGATCTCCAACTGACCCCTGCCCCACGCACGTTCTTGGCGGGGTGGCCGAGGTGGTGTGTCATGAGGTTACGGAAATTGTTTGCCTCTGCTTTAGGTCGGCGACAGTCCCGGAATGCTGGAAGCAGGCCAAGCTCCTGCCACTGCTGAAGAAAGCGGGCTTGGATCCGGCTGTTGCAGCTAACTACCGGCCAATCTCTATATTGCCTGTGTTGGCCAAGGTCTGTGAAAAGATTGCCTTCCGCCAATTGAACACTTTTGTGGAACAACTCACGCCCTCCTCCCTGCCCAGTCCGGATTCTGCGCCGCTCACAGCACGGAATCGGCATTGGTGGAAATTTCGGAGGCCATTAGGGACTGTTTGGATGCAGGTGGCAGAGCGGCTCTAATATTATTGGAACTCTCTGCCGCGTTCGATACGGTTCCCCATTAGCTTCTTCTTTCCCGTCTGTCAGCCATTGGCGTCACTGGTCTGGCTTTAGAGTGGCTGACTTCTTTTCTTTTTCTCCGGACTCAGCAGGTCTGGTTACCCCCCTTTTTGTCATCGGCTAAGCTTCTTGCCACCGGGGTGCCCCAAGGGTCAACTTTAAGTCCGTTATTGTTCAATATATTTATGACCCCTCGGATTGTCTTGGCCGAACAACTGGGCGCCAAAATAATAGCTTATGCCGATGACACACAGCTGCTGTTCACCTGGCCAGCTATGTATTTGGACGCTGCCTCCGCCCAGACCCGTCTCTCTGCAGTTTTCAATTGGCTGGCTTCTGCCCAGTTGAAGTGTAATGAAGATAAAACTGAAATTTTACTTTATGGGCAGTTTCCTTCACATTTTAGAGAATCTCTGTGGACTGTGGGCTTTCCATTCCCTAACTCCATGGGCAATCCAGCAAAAAATCTCGGGGGTGTGGTTCAGGGAAGACTTAAAATTTGAGGCCCATATTAAGAAACTCACTTGCGGCTGCTTTGGCACTCTTAAGGCTCTTCCAAAATGTTTTCCTCTTCTCCCCAGAACGGCGAGAGAAACAGTGGCGAGAGCGCTCATTCTCTCTCGCCTTGATTACGCCAATGCCCTGTACAGCGGCACCATGGCCTATTTGACTAACCGTCTTCAGATAATCCAAAATGCGACTGCCAGACTCCTTTTTAACATCTCAAGGCGGACTAGTGTTCAAATCCATCTGTGCAGTCTTCACTGGCTTCCGGTGTCTCAACGGATTATTTTTAAGACCCTTACTTTCGCCGACAGAGCCATCCATGATCAGGGCCCACTTTATCTGAGGAAACGTTTCTCTCTATATCTCCCCAATCGTCCCCTGCGCTCTGCCACTCAACACCGGCTGGCGGTTCCACGTTTTAAACGCTCCCGTTTTGGAGGACAATTCATTGCTGTGAAAGCAGCAGTGGCCTGGAATTCCCTCCCTCTGGCCCTTCGCTCTAATCAGAACTATACGCTCTTTAAAAAAAGCGCTTAAGACCCACCTGTTTAAAATGACACCTTAATCTTCCGCTTCCCTTCCTGTTGCTTCTGCCTCTTGCATCGCCTCACTCGCGCCAGGATACTCCTGTAGTAATTGAGCGCGCTACAAAATCCTATATAACATAACATACATAACTGTCCACCTCCTAGAGCTATCTGGGAAGGTGATACTACCCCAGCCCTCCCCTGGGTTGGGCCCCTACCAGAGGTGTTACCGTGATCCCAGGTGGCAACATGTAAAGGGGTATATGGTGTCCCTCTTGATGTAACCCCCCAGGGGATAACCGCAAGGACTCCTTGCTCGTGTGACGTGGCATAGAATCCTGGCATGCTTTAAGGACCTTGGAGGCTGCCACAAAGCTAGACCGTAGTTCAGCATGTGAACTGATGGTTGCAGAACTCACAGCAGTTCGTGCCCTTTTATTGGCCTGGAAGCTAGTGTTTTCACATTCCCTCTGCTAGCTTAAGCTGACTTAATTTGCTCTGAAAGGAGCACTTACTAGTATTCAATAGACAACCGTCAGCCACACTCTATACTCCCACCGGCAGAAGTACAAATATCAACATTCTCAGTCATAATGCTCAAATGTACCAAGGGGTTAAACAGATTTACGCATACAATAGCAGATGCCACAACTGGGCCCACAGAAATATCACTTGGACCAAAATCAGGTAGTTATGCAGTGCTGCTGAAAGGTTACGAGCGCCAGACTCGCCGTCTGCTATGTCTGTGCTCTCTGCATCATTATCATCTTTGGGAACAGGAACCATAGTTATGCCTGCCCTAGATAAGGTATTTTCCAGGAAGTGATTTTGTTTTTAAAATCTTCTATCAGGCAGTTTATTATGACCACTGAGTAAACTCTCTACCTCTTCAATTAGAGTCTCCATGTCATTGACCACACAATTCTCTTCTGCACTAGATACAGCCCGTTTGGCCATTTTAGTAACCCCATTAGGGCTCCCTTTTGTCTTCCTTTAACCCATTTCTGAGTAGGCCCTTTACCGACTGTAGGGTGACCAACCGTCCGTAAATTTCACGGACAGTCCGTAATTTCGGCCGTCTGTCCGTTGTCCGTGAAGGATTCTTTAACGGACGCCATTTGTCCGTAATTTAACCGTCACAGCTTCCATCCACCTCCCTTCTTGACTCCGATGCTGTTCCAAAGCTCCTCAGATACCCCGCGGCATTGGAGAGGCACAGCGGGATGGCAACCCTCACACCTCCAGCCCTTGAAGAGCTGTTAAAGAGGTGCTTGAAGGTGACTGAGAGGGAGGGGCGGCAGCTTCAGGAGCAGGGGCATCTATTCAGATGCAAACAGCCCTCAATGTGTCATGTCTTTGCAATTTAGAGGGGGCCTCACACATTCCATTTCTGCCCAGGGCCCCAAACATCCTAGAACTGGCCCTGATAACACCAAGGCAGCACGCGGTTCTCTTCACAGAGCGTAATTACTGTCACTAAATTGTAAACAAACCTCGGTTCTTCAAACATGCAGTCTACAATGTAAGAAAATAAAGACATGGCACAATCGCACCCACACTGATTAACAATGTATTGAGGACAATCAGTTAAATCAGTTCTCTTGGAGTATGTCTTTTAAGTACTGTACATCACAATGGGGATGGCAAAACTAACATTTTGGAAAGAGAGCCTGTCTTCTCGTTGTCTGGTCCAGGAGGGGGTGAGGAGCCTTACCCCACCCTAGAAGACACTAAGATAATACTAGAATACTCATGCCCACCCCTGTGCCCACCCTGGTGGATCCTGTTCCCCCTCCTGTGATGGCTACTGCCCCCCTCCCCAGTGATGGCTCTGCCCCCCCATGTGGTGGCTCCTGCCCCCCCGTCCCACCTGTGGTGGCTTCTGTCGCCCCCTGTGGTGGATCCTGTCTCCGCCCTGGGTGGCTTCTGTCCCAGTCCTGGAATGGCTCCTGCAGCGAGGTTGAAGTTCTTGATGGGCCTCTTCTCAAAAAGGCTCAGCTCAAAATTATTATGAAAAGGTGGGCGAGTGAGTAAGTAAAGGGATGGGTGGATGCCTGGATGAATTAGTGAAAGGGTGAATAGATGAATGGAAGATTTAATAAATGGATAATGAGAGAGGATGGATGGTTTGATGAGTGAGTGGAAGGATGGAAGAGAGAAAAGGTAAATAGCTGGATGTATGGGTGGAAGGGTAGCTGGGTGGGTAAAAGGGTGGATGGATGAGTGAAAGGATGGATGAGTGAAAATGTGGATGATGAGTGAGTGGGTGGATGGATGAGTGAAATGATGGATGGATTGATGAATTGATAAGTGCAAGGCGGATGGATGGATGAGTGAAAGGGTGGATGTAAGGATGGATGAGTGAGTGAAAGGGAAGGTAGATGGACAAAAGTATGAATAGATGAGTGAAGGAGTGAAAGGATAAATAGATGGATGAGCGATAGGGTCAATGGATGGATTCATGAGTGGATGAGTAGATGGATGGAAGGATGGGTGGGTGGATGGATGGATGGAAGGAAGGATTGCTAAGTGAAAGGGTCAATGGAGAGAGAAAGGGAGGATGGATGGATGACTGAAAGGGTGGATGGGTGGAAGGATGAGTGACTGGGTGGATGGATGAGTAAGTGAAAGGATGGCTGGATGGGTGAAAGGGTAAATGGTTGGCTAGATGAGTGAATGGATGGATGGGAAGAAGAGTGGATGGATGAGGGTACAGATGGATAGGGTGAAAGGGTGATTGATGAATAATGGATGGATGAGTGAAAGGATGGATAAAGGGATGGATAAGTGGAATGATAAATGGAAGGATACATGATGGCTAGGTTTACAAATGGTTGAATAGGTTTGGATATGGCTGGGCTTACTTATATACTATTGCCCGGCCTCTGATGTGTCTGTAAAACGTATCCAATTGTTCTGAAATTTTGTCCTGAATTTTGACCTCCTGTCCTGAATTTGTGTCCTGAATTTTGACCCTTTGTCCTGAATTTTTACACTCACCGTCCTGAATTTGCACCAATGCCAGTTGGTCACTGTTAGAACCGGGGTCTCTAGTTGGCAGGGGTATGTACCCTAGTCCAAGTAGGGACCACCGCTTCCGACCTGGTTGCTTGGCGCAGAGCAGTAAAGGCGTACCTTCAAAGGCAATGTGTAAAGTATTTGTGCAAGACGCAACAACAAGGACGCAGTAAAACACTCACAAAAGGAACACCACACCAGTTTTGTATAAGAATAAGAATTTCTTTATCTAAAAATTATGCGAGAACCAAAAGCAGGTAAATCCAGCTCCAGGCAAGATCAATAATAAAAAGGATTCCAGTTTCCAAGCAAGATCAATAATCAAAAAGAATGAATCCAGTTCCCAGGCCTGATCAATAATAAAAAGGATTCCAGTTTCCAAGCAAGATCAATAATCAATAAGAATGAATCCAGTTCCCAGGCCTGATCAAATCACCAAAAGCTCATGTGTGCCAAGGGCTCCTGCTGGTAATGTCTTTCTCACAGTGTCCTTGGATGGCAAAAGTTCACTTGAGGTAGGTTCCTATGGTCAAAATTCACTGGGGGAAGGTTCTTAGGCCAAAGTTCCCTTGTAGCGTAATAAGTGTGCCTCTCATAGAAATGATGCTCCCAGCGTAGGAAGTGCGGCTGCCCAGGCGCTGCTGGTAATGCTAAAAAATGCCCAAGTGCCAATTACCAAGTAATTATGCCTCCGTAGGCCGGTCAGTGAAGGACGGTTCCCAGCCAAGCACAAAGCTCACACTCCAGCTACCCGGCCAACCCGCACCCCGCCCCCTCGCAGCAGCCTGGTTGCACTGAGGCGTTACCTGGGGTGGTGGTTGCGGGCACGGGTTCGAGGCTCCTCTCCCCCTGGGGCCTTGGGCTCAGCAGGCGCTGCACGGGTGGGGGTCACAGCCACACAGCGCTCCTTTAGCACAGCGCTTAACAGTGCCTCCAAGTCCTGGGCAACGACGGAGCCTCCTGCCACACAGCGCTTCGCTTCTCAGCGCTACACAGCGCGCTCCGGTCCCAGTGGCGGTGACCTCAGGGCCAGTTTCAGTCGGCTTGCGCCAGAAGCAGAGGCAATCACAGAGCCCTCGGGAGGATCACGGGGCAAGCAGTGCTGAGGACAGGCATAGCGTTGCAGGGCAAATCTTGAGAGTGTTGTTGCTGTTCCAAAGGGCAGTCTTTAAAACGCTGTGGTCCAAGGACAGGTAGTTTCCTTTAGCTTAAAAAGGGTGCAGTCCCAAAAAGGCAATCTTTAAAAGGTTGAAGACTCTTTAAAATGCTGTTCAAAGAAAAGTAGTTCCTTTGGGATGTTGTGGAGACACTCTGGTGGTGATGTTGCAGTCTCCCATGCAGGGCAGGATCAGCAGACAGTAGGGCAGCTCAGCAGGTTGTGGGGCAGCAGTTCCTTGGAGCAGTCAGCCTCCTTCCCAGTGGCAATCCTCTTGCGCAGCAGTCCTCACTCCAGCAAGGATTCTTCCAGGTCCAGCAGTGTAACAAGAATGTGAGGCCAGGACCCTCCCATATATATTCTACAGTCCAGGGGCTAGAAAGTGGTGGAAGTCTCTGGAAGGGTCTGGGGGCAGGGGCTTCTGGAAGAGTCTGGGGAGTTCTGGTATGTTCCCTGCCGCCCCTGACCTAGCTGTTAAAGTGACGAGAGACAGGCCGTTAAGGCTACAGTGGACAGCCCATCACAGCTCATCCCAGGGAAGAAGGTGTGATTCACCACTCCCACCTCCCAACCCAGGCAGGCTATCAGTATGCAGAGGGGAGGGGGGAGTCTGCAGACCTTAATCTAAGTGTAGGCAGGAAAAGGTCCCCTTTATAAAAGTGGGATCCCTAGCGTAGAAGTGCCCACACCCTATATATCATTGGAAAGGGTTCCCGCCCCGAGTCCAACAAGACCAAACATGACGGACTTATTAGGTCCCTGTCAGAAGTTATCCCATAAGGGGAGGTTCCCAATGTTAGCCTATGGAGGATTAAGCCTTACTGCTGTAGCAGTGGCTTGTGGCAGACATGCCAGTCTCACAAAGTTTTAGGGGAGAGCTCCTGCACCTCAGCACTGTTTGGCAGTGGGGAGGCGCCCAGAGTCCTAAGTCAAACAAAATATAGGATAAAAATGGGAGGCAAAAAGGGCAAAAATGTAGGGGAGACCACCCTAAGGCTGACAGGTCTAACACGTGTCCCCCCCAGCTGAAAGTGGGGAGAACTACCCAACCTCCAGGGAGTTCTCATCACTAAGGCGGAAAAACCGAGAGAGACCGTCAGCATTGGCGTGGTCTACTCCGGGTCTGTGTTCCACCCTGAAGTCCATCCCCTGTAGAGAAATGGACCACCTCAACAATTTGGGATTCTCGCCCCTCATTTGCATGAGCCACCTGAGGGGCCGGTGGTCAGTCTGGATCAGGAAGTGGGAGCCAAACAGATATGGCCTCAGCTTCTTTACAGCCCAGACCCCCGCGAAGGCTTCTCTCTCTATCGCACTCCACCGCTGTTCTCGGGGGAGCAGCCTCCTGGAGATGAAGGCTACTGGTTGGTCACTTCCCTCCTCATTGAGTTGCGAAAGTACCGCCCCTATGCCATGCTCTGAGGCGTCCGTTTGGACAATGAACTCTTTGGAGAAGTCAGGGGCCCTGAGCACAGGAGCGGTGCACATGGCCTGCTTTAGAGAGTCAAAGGCGTTTTGGCAAGCCTCTGTCCAGATCACTTTCCTAGGGTATTTCCTAGAGGTTAGCTCAGTCAAGGGGGCCACAATGGTGCCATAGCCCTTGACAAATCTGCGATAGTAACCTGTGAGGCCCAGGAATGCCCTGACCTCAGTCTGCGTTTTGGGAGGCTCCCAGGCCAGGATGGTTTCTATCTTGGCCTGTAGGGGTTGCACCTTGCCCCCGCCCACCAAGTGTCCTAGGTAGACTACCGACCCCTGCCCTATCTGGCATTTGCTAGCTTTGATAGTCAGGCCTGCCTGCTGCAGAGCCTGAAGCACTTCCTGGAGGTGACCCAGATGGTCCTCCCAGCTGCTACTGAAGACAGCTATGTCGTCCAGGTAGGCAGCAGAGAAGGCCTCTAAACCGGAGAGGACCCGGTTCACCAGCCTCTGGAAGGTGGCAGGAGCGTTTTTCAGTCCAAAGGGCATCACTCTGAACTGGTAGTGGCCCTCTGGGGTGGAAAAGGCGGACCTCTCTTTAGCTCCTTCTGTTAGGGCGATCTGCCAGTACCCAGACGTGAGGTCAAAGGTACTCAGGTATCGGGCAGCCCCCAGCCTGTCAATGAGCTCATCCGCCCTCGGGATAGGATGAGCGTCAGTCTTGGTCACAGAGTTCAGTCCCCTGTAATCCACACAGAACCTAAGTTCTGGTGTGGTGCCCAGTGGGGCAGCTTTTGGTACCAGAACCACCGGACTGGACCAAGGGCTGTTGAAGGGCTCTATCACCCCCAACTCCAGCATCTTAGTGACCTCACTCTGGATGCTGGCCTTCACCTTATCTGACAGCCTGTAAGATTTGGACTTGACAGGGGGGCTGTCTCCTGTGTCCACATCATGGGTACACAGGTGGGTAATCCCAGGGATAAGGGAGAACACTGAGGAGAACTGCCCCAGGACCTGGCGGCAGTCCCTCTGTTGCTCAGGAGTCAAGGATGGGGAGAGACCACTCCCTCCACCGATCCATCCTTCTCTTTGGAAGCAAAGAGGTCCGGGAGAGGTTCACTTTCCTCTTCCTCGGCCCCATCAGTTACCATCAGTAAGGTAAGCTCAGACCTCTCATGGTGGGGTTTGAGGCGGTTGGCGTGTAGCACCCTGTGGGGCTGCCTGGGGGTTTTAAGGTCCACTAGGTAAGTGGCCTTGCCCTTCTTCTCCAATATCTCATAAGGGCCTGTCCAGCGATCCTGGAGGGCACTAAGCTCTCCAGGCTCCATGACCCACACCTTCTGTCCAGGTTTTAGCTCCACAGGGTGAGAATTCTGGTCGTACCATTCCTTCATTACCGCCTGGCTGGCCTCTAAGTTGTCAGAAGCTTGTTTCCACAACTTAGCCATTTGGCTACGGAAGGCCAGCATGTAGCTCACTACATCCTGGGGAAGCCTCCTTGGAGTCTTCTCCCACCCATCCTTCACTAAACTGAGAGGCCCCCTAACAGGGTGACCATACAAAAGCTCGAAGGGGCTGAAACCCACCCCCTTCTGCGGTACCTCCCTGTAGGAAAACAGCAAACAGGGCAAGAGGATGTCCCACTTTTTCCTCAGGCCCTCAGGCAGACTCCTGATCATGCCTTTTAGGGTCTTGTTAAATCTCTCCACGAGACCATTGGTTTGTGGGTGGTAAGGGGTGGAGAACTTATAAGTAACCCCACACTCCTTCCACATGGCTTGCATGTAGGCAGACATAAAGTTGGTACCCCTGTCGGACACCACCTCTTTGGGAAAGCCCACTCTGGTAAAAATCCCCATCAGGGCCCGTGCCACTGCAGGTGCAGTGATGGTTCTCAGAGGAATAGCCTCTGGGTACCGGGTGGCGTGGTCCACCAGAACCAGGATAAACCTGTGACCAGAAGAAGTCGGTGGATCCATGGGCCCAACAATGTCGATGCCCACCCTCTCAAAGGGGGTGCTAACGACAGACAGCGGTTCCAGGGGAGCCTTCAGCTTAGTCCCTGTTTTCCCACTAGCTTGGCAGGTCAGACAGGTCCTGCAGAATGTATCTGAGGAGATCCTCATCTGCGGCCAATAAAAATGTGGGACAAGCCTAGCAAAGGTCTTATCTTGGCCCAAGTGTCCTGCCAATGGGAGCTCATGAGCCAGTTCCAAAAGAAAGGCCCTGTAGCACTGGGGGACCACTAAGGCTCTTGATGACCCATGCACAGGAGCCTTGGGCTCACTGTAAAGGAGCCCATCCTCCCAGTAAATATGATACTTCGCGGAGGCATTGCCTGCTGCTTGGGCTTCGGCCTGTCGCCTCATGCCCTCAAGGGTAGGACACTCCTTCTGTGCCTGGCAAAACTCCTCCCTGGTGGGCCCTCCTTCCACCTGCCACCCTGCAGGGGTAGGTAGGTCCCCCAATGGAGCAACGTCCCCCTCCGTGGACTCCGGTGCAACCTCCTCAGGTGCCCCATCCATCTCACGGGGTGACTGCCCCGGGGCGGGCTTCCCACGCCCTCGGGCTCCTCCCTTCTTAGCAGCTGGCTGGGCCATTTTTCCAGGCTCCAGCCCTGGCTAACTCCCTTTCCGGGCAGCCATAGACCGTGTGGTAGCACAAATCCACTCCGGTAACCCCATCATTTCCACATGCGCTTTGAGCTCTACCTCCTTCCAGGCAGTATGCTCTAGGTCATTCCCTAACAGACAGTCCACTGGCATGGCAGGGCTCACAGCAACTCTTAAAAGGCCTGAAACCCCTCCCCACTCAAATGGAACCTGTGCTATGGGATAGTGACCCCCCCCTGTTGTCAGCCATCACAACTGGATGGACTGCATCGGGAATAATTTGCTCTGGGGACACCAGCTGACTCCGTACCATAGTCATGCTGGCACCTGTGTCCCTCAGGGCCTCCACCCCCTGACCATTGAGGGTGACCCACTGCCTATACTTGGTAGTATTTGAGGGCACATGGACCTTAGGAACCATCTCACTATCTCCCAGAGACACTAGGACAAGCACTGCCCCCTCACTCCCATCATCTAGGGACAGCTCCTCCCCAAGCGCTACACTAGCCACCCCGGGGTTTTTACCTCCAGTGGGCTGGGGTGCTCTCTTGCGACACTTGGGATCCCCCTTGTAGTGTCCAAGTTCACCACACTCGTAGCACCGGACAATTCTGGGCTGCTGACCTTTGTCAGGATAAGTGGGCTTCTGGTGGCCAGATTGGGGCTGGGACCCAGACCCTTTCCCTTGTGAATTATTTTGGGGGCCTTTGGAGAACTCTTTCTTTTTGTCTCCCCCCTCTTTCCTCTGGTGGGAACCCTGACCACCCCTTTGGGAGTCCCCCCCCAGAACCCTTGTTGGACACCCTGGTACTGACCCAGGTGTCCGCCTCCTCCGCAAGCTTCCTAGGATTGGTCAACTTACGGTCAACCAGGTGTTGGCGCAGCTCTGGAAAACATTTCTCTAGAAGGTGCTCTCTTAAAAACAAGTCATACAACCCTTCATAGTCATGCACATTGCTGCCCCGCACCCAACCATCTAAAGCTTTACTAGCGTAGTCCAGGAAGTCTACCCAGTTCTGTGTGGGAAGTTTGTGGCTATTCCTAAACCTCTGCCTATACCTCTCAGGGGTAAGACCGAACCTCTTAAGCAATGCGGCTTTCATGACAGAATAGTTAGCCTGGTCTTCCTTCTCTAGGTAAAGGAGGGTGTCCCTAACATCTGGAGGTAGGTACTTATACAAACCACCCCCCCCCCCCCCAATAACTCTCTGGGACCACATGGGCTCTTAAAGATACCTCATAGGCGGCTAACCACTTATCAATATTATCCCCCACCTTAAAACTGGCCATCACATCTTTAGGCATAAAGACCCTGGACTCACGTGAAGCTTCCATAGGTACGCTGCCACCATTCTTGTTGCTGTTGGCCCCTACTTCTAGGGCCCGGATTTCCAGTTTCTTCAGGCTGAGCTCATGGGCAAGTTCTTTTTCTCGCATAGCCAGTCGCTTGTTCTCGCGATCCTGCTCCATGGCCCACCTTTCTCTTTCCCGCTCTTTCTCCAGCTTGGCAAGCTCCAACCTGAGCTGTCTCTCCTCCCTCCAGGTCCTCTACGGACAGGCTCTTCACTGACACACTACTGTCTGCCCTGGAAGGTACCCTTGTACCTGGTAACAAATTGCCATTTCCTGCCAAGTGCAGTAGGTCAAGGTTTCCTGTGGCGTCATGCTCTGGTCCTTGCTCGTACCCATCTCCTTCTGAGTGGGCTGTTACCCATGCTCTCAAAGCTTTCTGAAGCTCTGCCTTCTTGGCGCTTCGCTTGAAGGGCACCCCTTTCTCCTCGCAGAACTCTTTGAGTTGCGCCACTGTGTAAACTTCCAGATTGGCCAGCTCGAATTCCATCTTGCTAGGTGGGGCCTCAGACGTTTGTAGAGAAAACCAAATGGGACTTAGGCAAAAGGACTTTTAAAAAGAGCAGCCAGTCAGGGAGAATTTAAAAAAAATTCAAAAATGCCAATTGGAGAGGGTAGACAAAAATTCAGTGGAGTCAGGTGTAGGGTTGTGGTGTACACTGCGTCGCTGCGTGGTGTTACACAAGCACAAGTCCTATCCCACCGCTGCCACCGATGTTAGAACCGGGGTCTCTAGTTGGCAGGGGTATGTACCCTAGTCCAAGTAGGGACCACCGCTTCCGACCTGGTAGCTTGGCGCAGAGCAGTAAAGGTGTACCTTCAAAGGCAATGTGTAAAGTATTTGTGCAACACGCAACAACAAGGACGCAGTAAAACACTCACAAAAGGAACACCACACCAGTTTTGTATAAGAATAAGAATTTCTTTATCTAAAAATTATGCGAGAACCAAAAGCAGGTAAATCCAGCTCCAGGCAAGATCAATAATAAAAAGGATTCCAGTTTCCAAGCAAGATCAATAATCAAAAAGAATGAATCCAGTTCCCAGGCCTGATCAATAATAAAAAGGATTCCAGTTTCCAAGCAAGATCAATAATCAATAAGAATGAATCCAGTTCCCAGGCCTGATCAAATCACCAAAAGCTCATGTGTGCCAAGGGCTCCTGCTGGTAATGTCTTTCTCACAGTGTCCTTGGATGGCAAAAAGTTCACTTGAGGTAGGTTCCTATGGTCAAAATTCACTGGGGGAAGGTTCTTAGGCCAAAGTTCCCTTGTAGCGTAATAACTGTGCCTCTCATAGAAATGATGCTCCCAGCGTAGGAAGTGCAGCTGCCCAGGCGCTGCTGGTAATGCTAAAAAATGCCCAAGTGCCAATTACCAAGTAATTATGCCCCCGTAGGCCGGTCAGTGAAGGACGGTTCCCAGCCAAGCACAAAGCTCACACTCCAGCTACCCGGCCAACCCGCACCCCGCCCCCTCGCAGCAGCCTGGTTGCACTGAGGCGTTACCTGGGGTGGTGGTTGCGGGCGCGGGTTCGAGGCTCCTCTTCCCCCTGGGGCCTTGGGCTCAGCAGGCGCTGCACGGGTGGGGGTCACAGCCACACAGCGCTCCTTTAGCACAGCGCTTAACAGTGCCTCCAAGTCCTGGGCAACAACGGAGCCTCCTGCCACACAGCGCTTCGCTTATCAGCGCTACACAGCGCGCTCCGGTCCCAGTGGCGGTGACCTCAGGGCAAGTTTCAGTCGGCTTGCGCCAGAAGCAGAGGCAATCACAGAGCCCTCGGGAGGATCACGGGGCAAGCAGTGCTGAGGGCAGGCACAGCGTTGCAGGGCAAATCTTGAGAGTGTTGTTGCTGTTCCAAAGGGCAGTCTTTAAAACGCTGTGGTCCAAGGACAGGTAGTTTCCTTTAGCTTAAAAAGGGTGCAGTCCCAAAAAGGCAATCTTTAAAAGGTTGAAGACTCTTTAAAATGCTGTTCAAAGAAAAGTAGTTCCTTTGGGATGTTGTGGAGACACTCTGGTGGTGATGTTGCAGTCTCCCATGCAGGGCAGGATCAGCAGACAGTAGGGCAGCTCAGCAGGTTGTGGGGCAGCAGTTCCTTGGAGCAGTCAGCCTCCTTCCCAGTGGCAATCCTCTTGCGCAGCAGTCCTCACTCCAGCAGGGATTCTTCCAGGTCCAGCAGTGTAACAAGAATGTGAGGCCAGGACCCTCCCTTATATATTCTACAGTCCAGGGGCTAGAAAGTGGTGGAAGTCTCTGGAAGGGTCTGGGGGCAGGGGCTTCTGGAAGAGTCTGGGGAGTTCTGGTATGTTCCCTGCCTTCCCTGACCTAGCTGTCAAAGTGACGAGAGACAGGCCGTTAAGGCTACAGTGGACAGCCCATCACAGCTCATCCCAGGGAAGAAGGTGTGAATCACCACTCCCACCTCCCAACCCAGGCAGGCTATCAGTATGCAGAGGGGAGGGGGGAGTCTGCAGAGCCTAATCTAAGTGTAGGCAGGAAAAGGTCCCCTTTATAAAAGTGGGATCCCTAGCGTGGAAGTGCCCAAACCCTATATATCATTGGAAAGGGTTCCCCGCCCTGAGTCCAACAAGACCAAACATGACAGACTATAGATATTAGGTCCCTGTCAGAAGTTATCCCATAAGGGGAGGTTCCCAATGTTAGCCTATGGAGGATTAAGCCTTACTGCTGTAGCAGTGGCTTGTGGCAGACATGCCAGTCTCACAAAGTTTTAGGGGAGAGCACCTGCACCTCAGCACTGTTTAGCAGTGGGGAGGCGCCCAGAGTCCTAAGTCCAACAAAATATAGGATAAAAATGGGAGGCAAAAAGGGCAAAAATGTAGGGGAGACCACCCTAAGGCTGACAGGTCTAACAGTCACCCTATTACCGAGGATTACCAAGCCTCACCGTGACGAGTGGGCGTGGATAACAGTAAGGTGGTCCGGCAAGAAGAACAAGAGATGCCAGTATGTGGCCCTGCCCAGCCGTCTCCCCTCCAGGCTCAGTGGACCGGTGCCAGTTACACAGTCAACGAGCCTAAGCCAATAACAGGATTCACACAGCAGAGTCTACTCTTGAGTTAATACAAGCGGGTCCAGCAAAAGTGGGGGGCACAGAAATACAAGGCGACAGATGTAGCTACGGTACCTGCAATATCTAAATATGATCCGGTGAGCTCAATTGATGGTAACGGTGGTTGCCAACTTCAGAGGCAAGGGTTCTCCGGGTGTGTCCCGTGCTGCAGGAGATGGCAAGCGCTTTAAAGCGGCGGATGCTTGCTGGGACAGCGAGTCCCCCGGCGTAGATCAAAGACGCCTGCGCCGCGGTTCATGAGTAGCGTTTTAAAGCGCGCAAGGAAGTTGTCGGGAGCCTCTCCTCTCCTGGACTGATGCTTGCTGGGACAAAGAGTCCCCCGGCGCAGATCAAAGACACCTGCGCCGCGGTTCATGAGTAGCGCTTTAAAGCGCGCGAGGAAGATGTCGGGAGCCTCTCCTCTCCTGGACTGATGCTTGCTGGGACAACGAGTCCCCCGGCGCAGATCAAAGACACCTGCGCCGCGGTTCATGAGTAGCGCTTTAAAGCGCGCGAGGAAGATGTCGGGAGCCTTTCCTCTCCTGGACTGATGCTTGCTGGGACAACGAGTCCCCCGGCGCAGATCAAAGACACCTGCGCCGAGGTTCAGGAGTAGCGCTTTAAAGTGCGCGAGGAAGATGTCGGGAGCCTCTCCCCTCCTGGACTGATGCTTGCTGGGACAGCGACCCCTGGCGCAGATCAAAGACACCTGAATCACTGGAGCCGTGGCAGAAGGGGAGCGCTTTGAAGTGCACAGGGAGAATGGCGAGAGCCCCTCCTCTCATGGGCAGGTGCTTGCTGGGACAGCGAGTCCCCTGGCGAAGATCAAAGACACCAGGAAGTAGATATGCCATTGCCTGCTCCCTAGCCTCACCAACTTCTCAGAGACAGGTTTGAGGAAGGCAGTACTATGTGCAAAAAAGATACAAATGATGTTCTTTGCAAGACACGATAGGCCATTATCGCCTTAGTAGAAAACAAAGTGTATGAAAATTATACACTAAACAACTGAACTTTCCACAATGCTTTCATGTTTGAAGCAATTCAGTTCCCTCAGGTGGTGTGGAGCCAACGCGGAGTCTGATGACCCCTCATCCCACCGCCTGCGAGCTGTTGCGTTTTTTTTAGATTCAGTCGTTCACCTGGGAAGAGAGGAGAGGTGAGGAATCTACTGTTAAAATATTACCAAATGTGCTTTTTCAGGGGTTTAGATGTGATGGGGTGTAGTGTAAAAATTGGACAATGCTGCTCCTGTTTTTGCTGTGATAACGAGCAGGATGAAGCTAAAAAGATTGTTGCAAAGGACCCATTGACATTCAGGAGTGCCATCAGCTCTTTAAGTGGACCAGGTCAATAATCAATTTCAATATTTATTTAAAGATTTGGAACTCTAAAGAGGTCCATAATAAAAATACATACAAATTATTACCTAAAATATCATAAAACAAATACAGATTTTTCAACACATAGCAACTTCTGCAAATGGAATTTGGAATTAGTAGCATAGTGATTGAAGTGACAATACATATACCAGATTGTGCAAAAAAGCATTGAAGTAGCAGCCAATTCATGTGCAAAATACAATTAAAAAAATCCATCTTCAGCTGAAGGTTAACTTGAAATTAGCGTCAAGAAGATAGGGATAGAAAAACATATCCTAATATGTGCTACAATAAACAGTTAAGTTACATCAGATTCATGTGCAAAATACGCTCAGAAATCCAACTTCAATAGAAAATAGAATTTCAAAGTTAGCAACAAGAAAATTAACAAAAGCGAGACATAATAGTTAGTAATCGAAACGTGTGCAAAATACTATCTGGAGAAGGAGAAGATATTAGAACTCCATAATAGGGCAACAATCATGCCATGTAGCCAATTCTCTTCATATAAACAGCATACACCTTTCTACTTACTGCTCCAGGATTGTGTCCACAGTGTAAGTCCATGAATGGAAGACCAAATGAGGCATGTTAAACTTTAAAAGTGGAGTTGCCGATCTGCAAGTATCCTGAAGGTTTCTTTCATATTTATAATATCCTCTCTAACAGTGCTGCAGGGAGCATCCACAGATGCGAAAAAATCCTTGATCTGCATCTTTTTTTTGTTTGTTTTAAGGTACCGCATTACGATTGGCAACAAAACATGCGTTTTTGAAAAAGACAAAGATCCAACCAAGCTAAGATCGCCCTCTGCTGGCAAGTTGTTGCAGTACACTGTTGAAGACGGATCCGACGTTTATGCTGGACAATGCTTTGCTGAAATAGAGGTACTAAATATAATAATTTCTAATTTTCTTCCATCACTTACATGCATTCAGAGCACAATTTTAAACTGAAGGCATTCTTTCTATGGTAATTTATTGTTTGCTTTTATTTTAAGCACTGTCCAACATTATTTGTATGCCTCATAGGTTGAATTAGAGTACTCTTCTAAAACCTAAATTTTACATGGGTACTCACAAACATTTTCCCAGGGGTCATACATTTGGTCTGTGATGTGACCAAGGGCTGCATTGATACCAGCAAAGTGGCGGTCGGGGTTTGGTGAAGGGTTTGTGGTAAGGTGGGTGTAAGGGAAGCTAGGCGTATACATCTAGTGTCTGAATTGTGCAATATGAAACCAAAAACATCGGTTGAATCCCAGCTTCTCTGCTTAACTAAACTGTGTGATCCTAGTTAATTATTTTATGTCACGTTCCCTCCTTTTCCTTCATCATCACATATGTGGACCTCAAAATACATGACTTCAGGATGTGTTCAGTGCAAAACCTTACCTTGTGTTTGATTTAATAAACTATATGTTGTTTATGTATAACAGAACCTCCAGCCCCCAAAAAGTACACACAACAACTGACGTGCCTCTTCATATAATGTTGACATTGTTATCAGGGAAGAATGAATGTTTCTCAATTCATGTTTGAAAACTATCACTTAAAAAAAAACATACTTCTCAGTGCACTGATAATGTGACTCACTATGGTGAAACGGTTTTACGGTTTAATGAGTTATTAACAGACTTTATCATACTTTTACTGCAAGATGTCTTTATAAATGAAGGTGTTCTTGAGTTAAGTGGTGTAGCACACCCTAGTTACTTCCTTTCTTTAAATTTGATTAACCGTTAAATAAATGCTTGCCGGTCTATTTAACATATTTTTGTTAGTGCTGACTTAACAAAAACATTAGCTCAGTGCTGCTCTTGATGAGTGGGCCGCACACTGAGGATCGCTGTACTTACTTAGGTTCTAAAATAATGTAAAGGAATAGCTATAATATGATTGTCAAATGAAGATGGCCAAGTTACAGACCCGGGTCAACGTTGTAAGCCAACTGTGACCTTTTATCACTTTTTTTAATAAGTTGGTGTAGTTTGCACTTTTTATACATCTGCTATTTTATGTTATATTGTGAAAATTCAGTGCCCAGTAATGTTAGCAACAGGGCACATCCCGCAGCTGAAATGTTTGTGTGAAATACCAAGTTAAAACATGATACAATCGACGTTGGAAATACCGATTTTCTTATGTTATTCTTCCCAAACCTGAAATCATGTTTCTTACGCCAGACCCTCTATTACTGAGATCCAAGGTAACGGTAAGCGCAGCAAGTGAAGAAACAAATGATTTTAATGGATAGTGAGAACCTCTGTGGTCTTTAGAACAAATAAGAAAGGTGAATCCAACATTACATCAGCTCTATTTTGCACTTCACAAAGTATAGTGCTGATATACTTTTATTACCCAACACCAAGGTTCCCTGTACAAAATACTACACAATGTATGCAGTGTTTCTGAATACAGTCCTGAATCGGTGCATTTTGAAAATCACTATGGGTTTATTTTCTTTAACTTTATGATAAATTGCTCAAATGCCATTTCACTCTGTCCATCAGACAGAACTGCTTACATGAGTTTTGGTTTGCGCTGCATTGATTTTCTTTTTTTTACAGATATCAACTTCAGAGAGAAAACGTTTTTCTTCTCTAATCTCTGAGGTTAGCCAACAGTAGTTTGCTAATTGGTGAATAACTACCATCGTGCACGTTATAAAAAATCCGATTTTTACTTGCTAGTTAGGGTTCTGATTGAGGGCTTCCAAGTAACATATGCAAGCTTTGGTACTAGGGAGGGTTGGAGGTGGTGCCCTGAAGAGCAGTGGTTGATGAATTTCCAAAATGATTAAAGCTAAGTGGCTTTCACCAATTATGGTGACTGGTGAACTCTGCAGAGTGGAGGGTGTAAATACCTGCTTCAAAGTGCAGTGATATATCCGGGGTAGGAGTGTTAGGTAGGCCCCAAAAGATAATTGTGTGAAAAATGCTAAATGGGTCATTTTAGAGCATACTGGTCATCGTTTGTCTAAAAACCCATAAGGTTTGTTGGGCACTGTTTAAATACTGCTCTCTTATGTGTGCCAAGCAAGACTCACAAGGAGTGGTGGGGGTTCAGTCTTTGCTCAGAAAACTTTGAACAATTGTGCATTTTCTGCACAGTTTCCTGAACAGGCCATAGGTGTTATAGGCATTTAATATAATCTGGGTATGCAATTTTGCATGTTCTATCAAATTTTCATTTTTTTAAAAACTCTTTCTTTGATTCAGTTCCTATTATTTTCTCATCCTAGCCCTTAAAGGATTCCTAGACCTGGTTTGTGCATGGAAGGAATAGGGTGAAAAAAATAGTGAAATGTCTCTCTCAGGCCATAGAGAGCAAAGCCAGTTTTACAGCCTCCGGCCTCCAACCACACCAGTGATAATGGTATAATAATCTCATCTTTGTAAATGATGAATTGCCTTTGCATGAATCTTAATATGAATTGAGGAGCATGGAAACCCAAGATGTCAGTATGAAGGCTCAGAAAGAAAAGTTTGGAACTGTGCCGTTGTTAAATGTAAACAACGGAGGTTTAGTTGTATCATTACTAAGCCTGTAAGTGCATGTTTGTTGCTGCATGTGCAGGCTCATGTGCTTTTTCTGATATGAGTACCGGCAGACATGGATGCTTCTCAACTTTATAAGTACAAACAAATCTTCGTGAACTTTCTGGTAGAATCTACTCTCCCAAAAAGCTGTGACTCCCATTCCTGATAATTGTGAGTCTCTGTTCTTATGTTCGTAGTACAAACCAAGATCTCCTTCGGTTGGGTTGATAGGGGTACATACGTCCATAAAAATCCCTTAATAAAATACCCAAATAGAGTAAATGAACATACCATTTACTGCTGCAAACTATGGGGCCGATTAGGATGGCGGTGAATCCGCATCCTTCGGGCCGGCGGAAGCCACCGCCGGCCCGGAGTATGCGGATTCACCGCCGGGGTGACATAAAACACCCACCGCCAGATTAGGATGGCGGTGGGATCAGCGGCGGACGGCAAGTCCGTCCATCGCTGATTCGCGGTGTATGCTGACAAATATGGTGGCGGTGTCTGCAAGACACCGCCAGCCATATTAGGATGCATGCGGAAACATGCTTTTCCACGGCGGCTTTTCCGCCGTGGAAAAGCATGTGGTCTTTTGTGTTTGGGGGCCCGTGGCGGGCCCCCAGGGTGTCAGGGGGGGTGGGGGGTGCACATGGGGGATACCTATGGTACCCCCCAGCATTTACATGCACAAAGCGGCAGGCACCGCGCGGTGCCTGACGCTTTGTGCATGTAAATGTAAAGCATGCATTTTTAACCTTGCGGCGGGTGCTGCTTCAAGCAGCACCCGCCGCAAGGTTAAAGATACGGGATGTGACCGCCAGGGTGGCGGTCACATCCTAATTGAACCGGAGGGACCGCCGCTACCCCTGCGGACGGTCCCTCCACCTCGGGGTGGCGGACGGACGCAGGTCCGTCCGCCATCCTCATAGGCCCCTATATGTCTGTACCAAAATATTGTGAGAGTAAAAGATTATAGCATTTCTTGCTCCTTTCATGTTTATTCGATTCCCTGTCACTTGGTAAGGCAAGTTTGGAGTGCTGACGTTCTGGGGTGAAATGTTGAAAGATTACTCTCATGCCACTATCTCTTTTAGAATCTGTTGATAGATCATCAAATCGGGTCAACAGTCGAAGCATGTAAAGTCTCTGACTTGAATGAGGTTTTGTTTAAAATAGGTATATGAATACAAATGTGACTGGCAAATTAAATTGTTCCTGACTTTAAACACATTTAAATGTACTATATTCCAATGCTCTTATCAATGTATTTTAGTTTCTTTATATTGTAGTATATTCTGTGAAGTTTCATAAAATACTGTAGTTAGTTGAAGCTTTCAATATTGTTTTTGGTTTATTTAGCAGTATACCATTTAATGCAGCTTGGTGTTTGAAGTATGTGGGAGGGCGGGCCGGATAAATAGACGTGGAGGCTGTATGTAGTGTGCCAGTCGGCGGCTTTTATTTAAAGAGTTAGGTATTGAACCAGAGGGGGTTGGTGATTCTTTGACTTCCTTGGGCCCTTCCTCTCTTTCCGGTGAAACATCGTCTTCGTCAGTTCCCTCATCTGTCCGGTCTTCTCCACTGTCAGTTTGTCTCCCACGGAGGCTCATAGGAGTAAGTAAAAAGAAAGGAGCCGTCAGTCCTCTGTTTAAATACGAGACCCGTAGGCTATTTTAAACCCATCACCACACCCTGTTAATGTTTCAGTAAGATTATCTGGCAAGATAGGGGCCACTTGTGAGGGTAGGGGAGATCTGTGTCTGAGGTAAAGGGTAGGGTAGAAATGTGCATGATAATCACTTTAGGACGCTCTCAAAATCCTAATGAGGACAATCCCGCGTGAGGGTAGTGAATCAGGGAAAACACAACGTGAACTCACTCTCGCTCTCAACCTCCCTCCCCTCCTTATTCGCTCTCTTCCCCTGTCCCGAGTCACTCACCGGGTCTGCCGCAACTCTCCTGAGCTGCAGCCGCTCTCCAGCCTCCTCCTGTGGGGACCACCAGTCTTTACACCACCTCTTGTCTTCTTCTCCGTTTTCTTCCTCGTCTTCTCTCGATTCCGCTTCTTTCTTCTTCGCTGTTCCTCCTCTCGACGACTTCCTCCTTTCTCCAGCGTCTTCGGGCTCTCCTTGAGTTTAATCAGTCCTTTTCTCTTCCTGTTGAAGAACATTTCTGGGGTTAATCCCTCCTCCTTCCTCCGCAACGTTCCGAGTGTCCAGTTCCTGTATGGGTTGAATACGGAGGGGTTTGTTTATGCTCATGTGCTTCAAGCGCGAAGTTAGAGTCTGTGTCTTGGCTCCTACAGGTAATCGATCTCCGTTATTATTTCTGGGCCAGAGGCGGGACCCGATCGGCACCCCCTCACATCCCCTTTCCCTTGCTGTCCTTCTGGTAGGGGTGTTTCTGTGAGAATAACGGGAGAGGAAGTCCACCTTTACCTGATCACTCCCTTTGCGATGTTTGGTTTGGAATCTGTAGGGCTGCAAGGATAGGAACCATCGTATTACCCGATCATTATTCCCTTTGTTGCGGGCCAACCATTCTAAGGGAGCATGGTCTGTATATAGGGTGAATTCACGTCCCTCCAGGTAATACTTCAATGAGTCAATCACCCATTTTATATCAAGGGCTTCTTTTTCAATGACAGCGTAATTTCTTTCTCGGGCAAACTGTTTTCTGCTTATATATAAGGGTTTTTTCTCCCCCTGTCTGTTTCTTTGGGATAGCACTTCCCCTAACCCTTGATCAGAAGCATCAGTTTGCAGGATGAAGGGTAATGTATAATCGGGACTAGCCAACACTGTATCTGATGTTAGAGATGCTTTTAGTGATTCAAATGCTCTGATAACTTCAGGGCTAGGGTCTTTCAATCTTGCTTCGGTTTTCACTGTTTTAAGCAATAAATCAGTGAGAAGTAAAGTAAAGTAAAGTCCACATTTGTAAAGCGCACAATCGCCCGTAAGGGTCTCTAGGCGCTGGGGGGCCGTCGGGAAGATTAAGCGAGCTATTGCCCAGAGTCACATGGTGCTGGGCTAACCTGCCGCCGGAGCCGGGGATCGAACTCTGATCCCCAGATTCCAGCGTCAGTCGCCCTGGCCGCGGTGCCACACCTCTCCCACCATGAGAGGGCCAGCTATCTGTGAAAATTGGGGTAAAAATCTTCGATAGTACCCCAGCAACCCTAAAAAGGCACAGAGGTCCCTTGCAGAACGGGGGAAAGATATTTGGGATATAGCGGCCAATTTGTTACTTTGAGGTCGTATGACTCCTTCCCCCAATAGGTAACCTAGATACCTTACTGTTTGGGCAGCCAGATGACTTTTGGCAGGGTTGATTTTAAGTCCATACTATCCTAATGCTTGGATTACTTGATATAAGTGGGTAAGGTGTTGTTCCCATGTTTCACTATAGATGACGATATCATCAATGTAAGCCCCGGCGTACCTTTCATGGGGCAGCAAAATTATGTTCATGGCCCGTTGAAAGGTAGCTGGTGCCCCATATAACCTAAAGGGTAACCCTCAGAATTGAAACAGGCCACCAGGGGTAGAAAATGCTGTATTTTCTCTATCTTTGTTTCTCAGGGAAATTTGCCAGTATCCTTTGCATAAATCAAGGATACTGATGTATTTGGCTCTCCCTATCCATTCGATCATCTCGTCTACCCTTGGTAGAGGGTATGTGTCAAACTCAGAGATTTTATTCACCCCCCGGAAGTTGATACAGAATCGAACTGAGCTGTCCGGCTTGGGCACAAGGACAATTAGAGAATTCCACTCGCTAGTACAGGGTTCTATTATGCCCATTTACAGCATTTGCTGCACCTCTTCTCTGATGGTGTTCCTACGGGCCTCGGGAAAACGATAAGGACGGAGACACACTTTTTTCCCTGGTCTGGTTTTAATAGAATGTTCTAGCAACGTGGTCTTCCCTGGGGTCAGAGAGAATATCTCCTGTAGTGGTGATAGGGTACTGACTAATTCAGTTTATAAGGGAGTTGGTAGATCATGGTCAATACATTGGTCATATAAAGGAATATTCTTTCCTACATTCCCTACTAGGGCCGGAAGGGGTCCCTCCCATTTCTTTAGGAGGTTAATATGATATATTTGGGAGGTCCCTCTATCTTTATCGAATTCCAGTTTATAGGTAACAGGAGTTACCTGTTCAAGGACCTTATTGGGTCCCTGCCATTGTCCTATGAGTTTATGATCCGAGGAAGCCATCATTAGCAATACGGCGTCCCCCACTGCAAAGGACCTGTTCTTTGTTTTCTTGTCATATTGTGCTTATTGTGCTTCATGTGCTCTCTCCATATTGTTACGGACTATGGTACGAATCGGTTCTAGATGGGTTTTGAGGTTGGGTACATATTCTACTAGCGGTGTAGTGTTATTAGGCTCTGTTTCCCATTTTTCACGTACCATGTCTAATAAGGAACGGGGTTGATGGCCATAGAGAAGCTCAACCGGGGAATACCCCGTGCTTTTTTGGGTTTTACACCGAATGGCATACAAAGCTAGGGGTAACATATCTTCCCACCGTTAGGATTCAAGTGCAAGAAGTTTTTTTAATGTGAGCTTAAGAGTTGCGTTATAGCGTTCAACAAGACCGTCTGTTTTGGGGTGATATGCCGCAGTTCGTATCTGCTTGATACCCAATTGGGTACACACTTGCTTCATTAATTTGGATACGAACGGGGTCCCTTCCTTGGTCTGTCAAAATCTCTTTTGGAAATCCTACCCTACAAAAAACGGTTATCATTGCCGTGGCTATACTAGAAACATGAGGATGTCTTAAAGCAATTGCTTCTGGAAACCGTGTAGCATAGTCCACTAGGACCATAACATAGCGACACCTGCTACGGGAGGGTAATAGTGGACCAATAATGTCCATCCCCACCCTATAAAAGGGTCAATCTATTATGGGTAGGGGATGTAGAGGTGTTCTAGGGGGTCTATTTCTACAATTTTTTTTGACAAATGGGACATTCACGACAATACAGTTTCACTTGCCTGTATATCCCTGGCCAATAGAACTTTTCCGTTATCAATTGTTCTATTTTCTTGTCACTAAAGTGCCCCCAACCCCAAATAAATGACTATGGGCCATGTAGATGACTTTTTCTCGGAACGGGGCGGGAACCAGTAACTGAGGGGCTCTATTGGGCTCAGCTTTTCTATATAATAGTCCGTTTTTGATTAAAAAATAGGGCATACGTACTGAGGATCTTCATTGGTCAGAACTTGATTCCGAACTTCCTGTAAGACTGGATCTCCTCTTTGTGCAGAATGGAAGTGTCTATCGCCCTCCCATGGATTTTCTTCTGTCTAGACAGGAAGGGCAGTTAGGCGCTTTCCTTTTCTTTCCGTTTTTGGTTTTCCTGACTTTTGAGGGTGGCCATTCAGGATTATCATCCTGAGAAAAAAGGGCGACAGTCCACCAGTCTTTCTCGTCCTGGTTTGCCTTTGTGAGCAACTGTGATAACTGGGGGTAATGGTTCCCCAATATGACCTGTTCAGGTAGTCTAGGAATGAGACCAACTTTTAAACTGGATCCTTGATCGGTGGTGTGTTGTATGCGTACATGTGTGGTAGGGTATTGTTTTGTGTCCCCATGTACACATCGTATATTAACAATTCCATCTATTTCTCGGAGCTCGGGCCCCAGATCCTGAGGTTGTATCACGCTCTGTCGACATCCTGTATCCGCTAGAGTGGTCATGGGCTGTCTATTCACAGTTATGCCACATCGGTAAGGAGGCGATTGGTTATTCTGGGTCAGACAACAATAATTCCTAGCAACTCTTACTTCCTTTGGTTCTTTTTTTTGTTGCCAGAAGCGTGCTATATGTCCTAGTCCACCGCAGTTAAAGCATTGTGGTCCGGGAGTAGGGGCTCCAACTACAGGAGGACCAGGAACTCTGAACACAGGGGATCCGGGGACGATAGTAACAGGATCTGGCTTTCGAACCAGTGGATGTCAGGGAGGTCGATGAACACCACTTATCCCTGCTTTCCAAGGAGTTTCATCTCTTCCTTTCTGTGCTTCTTGAGCTCTGCTGTAGGCACTTGCAATTTCCACTGCGTCTCTAGGGTAAGATGGGCATTTTGCCTGACCCATTTGTGAATGGGCGGATGAAGCGAGGATAGATATTGCTCTAAATATACCTTGACCATGATGTCTTCTTTGGTGGCGGTAGCGGCTTTCAACCACCGGTCGGCCATGTCCTTTATTGTGAAATATAGGGCTCTGGGGTTTCTTGGGGGCCCTCCTTAATTTGGCTGAACCTTATTCTATATGTTTCGTCATCGACGCCTAATCTTTCCATAATGCATTGTTTTATCTCTATATATGGGGTTACTCCTAGGATATTGGCTGCTTGGTAAGAAGCCTGAAGCTCTCCCGACAATAGGGATCCTAGGCATTGGCTCCATTTATCCACTGGCCATGCGGCTGCCAGAGCCATCCTCTCAAAGTTATTGAAGAAGTAGTCGGGAACTTCTCGGCTTACATATTTCTGTAAGATTACGGATGGTAGGGTGCTCGGTGCTCTTTGTTTCCCCTTTGCGGTGTCATTGGTTTGGTCTTGTTCAGTGATGACTTGTTGTAACTTCCCCCGATCCTCTTCTACAACCCACAAGAACTTCTCCATTGCCTTCCCCAAACTCTCTTGGTTTTCAGCCATCTTGGTGAGTACAACCTCCATGTCTCCGGCTAATCCCACTTCTGACATCACTTGTGGGAGGGCGGGCCGGATCAATAGACGCGGAGACTGTATGTAGTGTGCCAGTCGGCGGCTTTTATTTAAAGAGTTAGGTAATGAACCAGAGGGGGTTGGTTATTCAGTTCCTTGGGCTTTTCCTCTCTTTCCGGTGAAACGTCGTCTTCGTCAGTTCCCTCATCCGTCCGGTCTTCTCCTCCACTGTCGGGGTGTCTCCCACGGAGGCTCATAGGAGTAAGTAAAAAGAAAGGAGCCGACAGTCCTCTGTTTAAATACGAGACCCCTAGGCTATATTATACCCATCACCACACCCGGTTGGTGTTTCAGTAAGATTATCTGGCAAGATGGGGTAGGGTAGGGGAGATCTGTGTCTGAGGTAAAGGGTAGGGTAGAAATGTGCACGTTAATCACTTTAGGACGCTCTCAAAATCCTAATGAGGACAATCTCGCGTGAGGGTAGGGAATCAGGGAAAACATAACATGAACTCACTCTCACTCTCAACCTCCCTCCCCTCCTTATTCGCTCTCCTCCCTCCTACCCTGTCCAGAGTGACTCACCGGCTCTGCCGAAACTCTCCTTAGCTGCAGCCACTCTCCAGCCTCCTCCTGTCGCGACCACCAGTCTTCACACCTCCTCTCGTCTTCTCCATTTCTTCCTCGTCCGCTCTCGATTCCGCGTCCTTCTCCTTCACTGTTCTTCCCCCTCGACGACTTCCTCCTTTCTCTAACGTCTTCGTGCTCTCCTTGAGTTGAATCGGTCCTTTTCTCTTCCAGTTGAAGAACACTTCCAGTGTTAATCCCTCCTCCTTTTTCCACGACGTCCCAAATGTCCAGTTCCTGTATGGGTAGAATACGGAGGGGTTTGTTTATCCTCACAGACGTCAAGCGCGAAGTTGGAGTCTGTGTCTTTGCTCCTACAGGTAATTGATCTCCGTTATTATTTCTGGGCCAGAGGCGAGACCTGATCGGCACACCCTCACAAAGTACTTATTCAGTACGTCAGTAGCATACTGAATAATTTAATAGTGAACCTAGCTAGTTTTTAGTTCCAATGTAAAGTCCTCAGTAAAGAAATGTCTTTTCAAAGTAACGAGACCTGTTAGCTGATTTCAGTTTCACTGTAAGTTTTATTTGGGGTTGAATAATGCGTGTACTATTTTTGCCTTCTTTCTCTGCAGGTTATGAAGATGGTCATGAGTTTGACTGTGCAAGAATCAGGCACCATTCATTACGTGAAGAGGCCAGGGGCAGTGCTAGAGTCTGGCTGCATTGTAGCCACTCTAGAATTGGATGATCCCTCTAAACTTCATCTTGTAAGTGCTGATTTTGAAACACCTAAATTGATATGATAATTTGAATCAATCTTTTGGTTAGGATCCACCCAATGTGATGGTTTGGGCAGCTCAGGTAGAAGAGTGTCTATCATGGGTTCTCACCTTTAGCATTGTAGATCTACGTTACTGCCCGTCAGACATGAGGGTCTTATGTATTAAACTATCCATAGGTGTGAATGTTCTTGTCATTGACCTGAGGTGTTGATGGGTACTGGTCAGAGACCCTCAGATAAAATGAAAATGAATATTGGATCCTTCATATGAGGGCAGGATTGCCATATTTTCAATGCAGTTGTGTGACATTTGGGTGTTTGCAGTGCACACATTTGACATTTGCTCGATATGGATTTACTTTTCCTCTTGCTCCTTGTGCACTAACATTTTGTGGCAATAACATGCATTATGCTGAAGTCGAAGAATTGAGTTAATCCACCTTTTAGTCTAGCAGACAAACTGAATAGCGATTACAGGTTTAAACATGATCATTAGTGAAATAAGTTTGATCACAAGGTAAAGCCTATTGATATGAAAAGATTATACGCGGGTGCTAAGTTATGTTGCAGTGCTTCAGGTAGCATAACATTACTAATACTAGAATATGGTTATTTGGTGGCAGCCAAGTGGTTCAGTGTCACGACTTGCACCTGTGAGTACCCTGTCTATTAGGCCAACATCACTTTCTACTCTGGAACACAGTTTCACTTTTGCCCTGATGAATATGGATTGCTTAACCCAGCTTGCGAAATATTGTTGGATGAAAAGCACATGGAGTTTGCAGAATTTACTATTTCACCATAGTTGAATAAAAACTTTACTATATCTGCAGTGGAGTAAAATAAAGAAGACACTGTTAAAAGTGATTGCATTTAAAGACTTTTTTGTATCTCCACATTGCACCCCCTCCGCACTTCCCACTTTCAGTACCCATCCGTAGGGCTACCAGATGACTCCCTCTCCCCAGGACTCCACATTTTAACTCTTAAGATATTTGGAAAGCTGTAGTCTTGCTTTAGTTCAACCAATTAACTTACCATACCTGGAAAAATGATTTGTAAAATGCATTTTTTGAAACTGTGATATTGAGTACAGGAGACTGGAACCATTTAGTAATCATACGCAACACAAGATTGGCAGGTATATATATGTGGCTTGTGTAGTTCTATTCTCTACCCAATCTCTTTAATTTATTCAAGTGATTTCTTGTTGTTGACATTGTCACTACTGTGATAACGTTTTCAAAAGTGCATGGGTGTCATTCGGAAGTGTCCAACAGGATTTAGCAGTTGCAATGTCTGAGATCGAGGATAGGCCATAGGTTACTGTCCTTTATGGGATGGGGAAAAAGCAGCGAATACACATCCTGTCCCTCCTGATGTGGGATTATGGGTTCAATAACTCCTTTGATGAGACACCTGAGGTCATAAAGTTTAGGTATCCCAAGCTACATGACGGGTGTATACTAATTCCACAAGCTCACTACTCTTGCATGTTATGCAGCAAACTGGTAGCTTCTTTTTGCACCCAGAGTAGGTGGTGAAGAGAGCACTATACATGTTAAGCAGACGCTAATATTTTATATTGACAGAACAAAGCCTATTCGTAAGACTAAAGAACCCCATTTCGCTTTTGTTAAACCTCACTTGGCAAATCCCATTTCGAAGGGTGGTTCAGCAAGAAGAATAGTCAAATGTATACATGTCTGCTATGCAAAGGCGTAGCAATCTTTATATTAGGTGACCAGGGCACGTTCCACCAGAAGGTTTAAGTATTATGGCTTTCTTAGTTAACATACCATTAGCAGACATATACAAAACCACTACGTGGTCACCATACTCTTTCACTGAACCTTGTGAGGATATTCAATCCCACCAAGTGGCTCAAATTGGCCAAACAATACTTCAAACTGTCCACACATTTGCCTCACTAGCCACCGCCTACTGGGAGTCCACTGCTTTGTAGTTTATGCAGAGGGTCTGATTGTGATCTACAGCAGCAAATGCTAGAAACCAAAAATGTTAGTTTGTAGCTTGTAGTGCTGTTGATTCTCATGTGCCCTTCTGCCTTCTTGTAAGCCAGCCAATGCACCAAATAATGTTTTTACTTGAACAATTGACCTACCTGTACACCATATATTTCAGCTTCGCTAACTTCACTTACTACACTCACCTGTTTAGTGGATGGAGGGGTGACACAATCTGAGGTGGAATCTTCGTTCAGGTGCATTGTGGACTTCTTGAATCAAAAAACAACTTCCATACATCTGTGCCCAACCCTAGAAGGCAGGAGCATGCAGAGCATGCCTCTCCACCGCACTGTAAGCTACTGACTACTAATTACAAAGTTATACTTTCTTTCTACAATGTCGGTAGCTTTCACAGATTCATGTGCGGACCACCCTCCTCCCCATTCAGAGGTTCACTGGTAGCTACCTTCTTTGAAATTCTGAAATATGGCGGCCTGTACGAGGAGTGCGAGTACTGGTGCAGGAATTTGAAGGATAGGTGTTTTTCACTAATGTGTATTGTCTACTAAATGAGTACTGTTCTAGGCCACTGGACATTTCAACAATGTTTGTTTAAATGTTTTTATTTTATGAAAAATAACAAAGGGGGGCGGGTAGATACTCCCTTTACATCAACACGATCATAATTATCACGACAAAAGGGATCGTCATAGATTGCATAATGTAATTCTGAGGAAGGGCCTGCAGCAATAGCAACATCTTCAGCAAGTCCATAATATTCAATCCATCTCCCCCATATTATACAAAACTTGCATGGGCACCCCCTACTTTTAAAAGTTACTCTTTCGTCAGCCACAAATTAGTCCATACCCCTCCTCCATCCAGCAAGATTAGGCATTTAGAAGCTCCCCATCACTTGGTCAAGTTTCATTTGGCCACTATCAATCCCAGATTACACAATAGGAGTTTCATCCGCGTCACATCAAAATCATTAGGTATCCCCAAAAGGACATATTTTGGGTCTTCAGGTATTTGCAGCTCTAGGATTGCGCTGAGTTCCGACAAAACTCTGCGCCAGTATGTCTGTATGTATGGCTGAGCATGACCATAATGTGTGGATGAAGTCTCACAGATCCCTCCCACATTGCAAACAATCCAGTGCGGCTCCTCTACCTATTTTATACAGTCAGGCACTGCCATAATATATCCTATTTAAAATTTAAAATTGGATTAGGCGCAGTCGGGCTCTAATTGACACTTCTCGGGAACATCAGTGCTGCCTCCCAGTCGAGATCTTCGAATGTGCCACCATCGGCCTCCCACACAGCCCTCAATTTTAGGAGGGTATCAGGCATATTATTGTTATTAGTATTATAAGTGTAAGATACTTAATTTTCTTGTAATTCATCCATTAATAGCCACCCCTCTAAGGGAGCGATTTCTGGGAGGTCTGGGGGGATATTTTCAGCTCTTCATGAATGTGCGAGTTGTATGTATTTGTAGAGTTGGCGATCTTGGAGTTGAAATTCCCTCTGGAGTGAGGAGAAATACCTTAAAGTTCCCTCTTCTAGGAAGTCACCTACTTTGGAAATGCCTATTCAATCCCAAGATGTAAAACCTTTTAATTTGGTTATTTCTGTCAAGTGTCTGCCCATCCATAGCAGAGTTTTCAGGGTGATGTTCTGCTTCCAACCCATGCAGGAGCTGGCCTTGTCGTCCCATGCCTCCAACGTTATTTGAGTAGCTGGTAAGAGGTCACATCTTCCCCTACTGCCATAGAGGTAGTGTTAATGTGAGTGAGCTTGGAGCCCAGTTCTTTCTAGGGCATAAGTGGAATGGTCCCCGTCCATAAAGCCCCAATCATTGATGCTGTTATGTGGGCTGCCCAGTAGTAGGTCTGGGAGACCTATACCTCTATTGTAGGGGTTGCGTTGTAATTTGCAAAGGGCTTTCCTCGTGTGGCCATCATTCTACAGTAGTTTCCTAAGTTTATCCTCCATTCAAATGAAGTTCTCTTCAGGGAGCTTATGATATGTGTTCTGAAGCGGATATAAAAGGTTTAGGAGGGTGATCATCTTGGAGAGAAAATGCTGCTCTTCATTTCAACTATATTTATTGCTGGTTCATAACTGTCGGGGGAAAAAATCCTTTAAGCAGCGAAAATCATTTAATCACCACATCTGCAACAAAGTGAGTATGAACAGGTTTATTGCATATACCCAAACTAAAACAGCTGGGAGAGTGACTGCAATATGAGAGAAGCACAAGTCAGTTTCAAATTACACACGCTGCGAGTCAATTCTTATAACACTATTTTTGGCAAACATCCATAACTTCAATACAATCTTAATAATAGAAAAAGCTTCCTGCTTTTCCGTTATGTCCCACCCAGACTGCACACATTTCATTAAAGCACAGCCTTTTTCTGTGTTTGTGACTAACAGGCACACTACCTATACAAAACTATATTTGGAACACCCGCTACGTCTCTGAATTTCCTGAAACATATTCAAGCCCGTAAGGTTCCCAGAAAACAGACACAGTTGGAGGAAAAAACATTTAAGTCAGACCTCATTTACACATTTTTTTAAGCAGATTGTAGGTTATTACAAGATAAAAAATAATGTCAATTATACTTGCTCCTTAAACTATGTTGACGATCAATTAGCATTGCTCTCTGCCGAATTTTTTTTTGAAGAGCGGTGAGACACGGTTTGCCTACTAACCCCCAGCTATCATGTGTCCTGTCGCTTCATACCTGTTGTGTACCTGTCGTGTACCAAAGAAAACCATTCACAAAATGCAATACGTATATCTGTCTCCATATTTTGGTACAGGAAGCCCTGTGTTTCTAGAAAAACGTTAATGGATTTCACTTTAATGTGTGGGTTTAGCAGTCCAAGACTCCCAAAAGTGTACTTTTATTTCCCCATCTCTAGTCCATTTGTGACTTTATAGCACCTTCTAAGGGTATGTTATAGCTTCCTTTGGAGATTCAGTCCATGCTGTCTTCATCCACTACTTCTAAGCATACATTATTACCATCAAATATCTGTGAGCACATCATTCATACTGGAGTTAGGCTGTACAATCACTGACTCTTCTGGTTTCATGTTCCAGACTTATCTCTGGGAATGTCTCCACACAACATCAGGGCCTGGGTGGGTGGAGATTTAATATGATTAGGTCAACTATAGGTCAGCTTTACTTAAATGAGCTATTTCATGCTTTTTTGAGTAATAGGGAGGAATTATATCTAGAAACAAATTAGCACTACTGTTAAAGTCAGAAGTATCACGGATGCAGATAAGTGGGAGGGCCTGTGCTCCTGTCGTCAAAAGAAAAGTTATTCTGAGAGAGCACATGTAAAGAAATAACTTGGTCAGAAAGACTTCAAGTGTATGCAATAGTAGGAAAACTATGTTCGAGCAGAAACAATTAGATTCATCATGTTTGTTGATTTGTTTGAGGATGTTAAAGCTCTCTCTATATATTCTTAAATTGGAAAACACATACAAAGATGGTTATAGAGAGCATTATACTCTGTAGCCATACTTCTTGGCACGTGTCTATTACCCTGGGACGTCAACAGTGACACAGGTGCAATGTACTATACGTGGTGGGATGTAGACCTATACATGTTTGTAGGCAGAAGATATTTTCATATTTGAATCATCACATGCCTCATTGTCCTGCTAGAATCACTGCTGTAGCCCGGGGCAGTCTTGGCCAATAGGTGATCTCCTCATGATCTCTGGCAGCATGACTTGGTATAAGCCTTCGCTTGAGTCCTACTCTTAAGAACCTACAGACAGCGAAGGACTTATAAGACGTCAAAAATACATATTTTCCTGTGGAATCTGGTTTGACCTGAATCATTGTGAAACAGGCCCATCCAGAGCTGGCAAAGTATAGTCGTCTGCTCCTGTGAATTAATTACCAAAGACAGCTATGTGGGGCCATTACTTAGAGACAGCTATGGCTCTGGGCCATTACAGGTTTTCAAGATTAAATATGCCCTGACCAAGGTTTTCTTTGGTCAATCTTGAAAACTCGCTCACCATTGATACCAAGGTAGAATATATAGCAAATATCTGGAGCCATGCTCTGTTAAATGGGTGGGGTGGTCGCACTGACGTCCTTATAGCCATGTTGCCTCGCACAGCTATCAATACTGGTTTGACGTGACATTGATAGAGATCGCAGGTCACCCGGCCAATAATTTTCACCATACACATACCAGGCCCATATTTTTCCAATTTATCATATACATTAATCGGGTGACCTAACAACTCTTCTACCAGTAACCCTGGTTCCTTCCTATTTATTTCTATTGTACCTGACTTACCAATCCACCGTTACGGGTACCTATGATCCACAATGGATCAGGGAGCTAGCTGTAAAAGAAAAACAGGCAAAATACAAATACCGACTTTATTTCTCTTACTTCATCAAATAACCACAGACTACTGGGAAGTTTTAAAAGTTTATCTTAGAAATCAGTTTCTGAGTGTATACATTTTACAACGAGAAGGCAATCTATAATCAGAATAATGAAGAGCACATAACCATATAAAAGAAAAACTAAGGCAACCATTTATGAGTCTATAAGAAAGTTATAACAAATGCGATCTACTAAATAGATTTTAAGAAAATGGATCACGAACTAGACATTTACTGTTTTAGAAAAATACTGCAAGGTAAAGATTAGAAATCCTATACATCTATAGGGGGGGAAAATGGAACATGCTATAGTTCTAGCATCATTACGTAAATCAGATTTCAGGAGAAAATTATATACCACAGTTATGATTCATAAACAGTATGGAGAGAATGTGTTCTAAAAGGTAGGGAAACACAGGAACATGCTAAGGAAAAATATACTGTGTGATTTTTATAGTAGGTTGCGGAAACCATGGAAAATTAACGTATGCAAAGAAATGTCTTTATTAAAGCAAAGACAGGAAAGTAGAAGGTGCAGTATAGAGTTTTCGCACTATATTTACCTAGAAAGGTGTGCAGACCAACCCTGGCCACGGATCAGTCAAGGACAGGAAATACCCCAAGGAAGGACAGTCATCTATGGGACAGCAGGTGCAGATTGGACACCCCAGGACAGGACAGGAAAACCAGATTAGGATCAGGACAGGACCACCAAGGCACGACCAGCACCCGCAGTTCGGAAGCAACGCCTGCGCTCCATCCTCTCTGCAGCTACCAGTCAGAACCCTGATTGGGTTACCGAACTCCCCAGGAAAGTGCTCCGCCAGCACTTAAGGTTTAGTAAAACCTTAGAGTCTATGGTCAAATTCGGACAGAGTGCTCCGCAGCGCTCTGTATTCAGTCACCTATTGAGTGCGTTGGGTCAGTGACAGGTCAGCTATTCAGACAAGTCGGACAAATTCTCCAGCTAAACCTAGGCTAGTTATACTGTTTTCGAGTCAGTGTACCACCCCCCAGATGTTGCAAGTGTCAGAATCCCCAATTTCGATTGGTTCCCAAGTAGGATAGGTCAACACACCAATCAGAACAAACTTCTACAAGCCTAAATTTCCATTTTCTGAGACCGCCTAGCAGGTTTGGGGTTCTCACGATAGAAATGACAGAATACAATAAGAAATAACAATTGTATCAAGTTAGTAACGATTCAGCTCCATCTTGCTGGGTCAGAGGTTGTGTTCACAGGAGCCTCTTGACTAGGCTGCCAGCTGGCTGAGTTCCACTGCTCAAGGTTGACTTCTCCCTGGCTGCGCGACATGCGCAGTAGGGACCTTCAAGATGGTTCACGTCTCACTCAAAACCCCCAATATCGCGGTACATGAAAAGTAAGCGAAAACAAATTAAAACATAGAAATAAATGAATTCACCATATACCATGAAAAGCTACTTTATACTTCTCACATCAGAAAAATATACTATTGCATTATAGTTAGTGCAACAGACGATGACACGAGAGCATCTGCACAAGCTTCACCACGTTATAACACTGACAGCCATTTTTTAGATGCAAGCACGCATGCGCACATTTTCCCACCAGAACTGCAACTACGTCACGTCACGTGAGTGTGACCAACGCATGCGCAGAAGCAAACCTTCAAGCGGTGGCCATTTTAAGGACACGAGTTATTCGTATTAGTAAACACATAGGCAAGCATCACTAAGATACATGCATATCCAAAATAAAGGAAATTAGTAAAACATACGGGTTGTATTACAGGATTATAAGTTATTCGAGGTTCTTGATTTGAGCAAGTCGCGTAATATGCGAAAACTTGCTTCATCAATCCCCTCTTTGATGATATTTACTATCATCACAAACTAATGGAACCAGATGCCAACTTCTCTCACACTTTGTGCATTTCGATTTCTTCCATCAGACGATTCAATTTCTCTTTCACCTCTTTGTTAGGGTGAGAATTTTTCACCCTTTTGTAAATCTGATTATTCAAGTCTTCCAATTCAAGTTCATACACACTCCGTTTCACACCTCTTTTATTCACAGCGTATTTCTTTGTGTGTTTGCGGCATTTGCAACAGACAAATATGAGAAATATGATGAAACCTATCACTCCAATTGGCATCAGTACCTTAAACAATAAACCTTTACCTAAATTAGCAAACCAATGAGCTACAGCGGAGAGACCATCAGTAAGTCTCTTCCAGGCACTATCAACGTCCAGTGGTTTGAGTTCCTTTTCCAAATTAGTAATGTTCTTTACGTACTTTTTGATTTGTACACTTTTGTCCGGTATGTAAGTGCAACAATGTTGCGCTTTCAACATCGGGCAGACTCCGCCCTCTTTTGCTAATAAGGTGTCAAGTGCAAGTCTGTTCTGCAAAACCATTGATCTGATCGCAACCATTTCGGTATTGACCAGCAGGAATCCATGAGCTGTGTCAGTAGACAACACATCCACTATTGTGGATAATTTACAAATTCTGTGTGTGTTCAGAACCACTCCCACTCCAGGTATCAGTGCACTAAAAATACTACCCATTATTTCACCTACGCTTTCTCTTTTACTACGCACTAAGCCCTTATTTTCTCTGCCATGTTTAAAAACATTTTTTCTTGTTCATGTAATGAACAGGTCAAGTTATCTCTGTGTGCTTCATTCAAGTCTATGGTACCTTTAGTCAGAAAATATTCTCCCATATAACGTGTAACGTCACTTTTAGTATGTACAGGATTCAGATTTCCACGTATAGGAAGTTCAGAAAATATCACGTCTGAGTTAGAATAGTAGTACTGTAACGGTCCTCTTTTGTAAAATAAGCTAGCTAAAATACTACAGGAAATTCCATAGGTCAAAGGTAGGTGATGATAAGTCACGCCTTCAGCTACAGAAGTAGGTAGCTTCATGCAGACATAGCAGTCTTCTATTTCCATAGTTTCTACATAGTGCACTAAAAGATTAGCGAATACATTTAACTGTGTCTGGTTTTTAACTCCATGATAGTGTAGTCCTTCCTCATCTGATGCTTCTAAGTCTCGTTTTGTTTGTCTGAGTGCTTTTTCACGTCTTTCTACACTCTGTGTTGTCAGTTCTTCAGTGTCAGGGGTCACAGTCTGTGTAGGGTCAACATTATTATTTTTGCTCACCATATAAGGAATGAAAACTGTTAGTCCTATCCAAATTATTAACACTATAGCTATGCTACATATACATACTTTACAGCATGTTTTGCAACAACTGCATCTAGGCCTTCCATTCACATTTGAATCAGACATTTTGGTTCAGAAGAAGATTTCTCAACCCCTCTTTGTAACTTTGCACAGGTAGCTTACCCTGCACAACTTCAGGTTGGTTCGTCTTCCTCGGCAGAATAATCAGCTGTCTGTTCTTCGTCACTTTCGTCAGTTATATCAAGATCTTCAAATTCCTCCAACACTAAATATGTCCATTCAGGATCTTGGTATTTTTCGTTCAGTTTTTCTATTCGGTCACTCCTCCTTTGTGAACTTTCTCCAACTTGCTCTGCAATACGAGGACTTTTCCTTCTTTCTGCAAGTTTCTCCTCTACTGTTTTTATTCTCAGTCTCAGTCTCTTAATATATCTTGGTTCGATATGTTTCTTCTTTTTGAGTCTTTTAGTTGGCACTGTGATTTGGCTGTCTTCTAATGCTCTTTTATTTTCGTTTGTTTGTGGCACTTCTGCTATTGTCTCTTCCCTTCCTGTCTGACTAGTTCCAGGTCTTATTTCTATTTCTTCTGCCTGGGTACTAAGCTGGCCTTTTTCAGGTGTATTCTGAATTTGACTTTCGAGCTTCTCTGTTTCTGTGTCCTGAACACGTTCTTCTAGTTCTATCTGATCCTGTTCAAGCCCTTTGATCCCTTGATTTTCTTCTGCTTGAACCTTTTCACTATTTCTTGTCTGTCCCTTTTCAATTTCAGGGGTTTGTGGAGGTGTGTCAATCACTTGCTCTGTCCCTGTCTGACCTTCTTCTTCCTCAGACTTGACGTGAATCTCAATAATCTGAGGATCTTCGCCTGTGCCTATCTCTTCCTCTCTATCCCACTCTCTATCTGCATAGGTTTGACTTCTTGTTCGGATTGGGTCATTAGTCAGGTCGATTATGGGTATCCAATCATCTTGACTGGTGCTCGGTTGTTCGTCATCAGCTACTTCAGGACCAACTTCTGCAGACCCCTGAGCTGGACAACCTTTAGCGTCAGTTTTCTCATCTGGAATCACCTTCTGTGTATGGCTGGCATGGATCCACTTTGGAACGCCGGCACACTTCACCGCTGTCGTGGTCACCAGTATTACCTGGCGTTGTCTTCCCCACCTCGGTGCAAGGCAACTCGAACGAGTATGTTTCTTGAGTACAACCTAGTCGCCAGGAACCAATTTGTGGACTGGAGTTGTTGGATTGGCGACGGCGTCTTCCCCAATCTGGCGAGAGATAGAACGCACTTGGTCACCCAGTTGCTTGCAGTACTCAAGTACCAAATCATCAGAAATGTTTATCAGTGTATGTCCTGGTACCCATGCTTGTCTCATCACTCTTCCCATCAGGATTTCATGAGGGCTCAGGCCTGTTTTTCGGTCTGGAATACTTCTGAGTCCCATCAGAACAAGAGGTAAAGCATTTATCCAGTTCATGCCCGTAGAGTCACACATTTTTCCTAACCTTGATTTTATAGTGCCATTTATTTGTTCTGCCACTCCAGAAGCCTCTGGACGATATGCACAGTGCAGTTTTTGTGTGATCTTAAATGCTTTACAGAGCTGATCGATTACCTCATTCTGAAAATGTTTTCCTCTATCTGATTCAATTGTGACTGGAACCCCGAACCTAGGTATTAATTCTCGCAGTAGAAATTTGGCTACGGTTAGGGCGTCATTCTTTTTGGCAGGGTAGGCTTCCACCCATTTTGAAAACAGGCAGACAATGACAAGGACATATCTCTTTCCCTCAAAGCGAGGCATGGTGATGAAATCAACCTGTATTCTTATAAAGGGACCCCCTGATTCCCAATTTTTCCAAATTCAACTACGGTCCTTTTCCCAGCATTGAATTGCTGACATGTTAAGCACCTCTGGCAGACCAACTCTGCTACCTTCCTGAACTTCGGATTGTACCATGTTTGTTGGAAAACCAGAACCATGGCGTCCCTACCAGTGTGTGAATCTCCATGTATCAGTCTGGCCATAGAAGCAAGCAGATGTCTAGGCAACACAGGCATACCATTTGGGCCCACAATGACACCATCCTCACTTCTCGGTCGACAACCAAGTTTCTTTCATTTTTCTTTCTCTTTTGCTGGCACCGCATGCTACCAATCTCTCAACTCTTCCCAGGTAGGCACCTCTTCAAACACCATAAGTTCGCAGCTGTTTCCAGGTCCCCCCAGTTTAACATTTACAGACATGCGATTTCTGGCACAATGTTGAGCCACTTCATCAGCAAATCGGTTTCCCAAAGTTATAGGGTCAATGCCAGATTTATGAGCAGCACATTTGACCACTGCCAATTCTTTTCGTAATTGGATTGCTTCCAGTAAATCTTGTACAACTGTTCCATTTCTGATGGGAGTACCTGAAGAAGTCAGAAACTCCCTCTGTAGCCACAATTGGCCGAAGTCATGCACAACCCCATAACAGTACTGACTGTCAGTATATACTGTTATTCTTTTGTTTTTCCCAATTTTACAGGCTCTTATTAATGCAATCAATTCGGCTACTTGTGCAGACTTTACTCCATATAAACAGGAAGCTTCTTTAATTTCGTTTATAGAGACTACAGCATAAGCAGCACTTAGGCCTACAAGTTCGTGTCTCATACATGAGCCATCCACGAACAGCTCCTCATCTTCGACAGGCAAAGGCATTTCTTTAATGTCTGGGCGGGGTTTAGTACTGAATTCTGTCAGATCTATGCAGTCATGTTCGTCCTCTCCCTCGGCTTCCATAATCATTGAGTCAGGGAGCAGGGTAGCTGGGTTCAGGATATTACACCGAGTAATGACCACATTCGCAGCACCCACGAGAATCCTCTCGTATTTAGTCAGCCGACTAGGGGTGAGATACTGAGTGTTAGTTCTGGTCATTAAAATCACAACTGCATGGGGAACATACACAGTTACAGGATGTCCCATTATAATAGATTCACTCTGTTCTAGACTCGTGCAAGTTGCAGCTACTGCTTTCAGACATCCGGGTAATCCAGCAGCCACTGGATCCAAAGTGGCAGAAAAATATGCCACTGGACGTCTAGTCAACCCATGCTCCTGAGTTAGGACTGACAGTGCACAATTATCTCGTGTGTCACAAAATAGTGCAAATTCTTTAGAATAGTCAGGTATCCCTAAAGCAGGTGCTGTACACAGACATTCTCGTAAGTTAGTGAATGCTGTCATGCCCTCATCATCCCATTCCACTGGGTCTTTTGCTCCTTTCTTTGTCATTTTTATCAAAGGTTTTGCCAGGACTGCAAATCCCACAATCCATTGCCTGCAGTAACCTACCACTCCAAGGAACATTCTGATTTCTTTCTGAGTACGGGGTAACTGCATGTTCCGAATTATTCTGACTCTCTCAGAAATGACTTTTCTGATGCCTTTTTCTCTCTGGTGACCCAGATATTTCACTGATTTTGTACAGAACTGCAAATTGTCAGGGGACACTTTATGTCCTTTTTCACCTAGGTGATTCAGGAAAGCAATGGTGTCAACAACACAATCTCTATGACTTTTCGACGCCACCAAAAGGTCATCTATATATTGCACCAAAACAGATTTTCCTGGTAACACTAAAGATTCAAGGCACTTTTTTAGGATCTGATTAAAGATAGAGGGACTTTCGGTGTACCCTTGAGGGACCCGATTCCAAACGTACACGTGACTGTCGAAAGCAAATGAGAAAATAAATTTGCTATCTGGATGCAATGGGATCGAAAAGAATGCATGGCATAGGTCTATCACGGTAAACCACTCAGCATCCCAGGGAATCTGATATAGGATCACTGCTGGGTTTGGAACAATAGGACAACAAGGAACCACTATTTTGTTTACTTTCCTCAGGTCCTGCACTACCCTGTACTTGCCACTAGGTTTCTTGATTCCAATTATGGGTGAGTTACACGGACTACTCATCACTTCTTGTATGATGTTTGCTTCTAGCAGTCTTTTTATTTCAATGGCAACTCCTGCTCTCACTTCTGCACTCATTTTGTAAGGCTTGGTATTAGGATAAACTGCATTTTCTTTCATGGCTATTTGTATTGGGTCTACATTTGCCATTAATCCTACATCCTTTCCTGTAAAGTCCCATACTTCTGGTTTCACTGTCTTTTGGAGTTCTTCAGGTAAGTCCTGTATAGTCATTTGTTTAATTTCTGAGTCTGGTCTAATTAACATTAATTTGTATATGCCATCCTCGTCTGGGGTTTGAATTTCGACCCCTTTTGGTGTGCAAAAGATGGTGCAGTTCATTTTGCACAACAAATCACGTCCCAGTAAGTTTACTGGACTGGTATCACAAACTACAAATCTATGCATTTCTTTGAAATTCCCTATTGTGATCTCCATGGGCTCAGTAACTGGGGTACTAATCAATTGATTAGACACACCCACTACTTGGATTGCTTCTCCCGAGAGGGGTAGGTTTGGAACGTCCGCTGTTCTCACAGTAGAACGGGTAGCACCAGTGTCCAATAGAAAGGTGACATCATTTCCATCAACCTTTCCTTCAATGTATGGCCCTGACTGGTCTACCGGCAAGGAGGCGCCAAGAACACACTCCTCGTCCTCCCCTCTCAGGCCCCGTCAGTATTGGTTGTCACAGAAAAAGGTATCATTCAACAAAAACTGAGAAGTTGCTGCGTTTCTATTCTCATTGCCTCCTCAGATCTCTATGTCATCACCCTGTGGTGATTTTCCTTTATAATTTGGTTTTGGCGCTCGGGGCAATTGACTTGCCTTTACCTGATGCTAAGTCTTTCTTGGTTTTTCATTCTGCGTCTGTGGAGTTAAATCAGGGGTTTGGGTATTATCATGCTGTAAATATGGACACTCGTCTCTCCAGTGCCCGATTTCTCCGCACTGGGGAAATTTCTTTTTAGCTTCCTCTCTGCTCATTTTTACCTTGGGCTTCCCCCACCCCCAGAGCCTTGATTTTGGGTATTCTTATTCATTTTATTCATTTGCTTTTCCTGTTGTTCTGCTAGCTTCACTTATGCCCACATGACCTTTTCCTTGAGTGCCTTTCTCTTATCTGCCATCTCGTCCTCACAGTACTTTGCGTACCGTAAGACCTCATCCATTTTCTTAGACTGCCAACAAATCTTATTGTCTTTGATCCACTGGCAACTTTCGGGTCTTAAACCGTTTACAAACCTGTAAATGAAGTGGGTCATATCCTTCATCTCGATGTTATCTATACCACTGTAAGTTTTGAACACCTGTAACAGTCTTTCATAAAAGGAGTGCACAGACTCATCCCTTTCCTGCGTGGTTCTATCTATTTTGGTCCAATCAGTTTCCTTTGCAGGCACCTTCTTTTTCAGATGTAACATGAACTGGTCATATTTTCTCATTACCTCATCAGAGGGAGCACCTGTTACATGGTCCCTATCATACTCTTTGTTGGGCCAATCAATGGCAACCTTGCATTCGGTCCATAAATCCACAGCAACCACAATGTCGAAAAACCCATCCAGGTCTTTCCACAAGCACTTTTGCACCTTTACAAACCTTTCCACCTGCCTGTACCAGTCCACAGGCTTTTCTCGTAATTTTGGAAAGTCATTGGTAAAGGACACAATATCCTGTCTGGACCATGGAACGTGCACGTATTTTCCACCTGGCACTTCCCGCATAGGGTATAACTGCTCAGGTTTGTCAGCTTCCTTTAGAACGAACTCAGAAGTCGTCTGCTTAGATCTGGCCTCATCTTTCTTCTTTGCCCATCTGGCTTTCCATTTTTCTACGTCTCCCCATTTTTGCAACACAGTCAATAATTCTTTGACCTGCGCCTTTTTCCCCTGACATATTCATATTTTCCAGATCTTTGTCTGAAAAATCAGCTCTATAGGGTTTCTGCAGTGGCTTTGATTTTGAAATATCGATTCCCATACTAGCTGCAGTGTCTGTTAATTTTTCATGGAGCACTCTGGTGTTTCGGGTAAAACTCTTGCCGATGAACAGCAACTCTTCTTCAGAATAGGTATTTAATCTGTCTAAACCTACATTTCCTGCCATTAGCTCTTCCATTTCTATTCTAAGCTTGAAAATATTCAAAGGTTTCGACTGAGGAGTTTGTTTTTCTAACTCTCGACTCCACCTTTCAATTTCTTCAGGAGTCACCAATGTCACACTCTTGGTACCCGAAGTCGATTCCATTTGAATCTCCCTTGTGTTGAAAGGATTATGTCTTTTCTGTAACCTTTTTCCTGCACCCCTAATGGGCAGATCCATTAGTGAGACCTCGGACTCACATTCACTGGTCTGGTCATCCACAATTAAGGGCTCCGGTCTTGGCTGTGCTACAACTGGAGTAATAACTGGAGTCTTTGGACTTCCCTGTCTATCCCCATACAGCGGAACCACTGGTCCAATAGTTACCGGGATTGTCAAGGCTTCAGGACTTGTATTTAACTGGGAGATCTTCTGAATTATCTCGGCTCTCTGCTTAGCTAGAGCCTCTCGTTCCCTGTCCTCCAGTATCCTGTCTAAAGAATTGTCATGTAATACCTGCGGGGTCAAAGTTGGGGCATAACTCAGGGCAGTGGAATGTGTCTCACTTGGTCCTTCACCGTAATTAGGTTTTGGGAACAGACTTCCTGTGCCTAGGGATCTTGGTTCCTCCTCAGACGGGGGTCTTGAGAACGGAATTCCTGACGTTGAAGGCCTTGCCTCACCTTCGTAGGGAAGTCTAGAGCAAAAGTCTCTTTCTCTCGTATATCTTGACTCCCCACTAAATGGTGCTCTTTGACAGATATCTCTAGCACCTAGAGATCCTAACCCCTCATTATACGGAGGTATTTGACAACTCTCTCCTACACTTACTGATCTGGCCTCTTCCCGGGGAGGAGGTCTCCGTGAATTATCCCCTTCACTAGAGGGTCGGTGTCCTTCATTTTAAGGAGGCGGACTTCTCATAAACATATCATCTAATAATTCATCATCCGACTCCCCAATGGGCACCCAATGTTTGCATTTTTCTGTTCTGTTCTCTCCTGCAGGAGGACCACCCATTGACATCATTGGAAACAGTCCTTCTACGATCATATTCTGTCTCCACTGTTTCATCTTTTTGTCTCTGGTCTCTTGTTTCAGTTTTGGATCAAATTTTGTTAACCCTTTATCCATTCGGGGCTTGTCTTTCTCAAAAGCTTCGATCTCCCATTCCTCTAAAGCTTCGTACTGCGTTAATCTAGGTCTGGGATGTAAGTCATTCATTCGGGTTCGCAAATTAAATAGAATCCTGCCGTTCAATGTACCTTCTAAGGGAAAAGCCAAAATTCCGTCATCCTTGGTGTATTCCGCCCAGTTTTCCAACCATACACACGAGTGGTACCCTTTATCAAACATCATGAAAGATGCGGGAGTATTAGGTGGCGGAATGACAACACCTTCTCTGGTTTTAATCGGCTTGTCCTTTTTAAAATAATTCTTTACTTTGTTTACAAGGGATATTTTTCTCTTATTTCCGTACATAATGTCGGGTTTATGTCCTTTCCACTGATCGTTCTCAAACCCTAAATGTCGTGGATCAGGTCTAGTATGCGGTCTATACGAGTGCCACATACGATTTCTGCTAGTGACTCTGTTTACAAATTACTTCCAATCCAAGTGCGTTTTTTTTATTTTCGTGCAACCAATGAAGTGCACGGTTTCAAATAATCTCGACCAATGGGTGCGCGGCCTTTCGCGAGACAGGTTCTCACGCTTCGACACTCACCCCTCCTTTACAATTCCAGCTCCGCTACACACCCGCTGCGTCTACCAATCCCAGCGCGGCACAGAGTGACGTCAGAGCAGCTCCGCAACTGACTCCCTCCCTCACAAGGTAACGGAAACTTAATTTCTCTCTAAAAGTGCAAGTGCTTTATTCTTTTACAAACGGAAACACATTCGCCACTGTACCCAAGTGTCTAGACAGCAAAGCTTTGTTTCACTGCAAGTAAACTACTTCCATTTACTTTTCACACACTACGGATAGATCTCTTCTGCCTACCCTTCACTCAAGCATTAGGAACCTGCTACTTCTTCGACTCATCCACTTCTTTTCGGGATATATATAGAGCCTAAAGTTTCACCAGCGAACCCCTTTGCTATCACCCAAGCTCCGATGAACCTGCTACTCCTTCCGGTGTGACCCTTACTAGGTTTTTTCTCACAATAGAAGTTTTGCCAGTGATCTCGTCGCTATCATTTATTCAAGCATACATTCTGAAAAACCCTAGTTAGTGCTTCCAGTTCTGCCTAACCTGCACTAACTTTCCTTAGGCCAGTGACCTCAACGCGAAGTGGATTCTCTTCACCATTCGCTATTCAATTCCCCGGGGATTCCCAACAAACATATAAACACTTTACTAACGAGTGGGTTAATACATATATCAGTACAATAATAAGAAAAACTATTTAAAACATTTCATAATTTTTCAAAGCAAACATTTCACGTGATTGATCAGGCCACAGAAATTGTTTACCCTTGTAGCAGCAAGAATATTAGCAGCATCCAACCTATCTGGCTTAACTAGTCCTACCTAACTTTAACTAGTCCCTAACCATAACTCTGCTACCAGAAAATTACTGATAGAGATCGCAGGTCACCCGGCCAATAATTTTCACCATACACATACCAGGCCCATATTTTTCCAATTTATCATATACATTAATCGGGTGACCTAACAACTCTTCTACCAGTAACCCTGGTTCCTTCCTATTTATTTCTGTTGTACCTGACTTACCAATCCACTGTTACGGGTACCTATGATCCACAATGGATCAGGGAGCTAGCTGTAAAAGAAAAGCAGGCAAAATACAAATACCGACTTTATTTCTCTTACTTCATCAAATAACCACAGACTACTGGGAAGTTTTAAAAGTTTATCTTAGAAATCAGTTTCTGAGTGTATACATTTTACAACGAGAAGGCAATCTATAATCAGAATAATGAAGAGCACATAACCATATAAAAGAAAAACTAAGGCAACCATTTATGAGTTTATAAGAAAGTTATAACAAATGCGATCTACTAAAATAGATTTTTAGAAAATGGATCACGAACTAGACATTTACTGTTTTAGAAAAATACTGCAAGGTAAAGATTAGAAATCCTATACATCTATAGGGGGGAAAAATGGAACATGCTATAGTTCTAGCATCATTTCGTAAATCAGATTTCAGGAGAAAATTATATACCACAGTTATGATTCATAAACAGTATGGAGAAAATGTGTTCTAAAAGGTAGGGAAACACAGGAACATGCTAAGGAAAAATATACTATGTGATTTTTATAGTAGGTTGCGGAAAGCATGGAAAATTAACGTATGCAAAGAAATGTCTTTATTAAAGCAAAGACAGGAAATTAGAAGGTGCAGTATAGAGTTTTCGCACTATATTTACCTAGAAAGGTGTGCAGACCAACCCTGGCCACGGATCAGTCAAGGACAGGAAATACCCCAAGGAAGGACAGTCATCTATGGGACAGCAGGTGCAGATTGGACACCCCAGGACAGGACAGGAAAACCAGATTAGGATCAGGACAGGACCACCAAGGCACGACCAGCACCCGCAGTTCGGAAGCAACGCCTGCGCTCCACCCTCTCTGCAGCTATCAGTCAGAACCCCGATTGGGTTACCGAACTCCCCAGGAAAGTGCTCCGCCAGCACTTAAGGTCTAGTAAAACCTTAGAGTCTATGGTCAAATTCGGACAGAGTGCTCCGCAGCGCTCTGTATTCAGTCACCTATTGAGTGCGTTGGGTCAGTGACAGGTCAGCTATTCAGACAAGTCGGACAAATTCTCCAGCTAAACCTAGGCTAGTTATACTGTTTTCGAGTCAGTGTACCACCCCTCAAATGTTGCAAGTGTCAGAATCCCCAATTTCGATTGGTTCCCAAGTAGGATAGGTCAACACACCAATCAGAACAAACTTCTACAAGCCTAAATTTCCATTTTCTGAGACCGCCTAGCAGGTTTGGGGTTCTCACGATAGAAATGACAGAATACAATAAGAAATAACAATTGTATCGAGTTAGGAACGATTCAGCTCCATCTTGCTGGGTCAGAGGTTGTGTTCACAGGAGCCTCTTGACTAGGCTGCCAGCTGGCTGAGTTCCACTGCTCAAGGTTGACTTCTCCCTGGCTGCGCGACATGCGCTGTAGGGACCTTCAAGATGGTTCACGTCTCACTCAAAACCCCCAATATCGCGGTACATGAAAAGTAAGCGAAAACAAATTAAAACATAGAAATAAATGAGTTCACCATATACCATGAAAAGCTACTTTATACTTCTCACATCAGAAAAATATACTATTGCATTATAGTTAGTGCAACAGGCGATGACACGAGAGCATCTGCACAAGCTTCACCACGTTATAACACTGACAGCCATTTTTTAGATGCAAGCACGCATGCGCACATTTTCCCACCAGAACTGCAACTACGTCACGTCACGTGAGTGTGACCAACGCATGCGCAGAAGCAAACCCTCAAGCGGCGGTCATTTTAAGGACACGAGTTATTCGTATTAGTAAATACATAGGCAAGCATCACTAAGATACATGCATATCCAAAATAAAGGAAATTAGTAAAACATACAGGTTGTTTTACAGGATTATAAGTTATTCGAGGTTCTTGATTTGAGCAAGTCGCGTAATATGCGAAAACTTGCTTCATCAATATCAAGAAAGAATTTTCAGAGCTCAACAAATCATTCACACTTAATCTAGTGAGCTTGGCATATGGGTTGGCTCACACTGGTCTACCCCAGTTGAGAGGGCCAAGTTTGATTGTTTCCTCAAGATTAGGAAAACGTATGTCTTGAGTTGTCAAGTATGATTGGATGCGGCAGCAAGCCTCTGCAGTACTGTGACCAGCAACAGTGAGAAACCTCAGCTATAAGAGGTGTCTAATTAATGGCCCGTCAGCCAGTAAATGTTTTTTCTTCCCCGAAAGGACACTGAGTGAGCTTACACACCAGTGTAGGGAAGGAAGGACTAAGACCAGTAGTAGTACCTTTGTTTGTGACATTTTTTTTCCAGACTAGACCTAAGTTTGGGAAGACTCTAGACTCTCCATGCTGCGTGAGCTGAAAGGAGAGGGAAAAGCTGCCTATTTGTCTGCATAATAAATTGGATTGTGCCTGCAAGGAGATATCTGATCCCAAGGAAGCGAGTCGTTGGCCCAAAAGACTGGAAGGGACGCCATGATGGCATCTCTAGCACAGGACACTACCCAGTAGCCAAAGGTGGCACCAATCCACACGCCCAGGAGGAGCACGAAGGAACTTGGGGTAGAGGAGCTACTTGCTACCTTCAGGTATTGAGAATAGTGAGGCCAGTATCATCCCTACCCTCTCTGTGTCCATAGAGTGACTGTACGTCTATTTTCTCTGCCGAAAAAGTTCCAGAAGGTAGTCTGCCTCCATAACCACACCATGTGTACCATTGTATAGGAGATCACACAAACCCGTAATCATTTGAACTCTTGTTTGAGCCATTATGATTCTGGAGCTATTGCTGGTTAAAGTAAGTCACCCTTTCATCATTAAGGTGTAGCGTTGCCACCGTGACTTTGAACACATGTCTTTTTGCATATTGGTGGAGGTAACACTCTTCTTACTGGTCTACTAAAATTGTCCACTGCACCTCCCAGAGCAACTCTCAGTTCAGTAGCTTGGTTGATCTCTGAAGCAAAAACATCAGTACTCATCTCAAACCTTAAGTCACTATGCTGGCTGCCTCTAGAAGCCTGCATTATTGTAAAAATTGCCTCTATTACCCGTAATCTCATCACTGCCAGTATTCCAGCTTATCTTCAAGACAACGGGCAACTAAAGATCTACAAGAGAAAAATGCAAACTCCTTCTCAAAATTCCTAAAACGAGGAAAAGCAAAACAGCGAACTAAGGGACCTACTCTTTTGTGCCTAGACTTCGAATTCCATCCCCGACGCACTAAGAATAAACACCTTGTATTAAAGATCAACCATAAGAACTCATTTTGTTCAAAAACATTTTCGAGACTAATCCTTTGCCTCTTTGGATCAGTTGCACCCTTCTATTCTGAGTTTAAATTCCCTTTCTCTCTTTGAATCGCTTGCTAACAATTTTTATCTGTATTTTCAATGTAATCTATGAAAGGTGCTCTGTTGCCTCGCAACGAGTACTTCGCTATATCAATACATCAAATAAGTAGGTAAATAAAAGTAGGTATCTCACAATTAGCCAAACTTTAGTGGGCAGTAGATTTTGAATCTGAGGCTCCTGCATGAAAAAGGATACATTTTTAGAACTGGCCCACATTTATTAGGTAGGCCCATCACTAACCTTAGAACCAGTTAGGCTCTTAAATTGTCAGAGGACTCCGGTACCTAGACAGTAGTCGTCACAGCTGGGCACAGGCCACCTGAAGCAGGTCATCAAAGATATCACTGGAAGCACGTAAGGTTGTCTTGCTGGTCGAAACCTTGTTGTTTTGGGAGTGATCGTCAGGGCGGGGTTTAATAGTGATTTCAGTTTATCATAACGTTTTCTATAAGGAAGTGAAAGTGATTGCTGGTGGGTTGTTTCACTGTGGCCTTCCATGGTGCAGCTAGACATTCAATAGTTTTGATTCTCTGCACGTGTAAAATGTTATGTTATGTTATGTGGTTTCTTGTAACGCGCACTGCTAGTCAAGACTGTCCTGGCGCGAGAGAGGATTCAGATGTCGGCTAGTATAAAAGCAGATGGTCTACACGGGTTGCCTAAATAGGTAGGTTTTTAGGTGTTTTTTGAAGCTTGTGAGGTTTGTCGTGTGTCTGAGAAGGTCGGGGAGATTGTTCCACATCTGAGCAGCTCTGACTACCAAGGAATTTCCCCCTAGTCGAACTCTCTTAAATCTGGGGGTAACCAAATGTCTCAGGGTGGCAGAATGCAGTTGACGCGGAGGATGGTAGAAAGCAAATCTGTCCCTTAAATAGGACGGACAAGGGCCATGTAAGGCTTTAAAAGCCAGTGTCAGGATCTTAAAGCGTACTCTCAGAGTTACTGGAAGCCAATGTAACTGAGAGCTGCTTGCGTACACTGAGACTCCTGGGAATGTTGAACAGGAGCCTTACTGTCGCGTTCTGGACCACTTGCAATTTGTGAAGCATAAAGTCAGGTGCGCCTATATAAAGGGCGTTGGCGTAGTCCAGACGCGAGAGGATAAGTGCTCTGGCTACTGTTTCTTTTGCCTCTTGGGCGAGAAGGGGAAAGAACTTCCGGAGAGTGGTTAGGGTCCCATAGCAGGTTCCCGCCAGTCGCGTGATTTGATCTCGGAAACATAAGTCCGCTCCGAACCAGATCCCTAAATTCTTTGCGACCCCACTATTCCCAGTAGGGAAAGGCAGTCCCCTGGGCCAAATGGATTATTTGAAATGTAATTTCTAGAAAATAATTTTCAGTTCTCGCTGAAAGCAGAAGGGGCATAATGTTTGTAGCACATCCCACATCTTTATTTGAATGTGTTTTTCTACAAAATGTACATTTATTGCCACATTTGTGTGTGTCAAACCTTGGTACTTCTTTTTTGTTTTATTAGGCACAGTTGCACACAGGAAGCCTTCCTCCCCAACAGACCTTGCCAAGTGTTGGAGAAAAACTACACCAAGTATTTCACAGCGTGATAGATAATTTGAACAATATCATGAATGGATACTGCTTGCCAGAGCCATATTTCACCTTTAAGGTAATGGACTTCTTATTGCTTTTACCTCTTAGTTATGGTTTGCCTTAAGATACTAATAAACTTCCTTTGTGTAGGATGTACCTTAATAAGCTGGCATTTTAAACCGACTGTCACTGGCTCGGTTTGCTCTCTAATCAGCTTCGTGATGCCAACTGCTTTTTAAATTTTTTTGAGGATTAGTTCTTTGCCTTTTGTTGTCTGGTTATTTTCTAGGGCTCGCCTAGCCTTTTTGAATGTACTCTGAGTGATGGAGTATAGCTTGTGGGGCAATAGTAATAGTATCAGCCTGCAGTTGTCCGCACAGTTATATGACATCACTCTTCAAGTGAATGGTGACCCAACGATGATGACCTATAATTGTTACAAGCTACAGAACATTTTCAAAGTCTTCAGTTGCCTTTAAAGTAAGTTGTTGGTTTCTTCCCCACTGTTTCAGATTTTTTTTTATTCGAAAAGAACTGTACTACTCAATGAATCTACTTGGCCTTGCATTTTTGTCTTACTTACTTAGTCTTGACACATCACTTCACAGGAGGGAACATAAATCCCAGATTGGTGTTAAAAAGGCAAGTTTTATAAGTCTGCCAAAAAATTTGTTTATTCGGGTGAAACTTGATAAACCAGCTGAAATGTAAGGGTATACTCAGACATGCCAAAATAAAGCAAGGTTATAAACTTATAATCCGTAAAGAAAGTCCAGAAAATGTATTAACGCCTTTAATGTTTTTGCAGTGCCTCCAATATAGATGCCGTTATAATGATATATTTTAATTAACTTCAGCTTAAAGAGTGGGTGTCCACTCTGATGAAAACTCTCAGAGACCCATCATTGCCTCTTTTGGAGCTACAGGAGATCATGACCAGTGTTTCAGGTAGAATCCCAGCACCAGTCGAGAAGGCAATCCGAAAAGTGATGGCGCAGTATGCAAGTAATATCACCTCTGTGCTTTGCCAGTTCCCCAGTCAAAAGGCAAGTATCTTTTTGGTGCTAGTTTACAATATGTGTAGTACGTATAGTTAACATGTATAACATTTCTAAATATTGGTTTTATTTTTGACACACAAGTTTGTTCAAAAACATATAAAATAAAAACCCTCAATTAGCCATCCAACCACTAGAGTTCATCATCAATTAAAGTATCATATTTAACTGATTAGTCAACTCTGTTCTATCAAGCCTAAGATGAAGTATTTGGAGTAGAGATATGATTGAAGATCATGTAAAAGTAGAATAATTCTGTGCTGTAATATTTTGCACTTAATGTAAGAATGCTATAGCCTAAACTACCCCTTAGTATTCTCTATTAACAACATTCGGATCAGCAATTGCAATAGTCTTCTTGTTGTTTAAGGCACATCTGATGCTGGCTGTCACTGCCACGGAAAGTATAGAATCACTATGTTCATATAATATTGATGTCGATTTTCTGTTCTTGATTTGACTGGATCTTGACCAAATGAAATCATAACATTGCATATCATTGTGGGTTGCTGTACTGAAATCCCATAGCACATAAGCACCTTGCAGGCCAGTTCTATGCTTAATAGTTTCAGGGCCCTTAATCTTTACTCTACAAGTTTAATCCTATAGCACATAAGCACCTTGCAGGCCAGTTCTATGCTTAATAGCTTCAGGGCCCTTACTCTTTACTCAACAAGTTTGCCTTTTGAAAGAAGTCTGATAGTCTTTCGGATGTTAAGTGTTAAAGTGAAGGCATTTTCTCTAGTTATGCTGGCTCCTGTTTGAGGTAGCACGGTGGGACAAAATAATTGATTGGATTCTGGCCCAGAGTAATTGCCAGTGACTGAGACTTAATTCAAGCAATTCACCTATCACATTTTTGTTGTCTAAAGTAGGCTCCACATCAAGCTTTTGGTTAGACTTAAAACAGTAATAAACATTAACATTGGCTACCCTTGTTTTAACTGTAGTGCATTCATGAAATGGAAACACAAAATGAGGCCTACGACTACTGTCCTCATAGGTCCTCTGTAACTTCTTTTTTCACCTCTTACCCAGTGTGTGGGTGTCCAGGCATGTTGCTAGTTGCATGTGTAGAGACTTTATTTTGGTATTGGTCGCTTTTTTTAAACATTAAATGGTTCACAATTTACTGTTGGTGATGGTTTCTTTTAGTTCCTCGTTAAAGGAGTAGTGTTTTGCATACTACTTATAAACACTCATAACTGGCTTTTAGGCTGCTTTAAGTCTGTAATACATTTCAAATGTATTTACTATTTTTGACTAATAGTATTGTTGCTCCTGTAAAGTTTGATGACAATTACCACTTCCACAGTATTCCAGAATATTATGTTTTATGATTTGTTTTCAATTTTAATATTCTCTAATCCATTGTTTTCCATAAAACAGTATGTGTGGGATCTTGAATACCTACGTAATCGTTTCCTCTTCTAAGCCAGCAAGATAGCTCAACATCTATATTAGATCTGCTGCAGAGTAGTGCGTGTCCCCTACAGGTCACACATTTCATCTCTAGCAGTAAATGGGGGAAACGTATAATTGGTTAGCATAGCTTGAAACCTCAGTAAGTTACTGCCATGCACAAGATAAAACAGTTATAGTATGTTTAAGGGCTGCCATCATCAAAGACCTCTCAGTGCTGTAGTGTAGTAATAGTTTTTATACACACTTTCCATTTAAAAGGCATTTTTTGATTTGCCTAAAACTTTTTACCCTTTGGATGCAGACTGGCATCCTGTCAGCAGGGGATTCTAATGTGGTTTACACTGCCACAGCCCCTCCATCTATCGGGCCAAAAGCAGTGTGGGGCAACAAGTCCATCCATGCCCCTTTGCTGCAAAGTGGCCGAGACATATGGGTATCTATCACTTTTTAGTGGCTTTTCCTAGTATGGGTGCTTGGTCGAGTGCCGTGCCCTGCTGTCCGTGTGATCGCTGTTTGGCTCAGGCAACTCATTTTATCCTCTTATGCAAGTTTCACAAGGCACCTGGTTACTTAAGGCATTGTAGCCCATCTCTCCTTTGCTTATAGATTCCAATTTCATTGCTTTCATTGTTTGGAAACACCAGACTAGCCTATTGACTGCAGTGTGTTTCACATTTACAAATATATATAATGCTTTACTTCATGCATTTTCGTGACCTAGTAATTTGTTGTGGTTTGTTAGTATACCCTACGTCTAGATATTCACTGCCTTAGATTGAGTTCTCACATTTTGCTACATGTACGACCCTTTGTGTGGTACAGCTTTGGTGCTTAATTACAATGTTTGTGACTTACTTAACTACCAGGAGAGAGGTATTACCTATCATTTATCATCACCAACAGACCCTCCTTCCTTACTCTGCTGATATCGACTGTAATAATGTGAAGTTTAAATAATCTGAAATCGGATACCAGTGTGGGGTCCAAGATGGCGGAGTGAGGACCTGCACTGAGCAGCTCGCCTAGAGGTTCCTCTCCCTACCCTTTACGGAGCAACCCGGTGCAGTATTAACGATGCGATAGCAATACCGAAATTGGCACGTTTGCATGTAGAAAAGGGAACGGGCATTACCCGGTGAAAAGAGAAACATTTGTAAACGCTGCCTAGATGGTGATGGTATGAGGCACATTACCGATGTTCCACTTCACCGCCACAGTTGAACTCTTCCGACGGACGATTCACGGTCTGTTTAGGAAATCCGGGCTCGGCTGGTCTGGCCTCAACCTTTGAACTACACATACCTGGTGGCTGAAGGGAATGTCTACGAAAAGACCTCCACAGACTACGCGAAACAGCAGGCACCCAGCGGGAACTGCGGCACCTCTCCCTCCTCCGGCTTCACAAGTGCTACAAAATATAACACAAACGCCGTTGGCAACATCTCCGGCAACAGTAACTCCACCCGTGGTGCTAGCGGTTTCAGCTACCTCAGGGAACACCTCACGGGAGAACGCATTTGTCGCCGCTAAAGGAGGAGTGGAGAGAGAAAATGAGACGTTAAAACCCGTTTTTTCTGAAAAGACTACAACAGTTCCTGAAAAGCCGGGAGGTCAGCGACAGGAGAGCGGGGACTTCGAAAAACAGGTACAGAGATCTCCTAACCTACCCCCAAGTGCGCTTTCTAAGAAATCTGGCCAGAGCGCTGTTAAGATCATAGCCAAAACTAAGTTAATGGCAGCAAAAGAGGGGGTAGTGGGGGACGACCTAACAAGTGCAACAAGTGTAACTCAGGCCTCAGCGACCGGAAAAGTGAATGTTGCAGCTAATGTTGGGGTGCAGAATGACAAATTTTCTATGATGCCTATGATCCCTGAAGGGGTTATCAAAAACTCTGAGCAACCAATGATTAAGGACCTAACTGTTTCTGAAGAGGCCGAAACGCCAGACAGGCCATGCCTTAACCTGAACACAGAAAACCAGATCCTCTCCACTGATACTACGGGCCCAACCTCCCTCACTGAATCAGACACTACTGTCCTAATGGTTGTGGCAGAGGCTGATGGGCTAGTGGTGGAGCTCACTGACCAGACGGAGCAAGGCTCTTTTGAAGACATTGATGCAGAAACAGAGGATGAATTGGGAGAGAAGGGAGAAAAGGATGATTGTTTAAGCAATGCAACCAAAATACGTGCTAAAAAAGGGCGAAAACAGAAAAATAAAACTAAAGCAAAGAAATGTGGCAATGGTGGTGCTTTATTAAACAAATACATGGCAGGCAACAGTCAAATATCGATAAAGGCTTTACAGAACCAAAGTCCACTAAGAAAATGGATTGAAGCAAAAGGGTTAGTTAAAAATATGACACAGAGACTCTCAGGGGGAAGCCCCACAGAACCCATATATAGCAAAGAAGTCTTCCCTAACACCGCCAGCTCTACTAATCTAGATAGCTGTTTCTCAAATACTTCACTCAATCCATCACCTAATATACCTAATATACCATCGGACAGATTGCCCGATCAAGCACCATTGATGACATATGAGTCTATTGCAGAATCACCTATAAAAGGAGCTGATATGTTACAATCTCATGCAACTTCTATTGCTGCAACAGCGACTATCGTCATTCCCCCTTCTCTGGGAGGCCCCCCTCTTGAATCTTCACCTCCTTATACTAGTCCGGAGACAAACAAACACATAAATATCTCTAAGGAAAGACTAAATCAAAGCCAAGAGTCAGCCGATCCCTCTTCACTAGATATAATACTACATCTATTGGGCAATCAACGGGCGGAAGCACAGGAACATTACTTACAGTTGAGGGAGGACAATAGTAAAGTACAATCATCTTTACAAGAACTTACCACTAAATTTGGGGGGTTCTCACAAGACATTGTGGAATTGCAACAACGGGTGGTTTTGTTGGAAGAAACAAGCACAAAAACAACATCTGCATCTGACAAGCATGAGACTCAGCTTGCTACACTCCAACAAAAGATTGAAGATTTGGAGAATCGTCAGAGACGATCAAATCTAAGACTTTTTGGCATACCGGAGGGCGCAGAAGGATCTGACCCGAGGGCTTACCTAGTGGGTCTGTTTCAGAAAGCCTTCCCTGACTTAGCTGACTGGGACTGGGAGTCACAAATCCAGCGAGCTCATCGTCTCCCTTTGATACAGAGAAACAGGGAGAATCAATTCCCACGCCCCTTTCTAATCTTCTTTGGAAACTTTTTTCTACGCCAGGCTATTTGGCAGAGAGCTCGCCCTAATACCCCTGTAGCCATTGGAGAGCTTTCAATCTTTGCTCGCTCCGACCTCAGTAAAGAAACAATGGACAGACGATGGATGCTACGTAAATTAATAGACTCAATTAAATCTAGCGGAGGTCAGGCGTTTCTTCAAGAACCTGCACGCCTCAAGGTTATCAAAGATGGACGCACTCATTTCTTTACTGATGTAAAAGAAGCAGAAGCTTACTTAGCTGATATTGGCGGGGGCAAGAACAAGTCTAAGAATTAGCTTAATTCAAAACATTAGTTTCACTGGTAGACTAACCTTTACTAGAATTCTCTATTACCAAGCAATATTGGCTATATGGGGGGTCTGTTTAATCTTTTCTTTTGCCTTAAGATATATACACCATTATACACTAGTAAAATGCTTGGGTTATCTTTTATGCACCTGCTGATAAACTGTTAAAAGAATAAGTAAAGGGAGGGTGGGGACCTCTCAGGGCGACCTGCCACGCAAGCTGCCCCTTCAGCGGCAGCAGATGCAGAGGGACGGCTCTTCCCCGGCTGGGGTAAGAGCTAGGAGGGAGGCGGGGTGAGGGGGGGGGGTTTCTCCGCACAATGGGGGGCTGAGGGGGGGAGGGAAAAACCAAGAAAACTCGTTTACAGGCTGAGGGGGTGGATTTATACAATGAAATTAGAACTTTTTTGTATATTAACAGTACTAGAAGTAAGCAATGCATGAGGATATGTGGATATCATGAACATTATTTTGGACAATCTGAGACAAGCTCAAAATTTAAGGCTTCTATCTTTTCTTTTCTTTTACTTTTTAGATGTATGAAATAAAATGCTTAGCCTGGAATGTAGCAGGGCTAAATAGCAAGAACAAAAGGTGCTTGATAAAAGAAGAATTGAAAATGCATAACCCCCATGTTGTTTTGTTATCTGAAACACACATTGCGGGGAAGGATAGAAAACTACTTAATCATTTGGGGTACGATATTATAGTTCGCTCCACATTTGGACAATCTATAAGAGGTGTTGCTATTCTTAAGGATAGACGATTTAGGGCCGAAACAATACAAACTTCTTGTGGTAAGGATGGCAGATGGGCAATAGCGCAGATAAGCTATGAGAATGTTAAGTATGTTCTATGTGTGGTTTATGGTTGTAATATAGATGAGCATACTCTTTTTGACCAATTGAATATTAAACTTTTGGATTGGGAGGGAGAACTCATTGTCATGGGGGATTTTAATTGTATTATGGATTATAGAATAGACACAACCAGATCTGGTAGCCATCAAAGGATGCACAAAACCAGGTCATCTATTCTTGACCTATGCCGCGTACATAACATTAAAGACGCTTGGCGACATTTATACGCTAATAAACCGGGGTATACTTACTATTCCGCACCTCACAAATTATGCTCAAGGCTAGACATGGCATTAATAAGCGATAATTCATTGAAAAATAGCTCCATGGTTCTATGCCCTCGAATCTCTTCTGATCACAATGCTATAATATTGATATTTAAAACAACAAATATTAGAACTACTCCCAGACCATTCTCTTTTCCTAGACATTTGATTTCAGATACATGTTATACGACGCAACTAAAATTACACCTAATTGAATTTATAGACATGAATACCAACTCAGCTTCACCTGCTATGGTATGGGATGCCTGTAAGGCAAGTATCAGGGGTTTTACTCAGGCTTATGTGATCAGACAAAATTTAGAACATAAGAAAAATAATGATTTATTGATGTCAAAAATAACCGCTCAAGAAGAACTATTATCATTAGCACTCCGGTCTAACCTAACAACGAGCATAGAAATTGGCCTCAAACTTTGCTCACTTAAAAATAAAATTAAGACAAAATTTATTCAGAAAAGTACAAACAGCTTACACAAATTTAAAATAACACAATATGAGGGGGGGGGGACAAAATTGGGAAAGTTTTGGCTTATAAAGCCGCCGAGGACCGAGCTAATTCTATAATTACAAATATACGGGGGGCCGGCAATAAAACCTATACCCAACCACAAGATATCTTAGAACAATTCGCCGATTTTTACAGAACTTTATATACCCCAGAAGTGGAGCCTAATTTAGATGACATACACAAATATATTGAAGACCATAATGTGGATACTCAGAACAGCCCAGAGATAGACTCATTATCTGATGATATAACAATGGCTGAACTACATCAAGCGATAGCTCTATTACCCTTTGGAAAAGCAGCGGGGAAGATACCATACCCTTAGAAATATACAAATTATGTCTAAAAGAGCTTGAACAATTATTGCTGAAAGTTATCCAATCTGTAGGTTGGTTGGTTGGTATCAAAAAGGAGTCTGGGGCTGTTACTGCTCTCACAGGGGCAGAAGGTCCAACCACGACGTGCCCAAAATATACGTAAATACAAAGAATGTTGTGTTGTTCCTAAAGAAAGATAGAGGTATAGTTACAGTCTACAGTGCAAGCGGATTAGAACAGGGTAGCCAGGTGGTCACCCTGGGAATCCATTTTGTTGGATTTAATGCCCTCACACACCCTTTCAGGTGTCATGCTTCATCATTTGGGCCTGCTCCTCGTTGGGTCGGCGGTGCAATACCCAACGGGCAACACCTCATAGAGGGGCTCTTTGGCGGAGATCTTTTTCCAACTGCCGTATAGATGAAGTGCGGGTATGGGGCCAGGATTCAGGGCAGACGTGACCATGTGAGTTAAAATAAAGCTAGTGGTGCCAAGGACACTTTATTCAGGAGGGCCACTGCTTTCTAGAGGAGAGTAGTGGAAAATGATGTTTCCCACTCTCATCTGGAATATGTTAGAGTCCGGACTAACATATTCCAGATGAGAGTGGGAAACATCATTTTCCACTACTCTCCTCTAGGAGATTGTTTTTAACTAAAGCAGTGGCCCTCCTGAATAAAGTGTCCTTGGTACCACTAGCTTTATTTTAACTCACATGGTCACGTCTACCCTGAATCCTGGCCCCATACCCGCACTTCATCTATACGGCAGTTGGAAAAAGATCTCCGCCAAAGAGCCCCTCTATGAGGTGTTGCCCGTTGGGTATTGCACCGCCGACCCAACGAGGAGCAGGCCCAAATGATGAAGCATGACACCTGAAAGGGTGTGTGAGGGCATTAAATCCAACAAAATGGATTTCCAGGGTGACCACCTGGCTACCCTGTTCTAATCCGCTTGCACTGTAGACTGTAACTATACCGTTATCCAATCTGTAGGCTCAGATGGAAAAACACCTAAGTCCTGGAATAGGGCAAAAATAATATTTTTTTTTGAAGAAAGACCAACCAAAAGAAGAGAGAGGGTCATACCGCCCTATCTCTTTAATAAATACAGACGCAAACATTTTTGCTAAAATTCTAGCACTAAGATTGGCTCCTATTATGCCCCAGATCATTAACCCACAACAACATGGCTTCATAACTGGGAGAGATACTACCATACATGTCAATATGGCTATTACAGCATTCGATGTAGCAGAGACTGAATCCACCCCACTCGGTATGATCTTATTAGATGCTGAAAAAGCTTTCGACCGAGTGGGGTGGGACTTTCTCTGGTGCGCACTGTCTAAAATAGGGTTTGGGGGACAATTTTTGCGGAGTATACAAGCATTGTATGATAATCCAGTAGCTTATACCAGTTATGGGGGACTAGCATCTTCAGATTTTTTGATCCAACGAGGTACCCGTCAGGGCTGCCCACTTTCACCTCTTTTATTTGCCCTCTCAATGGAGCCTTTTTTGTTTGCCCTCCAATCTCAAACTCAGATTGCACCTTTTAGATCAGGACCACAAGAATTAAAAATAACTGCATATGCCGACGACATCGCGATTTATACAGAAGATGTCGTCGAAGCACTAAAGGGAATAGCATTAGAAGCCGGAAAATATGGGAAGGTGGCGGGCTACAAATTAAATTTACAAAAACGCAAGTAATAGCTAATTACACTCCAGCTGTTGTCGTGCCTGAGATCTGCCATACTGCTACTTATCTTGGGGTCAAAATAACGGCCAAATTACAAGAAATTAACAATATAAACTACAATGAACTAACTAAATCTACCAGCTTACTATTAAAGAAATGGCATAGACTACCTCTGAATTTAATCGGCAGAATTAATTTAATCAAGATGAAGGTATTGCCCAAATATGTGTACTTATTCCGATCTATACCACTAGCGCTAAATAACCAATTTTTTAAGAAACTTGATGGAGTATTTAGCAGTTTTATCTGGGGGTATAAAAAAGCAAGAAGATCATTGGCCTTTATGAAAAACAGCACGAATCAAGGTGGGCTTAATTTTCCTGATCTCAAACTGTATTTTTGGTCCGCTTTTGTTTTCCGCCTCCGCTCTTTACTTAATGAAAGAAGGGCTTTGTTCTTCCACTCTTTTATGTTAAAATCTGATTCGAATATGTTTTTGTTTAGAACTAACGATCCCAACTACTATAAAAGGGTTAGATTTAAGACAGCAAGAGACCTAACAAAGATCTGGGGCAATATACTTTCTTTTTGTAATACTAGCTTTTTCCACTCAAAGCTTCCGCTATGGGGTAATCCGGGCCTTCCAAACATTTTTAACGATAGTACTACACGCTGTTGGCTTAGATCAGGAATTGCTGTTTTAGGGGACCTATATGGCATACAAGGATTTTTAGACTTCAACACCCTCAAATTACTATATGACCTACCTGAAAATATGAGGTACAAATATCTACAGATACATGACTATTTGATCAACAAAAAACAAATATTGGAGGTTACTGAATGTGATATTTGGACCTGTTTATATTCATCCAAAAACAAGTCTATAATAAGCGAAGCATACAGGCTTCTTGTTGGATATAAATCAAATGACTGTAACAAGTTGGCCGACAAATGGAGTAGAATATTGGGCTCAAATATAACATCTAAACAGATAGAGAACTCCTTCACAAACATTAATAAACGAGTACAGTCATCTAGTCTAAGATTACAACAATTCAGAACACCCTGTATGCTGTATTACACCCCGGAAAGAATCTCTAAATGGTCCTCTAATCACATCTACAGTGATCACACAAAATGCCCAAATGCTCTACTGAAGCAGCTGATCTGGTACATATTTTATTTTCTTGTCCGAACCTTAAGACTTTCTGGCGTGATATTGAAAATGTTTTGAAATTGAAACAGATTCAGTTGCCTACGTTCACGGCCACCTCTGTTCTGCTAGACACCTACCCTGTCTCTTTCCCGCAGGCTGCTCTGGCCACGGTACTTATGTCTTGTGCTAAGCTAACTCTGGCCAGAGCTTGGACTAGCTCAGAAACACCTAAGGTCTGGGACTGGTGGGCATTGGTAACTGAGATACATTCAATGGAATTAGCTTTAGCAAACATCAGGGGCACACGTACATTGAAAAAGCATGAAAAAAATTGGGGAACTTTTGTGGAACGATGATGTTATAATCTATTTTTTTTTTTTTTTTTTTTTTGGATTTAGTGACGGGGGAGGGGGGAAAGAAATTGGTTGGACAACATAATCTGTATCGTTGTTGAAAAGAAATTGCTACTACTTTCTTGTTTGCTTATCCTCCTCTTTTCTTTCTTTCTCTTTCTTTTTTTTTGCCTTAGTGTATGCTTTATATGATAAAATTTATGTACGTTAATTTATGTATCTATGCTTTAATGTACTTATTCCTCGTCAGCCTGTAAACAATAAAAAATGTAAATAAAAAGAAAAAGAAATCGGATAGGATTTGGATACAGAGAAATAAGCTAATTTTCATATAAAGGACACGATTTTTTCTGGTTTCTACTGTGATTGCTAGAAAAGTTCAAATGGCAGAAATTAGTTGTCACATGAAGCTCAAAATTGAAATATTGCTAATTGTTCAGTTTTATATTGTCTAAGATGTAATTGCTTAATAGATTTTCACACCAAAGGTTTTATTTAGCACAGGTAAAGTATTATGTTGACGTTTCAACTCTTTATTTTCAGTTGTGTTAGAGTTTTAAGGTTAGTGAAATAAATATGGTACCTCAATTTGTCATCTTTTGGCTGCCTCTCTTAAGACAATTGGCACACTCTCTCATTAGTTGGTAGCAATGGAACACTGAGGGAGTGCTGCGATGTAATACTGCAAAACAAAGATTCAGCTCATTGTCTTATTTTTTTGTTTTTTAGATTGCTAATATTTTGGACAGTCATGCAGCCACCCTGCAGAGAAAGGCAGATCGAGAAGTGTTCTTCCTGAATACTCAGAGTATTGTGCAGCTGGTCCAGAGGTGAACGTGAACAGTCTTCTATGTTTCAATCTGTGTGGTTCATACAGATATTAATTTATCTCCTGTTAGGATTGTTAATTCCAATTTAGTAGGTATAAACTGTTTTAATCTGAGAATATGGAAGGCCTATTGACAATTTACTGATTCCAAAGTAAAATCACAAGAAAACACATCCATTCAGCATGGACATTTTTTCGTAATTGTTACAACATATTCAAAGATTCAAGATTTCCTGACAAAGTTACAAGATCTTTTAAAATAATATAAACATATCAGGAGACAAATATATAGGGGATTATGAAATCGTTATTTAATTAAACAAGATATGTGTTCTGTTTTTGGTGGAAGGACAGAGGACACACAAGATGGGGCAAAGACAATAAGTTCAGTGGATGAGTGATTGATGATTTTTTTTATTTATAAATAACATGTGGGCCTGAAGGCCTCATGGTACTGAGTTCAATTAAAAAGAGAGGAAGAATGCAAGCCTGTAAGTGCAGGCATTGTATAAGCAATAAACCAGAGGCAGAGTACTGAGTCTGAGCTGGGCGATATGGCTAAGTGGTCTTTCAGGTGGAGGGCCATGCAAGAGATGAGCAAGATAAGTTTCAATTAAACCATAAATGCATGCACACATGATGCATAGGTATTGTTGTAGTATAATGTAGGTTTGTGGCCTAGTTGACAGAAAAGAGTGGGAGAGAGAAGGGTGGTTACAGCTGGACCAGGTGATTGAGGCTGGATGGGCATCAGAGTCTAAGATGGAAGAAAAGATTGTTGAAAGAGTTAATTGGCATCAGAAGGAGAGGGTGAGGGGAGGTTTTGTGAATAAATAGAAAGAAAACAAAAGGATGAATTTGAGGTAGGTTCAGTTGCTGAATATTGCGGGGTGAGCAATATAGGGATTGGCTGTAACGGTGTCCATGAAAGCAGGTGAGGAAAAGTGATGATCAGTAGGAAGAACCAAAGTAGTTCATGATATAAAAGAGAATATAAGTCTTGGTAGATTTTACCATAAGAAACTAGGATTGAAGACAGAGATTTTTGATTTATTAGCAAACTGAAAATATGTCAAACAGCAATTGTGTTTGTCAAGAGGTGGACATGTGTTTTGAGCCATGAAGCAGATGATATTTTAAGTGACAATAAGGAGTGGAACCACATCAGGGTATTCACAAATTGAGGATTGCCAAGCAGCATAGTGATTCCCATCGTCAAAAGCAGCCAAAAAAGGATTAGAACCAAAATCGAAGTATGATTATTGAGAAGTGAGGAAGCTGGATGTAAAGAAGAGCTGTTTTAGTTGAGTGAAAGGACCTGCAGCTGATTGGTTCAGACAGAAAAGGGAGTACGAAGGGAGATGGGAAGTACGTTTAGAGCAGATGTGGTACTTCCAACATTCAGTATGAAATAGATGGAGCATTAGTTGAAACACAACCAATTGCTACAAAGGAATCTAGCACTTTTTTCATAGGAAACACAGCCTTCCAATAATAAATAAATTGCTCCCGTTTCTATTACCATTTTTTTTTTAATTGGTCATATACATTGGTAGAGCAAGCCCACCTACGGCCATACACTGATCAGAAATTCCGAATAGATGCATTGGCGATTGGAGTTTAAACCCCTTTCGTCATGCCAGTTATGGATTCTTCAGAATCTGAGCTCTTAAGGCACCTATGAATCAGAATTGCCAGTGTCGCAGCACTGCACTAAGTCGAAAATGATCCAGACGAACTCATGGAAGTCCTCATAACAATTTACTTTTGCGTATATTCCAAAAGGTTGTAAACCTGCACAGCTAAATCAGCAGATATGTACATTTTCAGGTTTAATATTTGTCCACTCACTCCTTGCTATAATAGCAATGGATTACTTGCCAGGTAAGAGATCGTTTGGCATAGCGAGAGGGGTGCGACAAGGGTGCGTCCTTGCTCCCTTCTTATTTTTAGTTTACATTAATGACCTGGAAATAACCCTGCTGCAGGAGTGCAGAGATATGCCTATGATAGCAAAAAGATCAATCCCTGCACTCCTGTATGCGGATGATGCGGTCATAATGGCCCGGACCCCCCTCGCTTTGCAAAGAATGATAACATCTTTCAACACTTATATGTCTAGCCTGGACCTGAAAATTAATTGTACAAAAACGTTTTGTATGAATTGTGGCCCAGGGGCAAATAAACGGAAAAAAATCATGTATATTAATTCAAGTCCCTTGGACTTCACCCCCACTTTCCCGTACCTAGGCATACTGTTTGAGGAATCCGGCCTGTGGTCAAGCTCAATAAGATCAAGAAGGCTGATGTTCTGTAAAGCCATTATGGCTCTAAAAAACTTCTGTAAAAAGATGGGCAAAAAGCCAATTAGGGAGCTTTTAAAAATCTATAGCGCAACGTGTGCAGCAACTGCTGTCTATGGTGCAGGTATATGAGGATATGCCAATGTGAAATGCATCCAGTTGGCGGAAAACATGTTTTTGAGATATCTCCTAGCTGTACCAGAGAGTGTCTCAACTTATATTTGTCACACGGAACTTGGTCAACCATATATCAAAGATACTATCAAGGTCCAACTAGTACTTTTGTGGCACAGGGTTTGGACCACCGAGGAGTGTGCCCTGAACCGCACTATCTTAAAGGATGCGATAAGCCTAGACCATGTGAGCAGGATAAGATGGCTTTCATATGTGTGAACTTTTCTAATAAAATTGGGCTGTCAAGAATATTATGATGACCCGCTCTCAATGTGTCATACCCCCAGAAAGGAGCTTAAATACCAATGTATGAAGTACCTGGAAGAAAGTAGATTTAATGATGAAACAAAGAAAAAGACAGTAATTGCCCATCAACTAATAATGACCCCTAGCAACCTACAACCATATGCAACTCTACATATGAGTGATCGCGAAAGGTTCTTATTAACACGTTTTGGATTAAACATTCTTTTTAGAGCCCTTAGCTTCCCTGATATGAATAATTGGTCACGACAATTGAGTAAATGCCCCTGTGATGATCTATCAGAACAATCAGACATTCATATTTTATTTTTTTGTAAGTTCTATGTAATGCCACGGAAGAGATGTATTGTACCCATACTGAAGGCTATGGAAGTGAATCGGTGTTGCATTGCTTTTTTAGCAATACAGGATCTAGATACTATATTAACAGTTGCATCTGTTTCTGCTAAATATGTTTTTAGATTGCGGAAATCATTTTATTTGAAATTTTCATTTTTAGCTATGATTGATGTTTTTAATACTGTAATTTTGAATGTACTTTTATGGTTGATTTATTGATAATAACCGAATAAAGTTTTCTAATGAATGGACCTGCCAGGGTTGGAAAATTATTAGGAAATACCCGGGGGGCGGTGCTAGTCGGCGAACATGGCAGACGCCTAAAGTGAGAGCTCCGCGCCGTCACTCCTAAACATCCAGCAATTATCCTGTTTCGGCCGAGCGCCGAGGGCCGCGAGGCTGTCGCCTGACCCCCGGAGCCGCCCGGCACCTGCAGCGAAGCAGCGGCGCGTTTTCGCGCAGCGGGGGCCGAGAACGCACACAGCGAGCACTGGGGCGAGCTGGGCCGTGGAGCCGGGCCCTTGCCTGAACACTGCCCCGGAGGGTGTAACGCGACGTGCGGCCTGCCGGACCATCCAGGCCTCGGCGAGCCCGCACCAGCGGCAGTGAAGCGGCAATAGTGAGAGCTGGTGACACCCCTCCCCCCCCCGCGGGGGCGCGCTGGGGGCTACAGTCACCTGCCCGCGTCCGATGTGAGGCTGCGGCCCACGGAAGGGTGGACGCCTCATCGCATTTTGCCCGGGCCTGCGGAGGGCCTCTATTAAAGTCGCTGGCATAGAGCGTGGCGAAGTCTGCAGGGGGCTGCCGGGCGGCTGGTCCTGGCCCCTCACGATTTGATACACAGACTCGACGCGGCGGGAGAAAGAGCTGTGAGCCGCAAAAGACATAGTGGGCCTGCGCTTGAGCCCCGGACCTGGCAGTTTGAGGCGCCGCGTCACCAAGGTGAGAGGGCCCCGAGAGTACTGGCCGCGCACACTGGGTGTATTCGAGTGGACTTGGGGGGACCCAGGGTGCACGCCTTTGGCGATCACTTGCCGACAGGAGGGCCGCGAGGGAACTCCGAGGCTGGACATTGAGGGGGCACTTCTGGACAGCTGTGAAGAGGAGCAAATCAGGGGGCTTGGCGATACGGAGCTCACCTACCCTATCCACTGAGGCTCGGCTCTGGCGCCTGCTCAGTAGCGGGGCACGATTCACGGACCTGAGGAGCACAGTTGCGCCCCCCCCTTCACCCCCTACCCCCCTGCTGTCCGGTTCAGGTCGGTGGGCCTCCGCACAGAACTTTGGCAGTTAACCGGTGGGGAGTCGCGGCGACTTGGAGAACTGAGCAGGGGACCATAGCGTGCGCGACGAGCCGACTGTGCGGGAGCTGACAGTGGCGACTGCACCGACCGCCAGAAGGACCAGACTTGCGAGTGCGGAGGAGGCGACCATGGGCAAAGGTGACAAGACGCAGTTAAAGTTGGCGTTTGAGAAGCGCAAGTCGAAACCCCCGGAAGTACAAGAACCCTCGCCAACGCAGCGGGACAGGGGCCCGGAGAGCACGTTCTATGCTAATATCAAGGGTCTGTTAGTCACCATGGAGAAGGGCCTTCAGGACAGCATGGCAGCGATAGGGACGAAGATTGACGCCCTCACCTATCGCATGGACCGGATGTCTGAGAGAGTGGACAAGCATGCGGAGAGGATAGACATGTCCGAGAGGCGCCTGACTGAAATGGAAGAGGCCCAAATGGACCTGGATAAGGACCGCAAACAGATTGGGAAACTCCTCCAGGTCATCCAAGACAAGGCAGAAGATTTGGAGGCCCGTTCTCGACGCTCCAACATACGCATTACGGGCGTACCAGAAACGACACAAGTGGGGAAAATGGAGATCTTTGTGGAGAAATTACTCACCACGTTACTAGGAGACAATGTTTTTTCAACTATGTTCATAGTGGAAAGGGCTCATCGCTCGCTGGGCCCGCGGCCGCGTGTGGGTGCCCCACCAAGGCCAATCATTGCGAAACTCCTGAACTACAGGGATAGGGACACTGCCCACCGACAGGCCAGAGAGAAAGGGACACTGCAATACGAGGGATCGTCCATATCGCTGTACCCAGACTTCACGGCTAGGGTGCAGGAGGAGCGGCGCCATTTTGCCCCGTACAAACAGCAAATCCGTGACCTGGGGCTGGACTATGCTATGCTGTATCCGGCGAAGCTACGCATCAACAGACAGGGGCATTCACATATTTTCACTGATCCTAAGGAGTTGCAGAAAGCGTTGAAAACATGGACAAAGAAACGGCGGAACAGTCCCAGAAGCCAAGAGAGTGAACGAGAACAGACCAGCGGGCTGGAGGACCAGGAATAGTGTTTCTGCTGTGGGCCAGGATCACGCTACCTCGGGCTACTGACCGGGAGCGAGATCCCGAGGGTGATCAGAACGTTGCCGCATGCTGCCTCTGATGGTCCGGGGCCTGGACGACACCAGATCCTTACAAGACTGCGAGACCTGCGAAGACTCCGAGCTCCGGTGAGATAGATTCTGGTTAATTACCTGTTGTTTTACCGCAGAGGCAAGTTGTAATGTATGGACTGCGGTTTGGACTGTGGCCTCTGGCTGCGCACAGTTGTCTAGCATATTCTCTGGGGCGGGGGGGAGGGGGGGAAGTACGACATTGATTCTGAGGGGGGCTGGCTGGGTGGCGGGGGACGGCTCGGGCCGTGAAGCTCGAGCGCAAAGACTTTGCAGGGGTGACGGAGCTCTCAGACGCTCAAAGTCAGGATGAGGTATGAACGCATTCTTTGTACTATATTGGCGACCTCTGCCCTCGCGCTGATAGCACACATTTGTTCAGTTGGGGACACTTTGGGCTGTAGGGAGGGAAGGTGGGGAGTCGAACCTATCATGCTAGGCCGAGTTGTGGGGGTTGGTCTGCTGTGGGAGGTGGGTGGGGGACTGTTGAGTAACGGGGAATGTTTTTGTTTGCTAGTCTACACAAGGTACAGCTACTCTCAAATGTCTACAAGTGCTAGCCCCGAACTGCCACGTGTACATATTCTGAACCGTGCTACCTCACCTAGTGTCACGCCACGATGGCTGAAGTAAATAGTACACATACCACTGCACAATCCTCCACGCTCAGTGCCCTTAAGTGGAAGGTTCGGGGGCTGAACGACTACAGGAAACTCAGAAAGGTGTTAAGCTACCTCAAGCGTCATAACATCGACATAGCGCTATTACAGGAGACGCACTTGCCACTCACGAGTAGGATGTTACATAACAGAGGCCTGGAGGGACACATAGCAGTGGCGGGTTTCACTACACATGCAAGGGGGGTTATCACATGGGTTAACCCGAAAACAAACATCCAAATACAGACACTCAGGGCGGACTCGGAGGGAAGGTATGTTATAGCGTCCTGCAAGGGTCTGGGGCTAGAATTGATCGTTGTTAACACTTACGGTCCCAATTATGACTCCCCTGAGTTTTATGATACGCTAGCTAGTGAAGTGGGTGGGCACGCTCACCCGCACATACTATGGGGGGGACTTCAATTTGACGCCTAACTCGGACTTGGACAGGTCCTCGGGTCCTTCTCGAAGACCCTCGGCGGCCGCACAGTCGCTCACCGCAAAACTGCTAGTATTAGACATGGAGTATGTATGGAGGAGCAGGAACGCTGGACTTGACGGCTTCACCCACTACTCTGCGTTTCACGATATTCACACCAGGATCGATTACTGGTTCGCCACTGCGGAGATTAATCGATCTATCAAGCACTGCAAAGTGCTCCCGCGCACTCTGTCGGACCATTCTCCTGTGCTACTACTCATAGAGTCCCCGGTGCGTAGGATCCCCCCCTTCACGTGGCGTTTCCCGCCGTATTCGGTTCTGGATCCCGTCTTTCGCGGTGAATTGGCGGAGGCAATAGACTTATTCTTTGAGAAGAATGTAGGTTCTGTGGAGGATTTCCAGACAGTATGGGAGGCCTTCAAAGTCTATATACGGGGTATTGCAATGTCTAAACACTCCAGTGTCCTGAAGGCGACGAGGGGTAGGTTAGTGGCGTTGGAGCTTCAATTGCCGTCCCTGGAGGAACGGATCCGTATCGGACCGGATGCTGCACTCGAGGATGAAATTAAGCGCCTGTTACTGGAATACCACGAGGAGGCTGACAGAGAGGTCCAGCACATGGGCAAATATGCAACGGCCCGTACGTACGGGGAGGGGGAGAGGCCTGGTTCGGTATTGGCTAATATACTCAAGGGCCGCAGAGGGAAGCAGATGATCTCGGAGGTAAGAAAGAAGGACGGGGACAGAGTCACTGATGAGGCGGACATTGCCTCTGTCTTTAGGGACTACTATTCGGAGCTCTACTCCTCCAGGAGTGGAGACATGTCGGCTGAAATATTGGACTATCTGGAACATATAAAGCTCTCGTTCCTAACAAATGCTCAGAGGGAATTCCTCATGTGTCCCATACAGCTGGAAGAAATCAAAGACGCCCTAGCTTCAATGCGCTCGGGCAGTGCGCCGGGTATAGACGGTCTGTCCGTAGACTTTTATAAAACATTCCAGGAGCAGTTGCTACCGCATCTTCATAGGCTACTGGGGGACATCTGTGAGCAAGGCAGCATGCCTGGCACCATGCGAGAAGCCATGATTGTCACCATTCTGAAACCGGGCAATGCGCACGACGACTGCGGATCATACCGTCCCCTGTCTCGGTGCTAGGCACTATCCAACATGTAAAGCAGGACACACCGGCGGTGGCACTTTTCCTAGATATGGAGAAGGCGTTCGACTCGGTGGAGTGGCCGTTCCTCCTACTGGTGATGCGACGCATGGGACTCGGCGAACCCCTTCTTGCAAATGGTGGGAGCGCTCTACAAGGGGCCTTCGGCTAGAGTACGAGTGGGCAATGCGATATCGACGCCTCTTTACATCGGCAGGGGTACCAGGCAGGGGTGCCCACTATCCCCCCTGCCCTATGCACTGGCCGCGGAGCCACTAGCATGTCCGCTGAGAGAATATCACAGCCACAAGGGCATACGCTTCCCGACGTACAAAATAGGTGTGTCCATGTACGTGGATGATACGTTGCTGTATGCGCACGATCCAGCGACATCGCTCCCCCCACTGCTGAGGGAGGTTGTGCGCTTCGGAGGGCTGTCCGGGCTTAAAGTCAACTGGGCAAAATCGATGGTGCTGCCCTTGACCCCAGTGACCACGCAGGTTGAGACTGAGTTTCCTCTGAAGTGGACGGATGACCCGATTAGGTACTTGGGGATACAAATACATGCGGACTCGGATTTGCTCGTTAGCCAGAACTATGGCAGAGCGGTCAGCAGGCTGGAAGACGACATAACGATCTGGAACAAACTACCGCTCACACTCATGGGCCGCATTGCTATCATGAAAATGGTAGTGCTGCCGAGGTTTTTGTTCCTCTTCAACGCCTCGCCAATAGTGCTATCTAGGGCCTTTTTTCAACGCCTGACTAGCCTCATGATAACACTAGCTTGGGCGGGGAAACAGCCTAGGGTCAAATGGTCGACGCTCACCCTGCCGTATAGCATGGGAGGCTTGGCAGCCCCGGACTTAGAACTGTATTACAGAGTGGCGCAGGCATCGCACCTCCACACTTGGATACATGGAGATAAGCTGATCCCACATGTGCGAATGGAGCGTCTATTTGCTCATCCGTTGCCGCTCCCAGCGACAATCTGTAAACCGCAGGACCGCAGGACAGGAATATTAGACTCTATCACCTCTGCTAACCACGCCTGGCACTCGCTCCTGAGTCGACAAGGTGGTGCTTCATTGTATTCACCGGAGATGCCGCTGGAATGGATGATATGGCTCCCGCCTATGGCGGAAAGGGCGGTCACAAATGAGCTAGCAAAATTAGGACTCAGCAAAGCGGGTGACTTATTCCGCGACGGGGTAGTCAAGACCTGGGAACAGGTGCGCGGGGATGGGAATGTACCCCCTCTTCTGCAACGCTTTCAGTTTCATAGGACTCGAAGCGCACTCGCGGAAAAACTGGGCCCGGACATGGCGGAACCACCAGACGTCCCTGAAGTGACGTATGTTATTAAACGAAAGGAACCTCAGAAGCTCCTCACAAACCTCTATAAAGTAGCCATGTCCCATGGTGGACATCAACTCATGAAAGCCAGACTAGCGTGGCAGAGAGATTTGGAGCTCACGATCGATGACGCGACGTGGCGCTATTGCTGTGAGAGCACGAAACGGATTTTCCTCAACGGGAAACATCGACTCGTTCATTTCAAATTCCTACAGAGGGTGTACTACACTCCGGAGAGGCTTCGCAGGTACGGCCTACGACCTGAGGCGACCTGTGAACGCTGCCATGCGGCCGACGCTGACTTCATGCACTTGGCCTGGTCCTGCCCGGGTGTGCAAGCATTCTGGTGTGAAATCTTCACGGAAATGAGCAAAATTTTGGAGGTAGACTTGCCCCCGGAGCCTGGCCTGGCTCTTATTGGCAATTCGAGAGGGCTCCCAGTCGCGCTCCGCAGGCTTGCGGACATGGGGCTGCTAATGGCTAGAAGAGTAGTAGCCCAGTGCTGGATGAGAGGTCCGTTACCCACCAAGTCCAGATGGGCGCGGGATATGCTATACTGTAGCACTCAGGCGGAAACGTATAGTGAGCTGCTCCCCCCCAAAGAGCCGCCCAAAGAATTTCTGGGCGTTATACCAGACATACCTGCGTGACCAGCAGAATGCATGCGCTAGCAGCTCCGACGGTGAGTCGATGGCGCAGGAGGCGTCCGGACCCCAGGCTCTCTTACAGGCTGCCGTCAGCATCTGACTGTGCAGGGGTAGGAGCGTTGGTCTAGCCACTGGAGGGGAGGCAGACGGGGAATAGGCTGAGTGGAGAGTAAGGGATAGGGACATCTCCAAGGGGAACACACCACGTACCTGGTAATGCTGTGACTCCTGCATGGCCACTAACATGTAGGCAGGTTTCTAACTCCTGGGAAGCTTGGGTGCGACGGTAGTGGCGGGGTGGAAGACTAGGTTAGCACACCTTGAGGATTGGAGAGGTAACACACGTAGACTAAGTGAGGGAGGGGGAGAGAGGGGAGGGGGGAGGGGTGGGGGGAGGGAAATTCACAAGTTGAGGGCACATGGGCTTGTAGTAGGGTCCCAGAGTTGAGGTCACACAAATTTAGCTTCTGATGAGGTGCGCTCCGACTCGAGAATCGGGTAGGAGCTAGGAGGTAGCATCACCAATACATTGCATTAGTGACTCACACGCGACAGGATGGGGGATGCTTTGAAATCTCACTTCCTTGTAGATTGGAATGCGCCGCCGGACCCCCGGGTTGTCGGCAGTCGGGCTGTGTAGTGAAGTATTTGTGCCCTATCCACTATGTATATGTCGCGGCCGGCCCGTGGGGTTGTAGGCCTGAAGCCGTGTAACCTGAGTTTGTGCAATAAAAAAATATAAAATAAAAAATTCTTTTTTATTAGGAAATACCCACAAACGCTCGGGGCATGGTTGGGTGTGCACTGTATTTGGTCTTGCCCGCTGTGTGTAAAGAAAGGCCTTTATCAGCCCCTAACAACGATGGCATGTTTTCTGCCAGCTTAGGTGCACATTAGGTTTTCAAACATAGCCTTATTCTGTATCTGGAATTTTAAATCACATACAGGTGCAAAAACCTTTATCTTTTTACATTTTTGTGGCATGTGTATTGGTGTGCTCCTACCTTTGATTTGTCTAATTATCCGTTTTCATAGTACAAAGTATTTTCTGACCTCACAATTTGTGAAACTCAATTATACTATTTTACCTAAATTATATTATTTTCTGGAAACATTTGTATTGAACAAAATGATTCTTGGGATCTGTTATTCACTTGGCAGAATATTGTGCTTTTTCATGTTATGCTTGCCATTATGGGAGCGAATGCAGAAATTATAATGTGGTAAACACAGAGCACATTTGTGAAAGGTATTAGTTGAAAGAAGTGTGTGGGAATATTTGTTGCGTTAGGGGTTCTCTTTGGGTTAGTTTGGGATAGCATATCAAACACTTTTGGTGCAACTTTCCTGTAGGACATTAAGACTTGCTGAGTCTAAAGATGTCTGTGTTAACTTGCTCTTGCTCCTAGATATCGTAGTGGGATTCGGGGCTACATGAAATCAGCTGTACTGGACTTGCTGAGGAGATATTTGCAGGTGGAAACCCAGTTTCAGCAAGGTAACTTTACACCACAGTCCTGTGATTTGGATACATGTCTTAATTTAAACATAGATCAGTAACACATCTTTTCTGTTTATATATCCTTTAGCTCACTATGACAAGTGTGTAATAAATCTGCGGGAGCAGTATAAGCCGGACATGACACCAGTGTTAGAGTGTATATTCTCCCATGCTCAGGTGGCAAAGAAAAATCTGCTTGTCACAAGGTTAATTGTAAGTAAATAGTATATTGATGTATTTGTTTCGCATACATTGCAGATACAGTTCTAAAGAGCTGCAAACAGCTTCACAGCAAACATATTTTCAGTACCATGAGTGCCTTGAACATGAGGTTTTCTATTTAAATTGTACAGTGTGTGTGGTCCAGTTGGGCTGATATTTCAAACCCTACAATGTAATCAGAGTGGGGGCGGAAACGCATTATTGGGACTGGACTAGACCGTACTCTCCAAACAGGTTCTTTTAAATAACTGCATTAAACATTACAAGGACAAAGATATAAAATGATTTGTTAAGATCATGTTTTTTTTGTATTAATCAAGTTCCTAAGACTGGATAAAAATCCTGGTATTCATGTACTGAGATCATCAGTTTAGCAGAAGAGATAGAACAGAACAAAAGTCTGCAAAGTAATGCCCATTCGGTTACTGTAATGGTGGTGGCTGTTTTTAAGCCACCTTCAAATTATCGTCAGTAGCTAAGACCTCTAATATCATACAGCCTCTGAGTGGTTTTGCTTGTATTCCTAATCTGTAGGACCTCTCTTCAAATAAATAGATGCCCCCACTATCTCAATGCTAATGCTGTTACTGTTCTTGAATGTGAAGACGTTGAACCATTTCCCCTCTGTTGTCTCTTGGTTTTGCTACTTACAACAGATTGTCCAAAATGAAAATTGGAAGGGGTGTGGCAAAGACGGCGGCAAGGTAGGACACTCTGCTTCGTCGTCGCTCATGCCCGCAGCAACATCCAAGCCGAACCCACACGCCGTAAAGAGCGTGGAGCATCTGGAATTTGGGTCTAGGTGATTCTGGCAGGGGCAGAGCGGCTCGGCCTCACCGCGACCACCCAGAACCGAAGCAAAGGGCGACCGCCACACGGGCAGGAGAAAATGGTGGCCGAGACAATGGGTCGGTTCCCAGCCCTGCCGTCGGCAGACCGAGCTGCGTATTCTTCTCAGAGAGCGATTGACAGGCAGAGAGGTACCCAAGGGGGCCGACATAGAGTGGAATGAACAAGCGGAGTTGAGTGGCAGCGAGGATGGGTCTGAGAGTGGAGGTACTGCTGGACCTCGCCGAGACCTGGGGGGGGGGGGGGCAGGGGGAGTGCCCATGGACATCCATAGCCTCGCGGCCTATTACTTTTTGAAACTAACCGGAGCTGGCATCCAATACTGGAGTCCCGGTTCTGCGCGTCCCCCCCAACCCCCCATCCCTCCCCTCCTGCTTCTGAGGTGAGGAGCATTATCGCACAGATTCTGGAGGTCCAGGGGACATGCTCCATTGTGTTTAGTCCTTGAGTCCTGCTGTGCTGGTGGGGAAGGAGGTAGGAGTGGGAGAAAGACTGTGGCACTGCATTTTCAGCTGCGGACCCAACAGCGAGGGACTCCCCAAGGAAGGGGCCCTTTCCCCAGTTGCACCCAACAACAGGCCGAAACACACCCATAGCTGGGCCTCGGGACACAGACGGGCAAAAGAAAGGAGGTTGACGAGAACGAGGCCAACGTGCACCCCTACCCTTCGATAGCCGCGGCGGCCGCAGCAGCAAACAGCAGATTAGAAGCGGGAGATTGCATGCCCTACCGAAGAGAACTAAGGCTCCGCATTGACCCCCCCCTACTAGCGTGTTGTGAAGAACAGCGGTCACCGCTAGCGGCTAATGCATGAACAAAACAGCAGTAGCACCCCCCACGACTGGGAGGCCAGAGACGTGCCGAGGACTCGAGAGGGGGCAGTGGCCCTAGGGGCACCTCCGGCAACTAGGGGCCCACAGACAGTCAGGGACATCTGGAGGGGAGCGCAGGCCTTGCATATGCCCCTACCTCAATAAAGACCAGCTAGCTGGTGACACAACATTGTTGGGAAGTGTCACGCCCCAACGGGCTGGGGCTAAATTGAAACCTGGTGGCCTCACTCCGAGACCCGGGATAGAGGTAAGAGCAGAATACACAGTGTGCGGAGGTGAGCCCCACCGGTTCTGGAGAGCAGACTGGCACCAGGGTGCCCAGTGTGTCTATTGGAAGATATCTTGAGGTATGGTGCCCTCGCGCACACGCGGTGCTGCCCAGAGGCCTTGACCTAGCACATATTGAAGGTTTCAGCCAAAGAGGACTAGCCCAGCATCCTGGGAGCTTGGTCCCCTGGAGCAGAGAGCAAAGGAACCATAAGAATCAGATCTATGTCCACCAGTCGAGTAAAGAAGGACCGATCTCTTAAATACATGCTCATGCGACCTACCGGCAGCGGCACAGCGGATGGCCCCTCGTCTGGGGAGACGCCCGCACACAGACCGAAAGCCTAATAGAAGAACCAGTGACCCATGCATTCTTGGAGTCGCTCTTCACAACCCTTCGAGAGGACCTCTAGACAGTCCTCACGCAAGAGATCAGAGACCAGAAGAGATGCTGACGCTCCTGGGGAAAGAGTTGCTGCCCTGAAAGATAAAGGGGACAGTTGAGACATGGAGGTTGAGGCCCTACAGCAGGAGGCCCTCCGACTCCCAAGACCAACATATAGACCTGCAATCCCACCTGAAAGACCTTGAGAATCTGTCCTGCAGGAAAAACATTAGGATACAAGGAGTCACAACCAAAACAGAGGGAGGACACATCTTTGGCTTCGTGAGGGATCTCTTTAATCATGTGCTCGGTTACCCTGTCAGTATAGAACTTAAACTGGATAGAGCACACAGAGTAGGCCCACCTCGCTCCAACAAGGCCCCCCCAAGCAGACATTTTAGTCTGTGTGCACGTCGTCCAAACCAAAGAGGAAATACTGCGCAAAGCACGGACAGTGCATCCTGTCATGTTTAGAAACCAAACCCTGATGCTATATCAAGACCTGACCTCCCTCACACTACAAAAACAAAGGGGATTTCGCCCAGTCAGTACACATCTCCCCAAAAAAGATATTGCATACTCCTGGGGCCATCCTTTGAGGCTTATTTCTCACTTTGGTGGCAAGGTCCAGCAGATATGCTCCCTCTCAGAGGCCTGTCAGTTGCTGGGTCAGGAACCACCGTAAGGAAACGGTGACGGGAGGGTCTCGCCCCCTGGCTGGGGAGACCATCAACCTAGATGGCGGCGACAAGGGTCCAGACTCCACACAAACAGTCACCACAGACCAGCTAACCACATCACTGAGCCAGAACCCACCAGCCGACACCTCTGACACCAACGACGCAGCTCACATTTTCGCACAGTGGTTCACCAACTGTGCCTACAACCTTGCTCCACTGAAGAACCCCCCAGGCAAGACCAGCAAAAGGAAAACCACATGGTTCACCGACGCCCTCAAAGACTCAAAGAAATCATGCCACACTCTCGAAAAAATATGGCGCCACAAATGGACGACAGAAAACACGACAGCCCTCAAGAACGCCACTCGCGAACACCACCAGCTGATCCGCACCACCAAAAGGACATCGTTCAAAGAGCGGGTGGACAACAACACCCACAACAGCAAGGAACTCTAAAAGAGCTCTCCAACCCCAGCGCCAGCAAAAGCGACATCACACCGCCGCAAGACCTCTGCAACTCCCTCGCCACGTTCTTCTACCGCAAGATCGCAGATATACACAACAGCTTTGACACCCAGACTCCGCCTCCAATCACCAAATCAACGACCCCCACCACCACCCTGAGCGACTGGACCCCCATCAGCACAGAAGACACCACCCACGTTATGAACACCATCCACTCTGGCTCTCTCTCTGACCCATGCCTCATCACATCTACAGCAAAGCCAACACCATCATCGCACCCCCCCTTCGGAACGTCATAAACAACTCCTTCGCATCAGCCACTTTCCCAGAGAGCTGGAAGCACGCAGAGATCAACACCCTTCTGAAAAAACCCACAGCTGACCCCAAAGAGCTCAAGAACTTTCGCCCCTTCTCTCTTCTTCCCTTCCCGGCTAAAGTCATCGAGAAGACCGTCAATAAACAGCTGCCTGCATTCCTCGAGGCAAACAACTCTCTCGACCCATCCCAATCCGGATTTCAAGCCAACCACAGCACCGAGACAGCCCTCATCACAGCCACCGACGACATTAGGACCCTGATGGACAACGGGGAGACAACCGCTCTCATCCTTCTGGACCTCTCAGCCGCCTTTGATACCATCTGCCACCACACCCTAATAACCCGCCTCTACAACACTGGCATCCAAGGAAAAGCACTTGACTGGATCACCTCGTTCCTCTCCAACAGAACCCAGAGTCCGCCTCCCGCCGTTCCGCTCCACGGCCACCAAGATCATCTGCTGCGTACCCCAAGGCTCCTCGCTCAGCCCAACCCTCTTCAATATCTACATGAGCCCCCTCGCCGCCATCGCACGCAAACACAACCTCAACATCATCTCCTACGCAGACAACACCCAGCTGATACTCTCCCTCACCAAAGACCCAACCACCGCCAAAACCAACCTCCAGGAAGGAATGAAAGACGTAGCGGAATGGATGAAGCTCAGTCGGCTGAAACTGAACTCAGACAAGACAGAGGCCCTTATCCTCGGACAATCCCCTTCCGCCTGGGACGACTCCTGGTGGCCCACAGCGCTGGGCACTGCACCAACACCCACAGACCACGCACGCACGCAACCTGGGATTCAGCCTGGACTCCTCCCTCACGATGACCAAACAAGTCAAAGCCATCTCATCCTCATGCTTCAACACCCTGCGCATGCCTCGAAAGATCTTCCGGTGGATCCCCACAGAAACCAGAAAGACGGTCACCCAGGCCCTCGTCACCAGCCGACTGGACTACGGGAACTCCCTTTATGCAGGAACCACAGCCAAACTTCAGAAACGACTTCAGCGCACCTCCGCACGACTCATCCCTCGACATCCCTCTGCCCACCTGAGAAACCTGCACTGGCTCCCCGTCAACAAGAGGATCACGTTCAGGCTACTCACTCAAGGACAGAGCCACTACCGGAGGAAGATCGTTCTCCTACCTGGCCGCCAAGACATGGAACTCCCTCCCCGCACACCTACGACTGACCCAGGACCATCTCACCTTCAGGAAACACCTCAAGACCTGGCTATTTGAGCAGTAGCGCCCCCCCCCTCCCTTCAGCGCCTTGAGACCCTCGCGGGTAAGTAGCGCGCTCTATAAATGGATTGATTGATTGATTGACAAACATCGAGATGGCCGGACCGAGCAGAGATCATGAAGGGCCAACAGGAAGCATTGGAGTCTATCAATGTGGCATTGGCAAAGACTGAGGATGCACAAGCTTAACAAGATGGCAGAGGTCCTTCAGAGAGTCCGAAGGTGGGAGGGGAGGCGGGCGTCAGTGGACAGGCTACAATATGGACCCCATATCAACTTCCTGGCGGCTAAGATTGACCAAAGGACTTATATGCTCGCTCTATTGGTTTACCTAGTTGTTTTTGTTATAGGGTTTTCAGGGGTTACTTTTGGGGTTCTCCATTCACCTAACATTTACACCAAGGGGTACAACCCAGGGGCTCTGGGGACCAACCAGGAGGAACCAGAGAACTGTGTAGGCAACCAGAATCCGGGGCCTACTCAACAGATATACCGTCTATCCTAAGTAATGCATCCTACTCATCTCAGAATTCTCACCCTCAATGTCAGGGGACTTAATAATCTGGTAAAGCGCAGAGCGATAATTTCATACTTAAAAAATATGAAGGCAGACATCTGTCTCTTGCAGAAAACCCACCTCCTAGCCAAAGACTGCCCCAGGCTCAGGGCTCGTGTGTTCCCCATCCACTTGTTCTCTTCATGCCCCGCCAAAACTGTGGGGGTAGCCATTTTGGCGTCTCGAATCTTCAGGGGTAAAGTGGTTCAGAAAGAGGCCAAAATTAAAGGGAGGTTCCTCACTTACAGATTCACCCTGGGTGGTCAGGCACTGACTATAGGGTTGATATATGCACTGAATGAGGAACAGGAGAAATTCCTCCTCATGGCACTTTCAGAGGCAATTGCCACAGATGAATGTAAAATCCTATTCGAGGCGGATCTCAATTTGGTTTTTAACAATACCCTAGACAGGTCTGCGCAACTACACGGACAGACTGGCGCCTTGTCCACACAAGGTCACACCCGTTTGAGGGAACTGGGGTTGATAGATCTCTGGAGGACTGCTCACCCTCAGGAGAGAAAATACACTTTTTTTCTAATGCACACAAAACATATGCCAGGCTCGACTACCTCATCGACACCAGAGACCTCCATCCACTCGCAGTGGACACAGAGATACAGCTACTCTCTAAATAACTGCAACGGTTGCGGTCACGCTGTCGTTTCCCCCTATGCAACGCCCTTTCCGACAGTGGCAATTAATAGACATGCTCCTGCAACACCCAGAAGTGGTGACACAAATTTACAGCGCTTTAGGGGACTATCTAAAACACAATGACACTTCAGAGATACTCATGGCAACGCTATGGGAGGCGCTTAAAATGGTTATTCAGGGCAAATTCATTGCGATATCCTCAGCAGATAACACACTCCGGAAGAACAAATGAGGGCCTCTCCCTGCAGGTACGAGAATTAGAGTACATTCACCAGAGGACGGGGGCTCTCAAAATATGGCGCCAATTCTCGGCATCGCGATCACAATTAGCTACGATTGATCTAGACTGAGCGGAGTACGCAGTCCTTCATCTCCATCACTTTTTCTATGTAGGGGGATCTATGTGGCCGCCTTCTAGCACATAAACAAGGTGAGTACCGACAGAGGCAAGTTGTCCAGGCGATACAGTACCAGGACGGGGGTCTAGTGTCGGTAGACACTGAACTAGCCAAAGCCTTTCAAGATTATTATGCACGCCTCTACCCGGGCCAAACACTGGATAGTGCAGAGAGTGACAGATATTTTCTAGATTTGCAATCGTCCACAATGACCCCGAAGCTAACCGAGTACCTAGACTGTGAAATCCGGATTGAGGAGGTTATTGTGGTAATTTCTCACTTAAAACCAGCAAAATCCCCGGACCCATGCGGCTTTACCTCAGCTTTTTACAAAACATTTTGTCTGGTAGTGGCTCCACTCCTGACGTAGCTCTTTAACACTTTCTCAGAGCCCGGTGCGATTCCAACTTCAGTGTTGGAAGCAGCAATAATAGTTATCCCCAAAACAGGGAAGGACAAAACATACTGTAGTTCGTTCCGGCCCATCTCACTTCTAAATGTAGACCTGAAATTATTTACAGGAATACTGGCCCACAGGGTGAGCACATAATGCCCGGCCTAATTGACCCCGTTCAGGCAGGCTTCATCCCGCAGAGACAGACAAGTGACAACACCAAAAGGGTCCTCCACATTATAGAGAAGGCGTCCCGATCCCCAGGCAAATACATGCTAATGACCATAGACGCTGAAAAGACCTTTGATAGGGTGCATTGGCCATGCCTCGTGCAGTAATTCACTTCGGCTTGGGGAAAGGATAGGGACCCAGATATTACATTATCGTCTTCCCACGGCAACGGTTAGAGTTACACATCAGACCCATTTCAGATTAGAAGAGATACGAGGCAGGGGTGTCCCTTATCACCCCTCGTGTTCTTGCTATATATGGAGCCATTAGCGCTGAGAATCCGTACCCACACAAGCATCTCCAGGGTCCCATTTGGGGGGGATAGACATACCATAAGCCTCAATTCAATGACGTCCTGGTGACGCTTGACAACCCAGACACCTGGGTGCCTTCCTCGAGGAACTGGATTCCTTTGGCAGGGTCTTCAGCTTCAAAGTGAATGTAGAGAAATCAGTAGTGCTCACCCTCTCCCTCCCGCTTCCAATAGTGAAACAGCTTCTGCAACAGCATCCTTTACAGTGGTCCCACAGTAACCATTCCCTATTTGGGAATCCAGCTTGCCTCAACCACACAAGTCAATGCCGACCGACATCAATTATCACTTCCGCCATAGGCAAATTCGAGTTGATATCCAAAAGTAGAAACACCATCCGATCTCGTGGCTGGTTCAAAGTTACAGCTATTAAAATGATGATTCTCCTCTAAGATTCTGTAGTTATTCCAGACCCTCCCTCTGCAGCCACCCCCTGGCATGATTCATAAGATACAGTCAGAGATTCAGCAGTTCATTTGGCAGGGCCGGATCCCGGATGAAAAAAGCCATTAGTTTCCTCCCGCCCAGTAAAGGAGGGCTGGGGATCTCCAACCTCCCATTGTATTTTTACGCTGCGCAGCTGAGATACCTAGTGGAATGGACCCATGCATAATCCGAGAAGCACTGGCTTTTTCAGGACAGGGCAGTGGCCGGAATTTCACTTCTGAAGGTCCCCTTCCTTAAGAAACCACACAGACCCCAAAACTTGTAATTGTCCCCCATTACGCAAACTACAATGGCGGCGTGGGATCAGACTAGCACAAGACACAACTTGACAACCTTCTCCACTATTCAATAATCCAGAGTTCAAGCTGGGGGTGAGGGAGGCCAGGTTTACACGATGGTGCAGCTCTGAATGCCGGGCTCTGGGTCATCTTTTCGATGTTGAAGGGGTGCTCCCTTTCTTGTGGGTCAAAGCTGACTGAGATTCCAGAGACACTCCGACACTGGGCACTACAGCCACATAATAGGCCCAAAGCGCACTTACACCTTACTCAATACGAAAAATGTCTTCTGTCTAAGTCCTCAGATAAGAAACTAATCTCAGAACTCTACACTCTGCAGAACACACAAAACAATCACGTGCACAATGCAGGACGGGACAGGTTGGAAAAAGACATAGGGAGGACACTGAGTGACAAAGAATAGGAAGGAATATACTATAGAGCCAGACACACAGCCACTAACACAGCACTGACAGAAACGCTAACAAAGGTAACCACATACAGGAATTACACCCCAGCTCGGATACACAAAGAAACCCTGCTCTGAGCCCAGACTGCTGGTGGGGAACGGGGAACGCTGGTGCATTTATTATGGGAATGCCAGCGACTACAGCACTATTGGACTCAAGTGCTGAACGAAATCGATACACACTTAGATACCAACTACCAAGATTACCCGCATATATACTTTTGGGGGTACCTAACCCCCTTATGTACCCCTTAAAATCTAGAAAGGGGCGTCAGATTGGACTGACCCTATGGGCGGCAATGCAGAACATTCTCACCCACTGGGGGACCCCACAGATTCCCACTCACACGGGCTGGTTCACATGGTTGTGGCACATTCTAGGAATGGAAAAGATAACGCTCACGATGTCCGGGCAAGGCTCGGCCTTCAGAGAAATGAGGCAACCATTTTTTATCTCTGCTATCACAAGAATTCCTAGAGCTCGCCTGTCCCAAATACCTACACCTGTTACGCCTGCCTGAGACTGCTGCAACCCCGACTTCGGAGCAGAATTAATTGACAGCACTGCCAACATTGAATCCCAAGTGATAATACAAAGGTGAATGGAGGGAGGAAGGGGGGAGGCGTGGTTTCGGGGTTAGTTTGCCTAGTCAACCTTTTTTAAAAATATTACAGTATGCAGGGCTTGTTCAGCCCGAAAGCATATGCTCCACAATTGGCACTTTTTGTTTGTTGCTATAAAATTAAAACTGCCAGGTTTGAAGCAGATTTAAGAACAAGGGAGGTATGCAGGCAAAAAGTGATTCTGCTTGGTAATAACAAGGTTCCGAAGGTTAGGCAGTTATAGCAACAGCCCCTAGGGGCATTAAAGCAACAGCCAAAATAGGATTTAAGTGTGCCCTCCATTCTCCCACAGCAAAGCCTCAGGTGTGTGCTATACAAACAATGCAGGGAATCTCACTAGACTACTTTTGCTGTTTGATGTTCAAAGCAGTGTCTTATAAGCATAGGTAAGCCAATGTTATTCTGTACTTGCCTTTTCTGATGGATACATCTGCCTTTGGATTCCTTGCCTTTTGAATTATCCCAATGCGCAGCATTCCACAGAAACCTTTCTCCTCCGCTCTCCCACGTCGATGTTACAATGGAACGGCTCCGCACATGACTCTGCGTGACATAATTCTTCCCTTTTTTCCATGCCGTTATTTGGTTTTTTCCCAGGCTCTCCATTTCTGGGAGTTTATTTGTTACTGTTATTGTGACTTTGTAGCCTTAAGAGATGACTATGACAAGGAAATCTGGATTTAAGCTGAGCACAGAATGTGGGGGCTAGATGTCCATCACTGACCCCCCCATGAAGACTGTTTGCGCCTCTCATCGGGTCATGTCGTCGGGACATGCACTTTGTGTAGGCGGATGAATGCCAAGGCTCTGAAGGAGGCCCAGTTATTCATGGCGAAGGCCAAGAAACTGAAGAGGAGTCACAGGTAACCCAGGGCGCGTAACTCCACTCCGCCAGCAGAGTTTAGAGAGTTTTGCTTCCTCCGCGCACCATTGCGAACGTGGAGTTTAGGCAAAACTCCGTGGTGGAGCGGAGTTGCCCCCTCCACTCTCTCTAATTAATTATAACTTAAAAAAGGCACTTACCTGCTGTGGCGTCCTCCTCCTCGTCCTGGCAGCTCTGGGTCCTTTAGCATATTCCTTGGGAGGTTTTTCACCTCATTTTCTCCAGGCACAGGCTCATGCCTGTTATGCCTATGACTCCAGGGAGTTGACCTCTTCGGACGCCGAGGTTAATGACGCCGTTGCAGTCTCTAGAGCACGGGTACTCAAAGTACGGCCCGCGGGCCGGCAGCGGCCCGTCAAGCCTTCCTTGGTGGCCCTCGGACCTTACAGACATCATACCTGTGCTATTTTTATTTTTGAAAGTGCCAGCAAACACTACCGATTGCAACAGCACGGACTCAGAGAGACGGGCAAGGCGATTCCAGGGATATTCAGAGGGAAGCTGCAGGGGCACTAAGAAGAGGTGAACAAAGCCTCATTAACATGTAAATGGTCTTTTAAAGACCTGTGAAGTACTGGGTGTTGCTGTGTGCGCGCCGGGGAAGCTGCCTCATCCCGGGCTGACACACGCGCAGGGTGAGGTGACCGAGGCCAGCAGGGACTGAGGAGGGGGGATGGGGGGTTGGGGTGGTTTGTGCCCCTTTTGCTAAACATATTGACATTAGCATAAAGATATTGTGACCATGCTCGGTGCCTTTGCAGGAACTTTTACTGATGGCTTTCATAGTTAATTAATCTCAACTTCACAGCAGGAATTTTTTCGAAGCAGGAGCAAAATAAGATTTTGCGTTTGGGTACTCCCTTTGCCATGCAATCTGGCGCCAACTTGCAGTTGCAAGTGGCCAGGCAGCTGCCTACAGTGGCTTAATGTATCCCCGGGCCTGGTTAATCTTTCAAGTATTGACATCTGAGAAATCGCGTCTGTGGCATGACAACATTTTACATAATATTGCTTCAATTTAAATAGCATTGCTTCTTCCGAATGGTGAACTTACTAACCTTTATTCCATTCCTTCAAATTGGTCTGCCTTTTCTGCCCTTTTTTCCTCAGCTTCTTTCTATAAGTATGAGTGCCGAATGCAAATTGCTGCCTGCCAGAATTAAAGACAATAAATCCTATTCCCTGCATTGCCACTTTAAGTGCTAAAAAGATGCTAAAATAATCGGATATTTGTGGTGCGAGGTGACGAAGGGCAGCACGGAGTGAGAGCCAGGTGAGATGGCAGAGGGTGACAGAGGACAGCAGGGACTGAGGGGGGAGGGGGGTGAGGTGACGAAGGGCTTCAGGGAGTGAGAGCTGGGTGAGATGGCATAGGGTGACAGAGGACAGCAGGGACTAAGGGGAGGGGGTGAGGTGACATAGGGCAGAAGGGAGTGAGAGCCAGGTGAGGTGAGACAGATAGTGACAGAGACAGATAAAGACATACAGAGACAGATAAAGACATACAGAGACAGATCGAGGCAGAGACAGATCGAGGCAGAGACAGATCGAGGCAGAGACAGATCGAGGCAGAGACAGATCGAGAGAGAAACTCTGTTTATTTAGACCGTGGTCTCTAAACAATGAGATTGAAAATAGAGATGCATCACATCAATAACAAAACCGTACACAATTTTAAAAATCATAAAATCGTTAAAAAAGGATTTAAAACACATGCTATACATAATAAAATTTACAGTACTATCTGATGTCTTATGGGCTTGCAATCCCTCGTACTTTAGCTTTTGGTTCCTGCGCTAAGCGATTTACCTCTTTCAGGTAGTTACCAAGAGCAATTGCTATTTCCAGATTTTCCATTCCTATCAACAAGTGAGAGAGAGAGGAGAGAGAGGAGAGAGAGGAGAGAGAGGAGAGAGAGGAGAGAGAGGAGAGAGAGGAGAGAGGAGAGAGAGGAGAGAGAGAGAGAGAGAGAGAGAGAGAGAAAGAGAGAGAGACACACGGCCCCAAACCACACTGTAAATTTGGCCCCCGAGAGAAAGTTTGTGAGTACCCATGCTCTAGAGGGTCGAGCTCCATTGGACAGTTCTTCCTCAGCACCGTCTGGATCTGAACCGGCACTGACTCGACCTTGACTGGCTTTGACTCCTGTTCCTTTCAACCTTCCTTCGATATGGTTAAAAAATTACTAGGATGAGATCTTGGAGAGAGGCACAAAGTTTGTTGGAGCACCTCCCCTGAGTGGTAGCTGATGTCGCCGAAGGGCCTGCCAACGCATGCGGTGACCACGCTGTTATAAGAAAGGCTGCAGAACTTTTAGAATTGCCTCTTCCTGCAGTAGAACTAAAATCAAACATTCTTACAAAGGTTCTTCATTCATTGTCCTCTGTCAGAACCTTTGCTGCCCTTCAATTTGGAATTAATAGAGCCCATCTTGTATATCTGGCAGAATCCAATGTCTACTCCAGCAGTTTCCAGGACTGTGGCTAGGCGATACAAGATGGCTCCTGGGGATCCACCGTTTGTCCTCCCATCCTTCGCCAGAGAGCTTGGTGATCCAGGCTTCGTGCCTTCATGCTGTCGGCAGGTTCCTTTCCATCAACCCCTGCTGATAGAGAGTCAAAGCCCATGGAGCAGTCAGCGAAGAACATTATTTGCCCCAGTGTTGGAACTTTCATAGATTCCCATGCTTTTGTATCATTCCCCGTCGTCGGAATGGGAGTCTCGGTAACAAAAATACCATAGCAGTAGGTACAAAAGAGAAAGAAAAAGGCCTAGGCCTCATTCCCTTTTGTAGCATATCACCCTCTTTTTGTAAAAGAGACCAAACCTAGGCATCAGCCAATCAGAAGTGCCTCACCCCTTAGAACCCTGCTGAAGGAACCTCAGAGCCTCAGATTTTCTACCGCACGTTGTGCTTAGGGAGTCTCCTTTGAGCTCTGCTCATTTCTTCTCTATTCAAAGGATTTTCTTCAGAATTTCTCAACAGGATTGTTTAAGGATGGCTGACAAGGATAGGAAGAAGGCCCTTTTCAAGCCCTGCTCCACCTGAGGCAAGAAAAGGTTGTTTGTGGAAGATAGGCATAAGGATTGTATCTATTGCCTTTATCCGGATCATAAAGCGGGGACTGTAAAATCTGCCGCACTTTCTCTACCAAGACTCTCCGGGATCGTGCTGGTAGACTTTTGCCCTGGCTTCAGAAACCGAAGGAGAGGAAACCTGGAGTTTCCAGTGACAGTGAGGAGTCATCATCAGCTGTGTCATCTAAAAAGTCAGTCAAGCTAGCTCGCGGCCGTGATGGTCGCCTTTTAGCTCGGCTCCCGCAGCCCTCCATCCTGACTGCTTATCCTGTCTTTTATCCTGTCCCGGGACGGCACACTTTTGGGGAATTGGAAACATTACGGCTTGTTTGTACTTACCATCTGACCCCGGGGTCTTGACGTGCAGTGGCTCCGGAGTTCCGACCTCCGAGAGATCGGGGCCTCTGCGAGACTTGGACCGGGACCTGGCCGGTGGGATCCGACGGCTCTCGGCCCCGGCCGAGAGCGAGAACCAGTGTTGGGAGCCGATGTGCGAAGATCCCGGCGATCCTGACCCGGACCTGTCCTGCTGGTCGCGTGGCAGACGTGGGTGAGAAGCCCCGGGACCTGATTCTGAGAGGGGGTCTCCCCCCGCCGCTGCTTTGTCCGGCGGCCCTGGTCCTCGAGGCCCGGACTCCGCTTGTTTGGGGCACCGGTGCTGGTGCGGGCGGAGACCCGTTTTGGGCGGACATCCTTTTGGCATCGAGGCCGCCCTTGCTGGGACCCCCGGCGCTTGTAAAGTCCTACATTTGAGAACTGTTATTTCCGGGGGTCCTCGTGGCGATTGGGCTGATTCACGAAATGGCGGCCGGCCCTCTGGATCGAGAGTCACCTTGTGGCGGCGGGCCCGAGTTGCCTGATTGTGTGGGGATCGGATCTGGTGGGCGTGAGCCGACAGTCGGAGCTATCCTGGAAGCCCTCAGATCCCTGTACGCTTCCCTGGCCCTGGGCGTCTCGGTGGGTCCGCCACGATCCGCCGCCATTTTGGGCGGCCGTTTCTTCTTGTCGCCCTCTTGTTTCGATGCCTCCATTGCCTCACCCCCCTCGATTGACCTGAGTGTCTCCACCGCTGATCGAAGATCGTGTAATGTGCTGGTGACTTTGGGGCGCCCTGCTTTTCAAGGTTCGGACCCCGGGGACTCGGATGCTGTACTGCGACCCTGTTTGACATTGTTGCCTGGAATTATGGGTGGACTTCCTCCTGTGCCTGCTTCGATGACTTTGCCTGTGTTTAAAAATGGGACCACCTCGCCCACTCCAGTGGCGCAACTGAACTCCTGTTTCTCATGGCTCGTGCTTCGATTGTTGATGCATCGATACTTTCAGTTTGAACTATTGCTCACTTGTCGATCTATCTACTCCCCACGTAGCTATGCTAGTCTCCATTCCACTCGATTTTCTGCTGACTTCGTCTTTAGTATGTGGTTGTACATTGCCGTGTGGTGGGTGGGGTCTGTCGCTCGGAAGGGTTGGGGGTGAAATGTACAACTTCTGCTTGATTCCCGGTATGCGATTTCGTTGCACACTTGTCTCTGATTGTAGAGGGGTGGGAGGTCCCCTTCTTCTAATATTTGGTGGCGCGTGATGGGGTGACATCCTGGTCTGTTTTTTTTATTGTAATTGTCCGGTTGGGCGGAGGGCTGTGGCCTATCGTTAGTATTATAGCTCTTCTGCTCCTCCCTCCTGTTTTCTTTCTCCGCTTTTGTGGTCTTTTTGTCTCGTTTTTCATTCTTTCTTCTTGCTATATTTCGGGTTCTGGTTTAGGGCGACAGGCACGCTGTTTGAAGGGTAGGCCGTAGCCTTCTACAGGGGTGCAGGGTGGGACGGGTGGGTTGGGTTCTGTTTTTTGTTTGTCTTCTGGTTCTATGGCCCTTTTGTATATCTTTTTCGTGAGGCCGCGTCTGTCCCGACCTCCTATGGTGTGTTTCGGGTGGGGGTATGGCGTCGTTACTCCTCCTGCTACATTTTGGCTGTCTTTTCATCCGATTGCCATGCCCCACTTGGACCGTTACTCCTTTTGTCTCCTGTCCTCTCACCATGGGGTGCCGTGTCGGCGTGTCTTTTACCTTTCTTTTTTCATATTTCCCTATTCCCTTTTATTGTTTGGTTTTTCTTCCCTCCATTTTCCTTTCCCTTCCTCTTCCCCCCCCCCCCTACCTAGTCCCCCTTCCCTTTTTCCCTTCCTGCGTCCCAGAGGGTACTGTGACGGGCGGGCGGGTTTTCATGCATTGTCTTCCGATCCCACTGTTCTGGCTTGGTAGTGTCCCGGGTGGCGGGCGTGTTATGAGGATAACGCTCAGGGGTTGACTGTATCTCACATATCCTGATTTCCTGAATGCATTGTGTTGTCCCCCTGATATTTTGCCCCACGCCCCCTTCTTAATGTTGAGGTTGATTACGGGATATCGGATGCCTCCGTATTGCAATTGTGCCTGTCATATGTCCTCTCCCCTTATTGTAAAATTAAGCCTTCTTTACTCCTGTGTTTTAGCCCTTTAGTTTCTGTATTTCTTTTTCCCTATTGCGATTATACGGCCTCTGCCTTGTGTGGATTGATTGTGTACTATTTGCCTGATGACTCCTGACTGTTTTGTACACTGCGGCCGGCCGGCTTGGTTGTGGGCCTCTATTTGTCTTCTTTTGATATCAATAAAGGTTTTCAAAAAAAAAAAAAAAAAAAGTCAGTCAAAAGGGGTAGGGGTAAGGCCTCAAAAAAGACCCCCAGAGAGTCTGAGAGCCTCGGTCCAGGCGAATCTCCTCACCCCGGTGAAAAGGAGAGGGTACGCCTTCCAAGGATGCGAAGACTGACCCAGCCTTCAAGAAACCCTCTTCCCAAAATTCTGAGAGGAGTTCCAAGTCCTCGACGACGAAGGCGTCGACGAAGAAATTGAAGACGAAATTGAAATTGGTTCCGTCGACGAGCTCGTCTACGGGGGATTCGTCGACGAAGGGATCGTCGTCGAAAAAGGAAGCGTCAACGGCAGGTTCATCAGCGTCGACGGGAGGTTTGCCGACGACGGCGCCATCGACGAGTACCACAGCATCGACGATGAGAGTGACATCTCCTAGGAGAGTGACCCCCCTTGCCACCAGCTTTGCTCTTTGAGGAAGGGGATTCAGATGAGGATGACCAGGACTCATATGGCTATTCCAATAGTCCCTCTCAACTTCTGGTTAAATGTCAAGAGACGGACTCTGAAGGGGGATATGACCAGGAGGATGGTGAACATCATCAGGCGGTTCAGTCGCAACATTATTCTGGGCAGGATATGGTTACAGTACCATCTTCATTCCTACATGACCTGCATAAGATGCTGCAGGACTACAAATCTAAGGCTACTAGGCCAGTTCTGGTTCCTGCAGTGCCTGCAACGCCTGTCTTGGCTTCTGCCTCAATGGCTACTCCTGGATTACCTGCTCAGGCGTCCCCTCAGCCTCAGACATCCTTTCCGCAAGAACCTTCCAGGCCGGCAGACGCCCATGATGATTCCGCGGATGAGGATCAACATTCGGTTCATGGATCTGATCATACGACTGAATGGGATGTGTGGAAAAGTAAATTTTGCCATGTTCTGTGTCCCTACGCCTCATCCATCATATGTTATGTGTGCATGATCAATATGCATATGTTATTCCCCATTTCTGATTAAAGACGCAATTACAGTTGTGTCCACCTCTAGTATGTTAGTTTCCAGTCCTCGTGAATACTACGAATATCAGGCCTATGTAAGTAATGTTGCCACGTTTCTCAGTGTGCACGTTATTCAATTATAAAGTCCCCGTTTCCAGGCCTCAAAAAGGGCCCGGACCACAGATTCAGCTCCTGTTTCCTGAAAGCCTCGCTAAGGAGCGATACAGCCCCCACCTGTATCCTCGACCCTTCACTTACTTCCTGCCTCGCAGTGCCCGGTGCACCCCGGCTCTGCCTCTGAGTCTGCCAAAAGTATGTTATAGTTCCAGCTATCAGTTCAGTCCTCCTCCTCTGCATTCCTAAGCTACTGAACTGCATCAATAGTTTCCATCATTGTCTAGCCTTCTCGTCTCCATGTTAGAGAAATACTGTATTTAATGGTCATTTAATATTCTTCACGCACTACATGTAGAATAATGCATGGTCCAGTCTTAGAGTCAGGTTAGCCTCTCCCCTCATGACTTCTAGTTTATATCAACATGTTCCCTAAACATTAGATACCAGATAGGGTTTAGGTACATGTCGCTCCGACCCTCCAGACTCCAGTCTCTGCTCCTAGCACAGAGTTCGTAGCCCCCAGCTTCTCCTAGTAACACGTCATTGTCAGTTTTCGCGCACCATTAGATTAGAGGTCCCGGCTCCTTAGGTAGCCCCCTCCAATGTTTCCGCTCATTCATGATATATTCTGTTACGTTTTGCATCACATGTCTAAGTAAACTCCTAGTTACACCTCTTATTTCTCTTATCTCTCGCGACTGCTACGCGTCACGCCTCCTACTCCACCTACTGTTACGCCTACTGCAATGTAATGCTATGTGTTTGCACTATGTATATAAGTCAATGTTTTGTTATTAAATGTTAGCGCGCTCATCCCAGACCAAGCCCCGGCAGCTGCTGGGCCCCAGTTGTCCTGCTGGGCCTTATTGTCCTATTCCCATGCAGGTTGTCCTGATCCTGTCCTTATGCTGTAATAAACCTGCAGAAACTCCTACTACCTCGAATCTTGACTCTTATTTATTGAGCTATCTGTTATGCTATAAGTCTAGTCAAAAATAGGGTATTATTTATTTATTTACCACATAATGGCGCCCGAACAGGGACTTGCCCTTTCCCCACGCGTCGGTGAAGCCACGCCGACCCCCTGACCCTCTGCAGTCGTGACGGAACCATACTGGCCAAGTGCAGATATTTCTGCTTCAAGTATCCCTCAGGCCCACGGAGGAGACGGAGGAGGCGGTCCAGCATCCGAACGAGACGGTGGAGGAACGCGGCGAGTCCCGACCAGAGCCCAAGCCGAGAGTCCAAGGTCCGAGGTATCCGGAGGCCCACCCGTAACTGAAGTCCGAAGTCCGAAGTCCGTCGTAGTCCAGTCCCGTCCGAGGCCTTCCGTTCCGTGCTGCCCGGTGAGTACCATTGCTGGGGTAGTGTCTAGACAGGGTCAGTCTAAATTGACTCCTGGTCCGTGGGTTGGTGGTACCCAAGCCCACAAACGAAGTGTTCACCTAGGTGGATACGGGTCTTGATGCGTTCCTTTATGGGACCGGTATGTTCCGTACTGTTACAGCAGTGCATCCAGTAACTCTAGTCTGTTCCGTTCTCGAGAATTCTGTTCTGTTTCTGTTTTCAGTATTTTCAGGTAGTATTCTGTTCGAACTGTTATGTTATGATATTGTTTAATGTATTTCCAATGTCGTGGTATGCCTGAATTGTTTTCCCAATTGTTATTGTTTTTCGTGTATTGTATTGTGTTCCGATTCAAGTTTAGAATGCCGCTCTTTTCCAAGTTACGTCAGTTAAAAACTAGAAAGGGTCTGCTGGAAGCAGCAGTTCCTGTTCCGCCTAGGGACAGTCCAGGTCACTTTATGTATCAGAAACATGGCATAAGCGCCATATTGTATCTAGATTTATGGGTAGAGTATACCAAACAGTTAGAAGAAAAGTATAGATGGCCCGTATCGGGTACATGGGATGCCGAATGTATCATGCGAGTAGAAGAAGCATTATGGAAAAAGAAAGCCAGACAGTCACAGAAAGATGCCACCGAGTTATGGCGTAAGGAAGCGCATAGAAGAACGGAAAAGGAAGTCAGAAATTCAGAGTTAAGTAGAGAATCCCAAGAACGAGCCCAAGAAAGAGAATTAATCGAGATAGGTGAACAAGTCAAAGTCGAACAGTCAGACAGACAGAGGCATGCCCTTATTAAGGGTATGTACCCTCTCCTTGCCGAAGGCTTGCCAAAAGCGACCCCAGAGGCACCCAGTAATTTCCCGCCACCATTAGTTCCGACCAAGCTACGTCACCAACCGACCGCAGCTGATATTTTTATTTCGTCCTATTTGGACGACACAGTTCCAGAATATGCAAATCCAGTTCGCGCTCCACCTGTCCCTGTAAATCAGGCATTTCCCGTTCCTCCAGACACCGGAGTACCTGTTACGGTACCCCCGGGTCAGCCTGTCATACAAGTTCAGCCCACGTTACAATTACCGACCCTGCAAGCACGAAGAATGTCAGTCGACGATTCCAGTCTAGGGGCCGCAGGAGGAGGTCCTCCTCAAACCCCACCGCCACACAAGCGTCTATCAGCACTCGAATTACATGCTCAAGCATCACAACGTACTCCTAAAAGTAATAAGTCTGTTACAGAAATCAGACAAGCCCTTGCCGAATGTGTCTATGACACAGTCCCAGGCGAGTATAATATGGTTTTATATTCCGTACGCGTAAGAAGGGTGACCGAGTATCTAGTCACCTTACCAAATATGAAAGAAGATCTAGACAGAATATATCGTTTCATCCGTACAGGGGATGATCCAGAAAGTATTGGCGAGATTATGTCTCAAAGGAAAGCCGAGATTCAGCTCATGGTGTTAAAGTTCCTGATCAATTGTCTAATAAGAGAACAAGATTATCCGTCTAAAGATCCCGCCGAAATGAGAATCTTAACAAGGTGGAGTGATAATATAGCCGAGGGTAAGCACAAGACCATTAGTGCCATGGAAAGTATGTACAAGAAAATTCGTAAAGAAATAATAAGGTTACACGAACAGCGTAAAGCAGCACAAGTAAGCGAGAAAGAAAGTATCTCTGATCCTGAAGAGGAAGACGAGAATCCCGCCAGAATAGCGTATGTAGGAAAATCCAGATTTCCAGATCGCCATTTACGTCCAGAACCTAAGTCTATTTTTCATCATCCAGCACCAGAACAAAGCTCTTTAGAACAAGTATTTCAAGCTACCGATCACATTCTGAAATCACGAGTCGGATATAGCGAATTAAGTACCATGCACGAACAAGAACTAGCCCGATCAGCAGTCCGATGGATTACTGATTCTACCACTTTTCCAGACGAAATAGTGGCACAAATGTTTCTGAAACTGCCCCCAGCCGAGCAACGACTGGTGGGTATGTATATGATCCAGCACCTCATTACCCTGTATGAGGGTCAACATTCTGATCCAGGCCCGTTACATGATATCCTGAACGAGTTACTCCAGTACAGATGGAGAGGTCTAGGTACCGATTTAATTAGTGTCATTCTAGAACAGCGCCACAAGTATAGAACGTTCCTGAACCCGCATTTTGTTCATGTCTCACCCCCAGAAAGTAAACCATTCTACATAGACAGACAGAATCCGCTACGAGAAGTCCACCCAGTCCAAGGGGCGGGTGGCGTAATGCAACGAGTGTTTGTATACACTCCGATATCAAAGATGGAACTTCTTGAAATGAAGAAATTAATCCCCTGTCACGACAAAGATCCAGCAGGGTTCCATAGAGAATTAAAAGACATGCTCCGTATGGGAGAATACACTTACCCAGATATCATTAAAATGTTAAAGGTCCTGCTACCCGCAGGGGTGTATGAAAAGTTAAAGGAAAAAGAATGGGAGGTGGGAGAGAAAAAGATCGATTGGGCAGCTCTAGAAGCTGAAGACAAGGCACGAGTACCAGGTACCGGTCTTGGAGATAAATGTAAAGAATTACCAGAATTATTGATTCAAGTTTTACCCAGATTATTGACAACTAGGAAAGAAGACTGGGATGCAATCTCAGCCTGTAAACAGAAACAAGATGAGGATATTAGTGATTTTTATTCTAGATTTGAGAAATGTTTCAGTATTAACAGTGGTCTCAAGACAAGTAGTGAGTCATACCCTCATCTTTTCGTTACCAAATTAGTCGAGAATTCAAGTCCACAAATTAAAAACCGAGTTTTGAAAGTCGAAAGCACCTGGCAAGCAAATACTCCGTCCCAGATGCTCCAGATGCTTCAGTATCACCAGAATAGAATTAGAGAAGAGCAAGAACACGAAAGAAAACGTATGAAAGACACGAAAATGAAAGTGCTAGTTGCACAGTCTATTCCTCAAGACAGTCAGAAGAGAGGTCCGAATCAAGCCAGTCACCCTGCGGCTCCCGTTAAAGGGAACTGCAATTATTGTAAACAGCCAGGTCATTTTATAAACGAGTGTGCAGTTCTGAAACACAACATAGCTACTGGTAAGACTAAAGAAAGACCACGTCCGCCGAGACAAGAACAAGTTTCACAGACTCCTCAGTCACAGAATGCACTACAGACAGTTACAGTACCGCAGCCTATTGCTGCCACACAGCACGTTACATCGCAGATGTACCAGTATGCACAGTCCGAGTATCCAGAGTACCAGTCATATTCATGAAACAGCCTAGAGAGGGAGGTAGGCTTGCCTCTCATCGAGATACCTGTAGACCAAGAAGGTCCCTATGTTCATAGTCAAGTATTAGGGAAAGACAGAAAGTTTTTGATCGATACAGGGGCAAGTAGGACCACAATTAGTCACGCCGAAGTTCCAGGGGCTCCGCTCTCAGGCTCAAGAAATGTTTCCCTTGGATTTTCAGGAAAACCCATAGTTAATGAAATATCTAAGCCAGTTACTCTAGAAGTAGGTCCATTGTCCCGTACTACTGATCTGTTACTTACTAAGTCATGTCCAGAAAATCTATTAGGTATTACGACACTGAAAGAATTAGGTGCAGTTATTTGCTGTTCCCCAGAGGGAATACGTCTGTTCCTACGTGACTTTAAGGGTCACTATGTATTACGAGATTTTGA